>NC_063162.1:1000658-1348572 GCF_023159225.1 Perognathus longimembris pacificus | reverse complement strand
TCCCACGGGCGGGAAGCGAATGGCCACCTGTGCTTCGGGGTTCCGCGTGGAGGTCACGTCTCCTCCCACCCACGGGGCGCGGGCCTTGAGGGCCGCTGTCCCCACCAGGGACAGGGACGTGCGTTGTGTTCCACTGGCGGGGGCTTTGGCTCGTGGCCCGTCCCCGGCAGCCCGTCCTGGGGCCCCGCCGCCCCGACACCACCCTGCAGAGCGAGCCATCGGCCCGGCGCGCTGCAGAGAGATGAGGGAATCGCGCACCGTGGAAGCCTTCAAGGCCTTCAGAAAGCACACGGCCTTTCCGGAAAGGAAGCGACGCTCGGCACCCATCAGCCAGGAGGTGCCCTGCTAGCCCCACCCCCGCCGGTGAGAGTGAAAACCAGCCCGGAAGAGGGGCTGCGAATGGAAGCTGGGGCGGCCTTCCGGAAGACCCGGGATTGGAGGGGAGGTAGGTCATCTCCGTGGCATTCCCCCCCACCGGAATCGTAATCACACGGTGGGGAGGGGGGGAGGAACCACCCCTGGGGGAGGGGAGCAATGGAGCCAGGCCTGAGGAGGGGCTGTGCTCCCCAATGCCTACAACAAATCTAAGATAACAGGGTTCCACAGAGCGCCCTGGGACATGGCGAGCCCAGCTCCCACCCATCGCGACGCTCTCACGGCGCTGCCCCCCCAGACCCAGAGCCCAGGTCCCAGGGGGCCTGCGCCGTCACCCACCGCAGACCACGGACGTCACCTGCCCCTGAGGACCGGCACGCCTGGCCCTGCCTCGGGGGGCGGGGACACAGGCCTCCCACCCCCCACCCGGTCGTCCCGCCCAGCTGGTCCAAATCAACACCAGTGGACCTAAGGACTTGCACCTTCTACCATCAAGTAAACAGGTGCGGTGCACCTCGTTAACCCGCATCAGAAATTCAACCGGGCCTAGGAGGAAGCAACAAAGCAACAAGCCTGACCCCAAGCCGAAAAGAAAAATAAAGATGCTCCGTTCCTTTGCGAGATAATGAGCACCTGTTTGGTGTTCCTGTAATTATTAATTCATGTAATCGTACGAATGAGTGGGCTTCCGGGAGGCATTTCCATTGGCGCGTAGGTCATGCTTCGACCACGTCCACCTCCTTTCTTCCCTTCCCGCCCATCTCCCCCTCCCCCCCCATCTTCTTCCCTCTTCATCGTCCTTCATGGCTTTCCAGGTCATGTCTTTAGGTTCCACAGATGAGAAAAACAATATGAGATGCGGGCGAAGCCCAGACCTAGAAAACCAAGGCCCGATCAGCAGGAGACGAAACGCTGAAGCCTTTGATGGGGTATCACCTCCGACATCACAGAAAAAGAAAGGGGAGGGAGGGAGGGAGGAAGGAGAGAGGGAGGGAAGGGAGGAGGAGGAAGGAAGGAGAGAGGGAGGGAGGGAGGGAGGGAGGAGGGAAGGGAGGGAGGGAGGGAGGGAGGAGGGAGAAGGGGGGAAGGAGGGAGGGGAAGGAAGGAGGGAAGGAGGAAGGAAGGAAGGAGAGAGGGAGGGAGGGAGGGAGGAAGGAAGGAAGGAAGGAAGGAAGGAGGAGGGAGGGAGGGAAGGAGGGAGGGAGGGAAGGAAGGAAAGAAGGCAGGCTTGCTTCTCTGGAATTAAGCCAGGCCACACAGTGGAAGTGGACCAGTCAGGACCCTGTAGGTTCATCCTCTGCTGTGCACTAAATGACGTCCCACAGCCTGTGGCCTTAGAAACAAGCTCCCACGCTGCCGGTGACCGCCATGGGAATGAGCCTGAACCCCAGCCCCGGCGCCCACCGGGAGAAGGGCGCAGAGAGATTCCTTCAGGGCTCCGTGGACGCGTAGCAGTAACCGGGCGACCGCTCCACGCTTTCCAACGTACTCATTCCTGAGAGGAAACGGGGACGTGTTTCTGCCGGTTTCCCCTGCCAAGCCCTCACGGTTCACCGGCCTCTCCCGGCTGTGAGGGAAAGCAGTCAAGTCCTGGGCTTTCGTGGGTGCTTCAAACATTTGCCCCTGAAAGAGAAATGCTCAACTCTAGAGGGAGAGAAATACTTCTTATTCAAAACAGGCCCCGCCTGCCATGCCTCATGGCCCCTGGCTGAGCGGCCATGAAGACCCTGCCTCTCAGAGGCCACCGTACCGGCACCTGCCTCCCCGGACCCCACCAGGGCGTGAGGCTGGGAGAGAGGTCAGTTCCGCCATTGCCAAGTTTCCACTCGGCGCTCCCCGTGCCCCTTTACACGGAGCTGTCCCCCTCTGCCCTGCCGGGGCCTGGGAGGAGCCCGGAGCACCAGCTGCAGGCCAGGCCCTCCCAGCGGGGCTCCTCAAGCCCGTGCTCCCAGCGGCTGCCCCGGACTCCGGCAAGTGTGACAGGTGCACACGGGTGAGACCTGTCCGCACACCTTGTGTCACAAAGAAATTAAAAATGGCATTCGTAGCCAGGTGCCAGTGGCTCACGCCTGTCATACTAGCTACTCGGAAAGTTGAGATCTGAGGATCACGGTTCAAAGCCAGCCCGGGCAGGAAAGCCTGTCAGACTCTCCAACTCACTACAAAAAAGCCGGAAGTGGTGCTGGAGCTCAAGAGGTAGAGCACTATCTAGCCTTGAGCACAAATGCTCGGGGATTGTGCCCAGGCCCATCATTAAAGCCCCATGACTGGCACCAAAAGCAGCCAAACATTTTTATTTAAAATGCTTTTATTTATTTTTTATTTTTTTTGCCAGTCCTGGGCCTTGGACTCAGGGCCTGAGCACTGTCCCTGGCTTCGTTTTTGCTCAAGGGCTAGCACTCTGCCACTTGAGCCACAGCGCCACCTCTGGCCGTTTTCTGTATATGTGGTGCTGGGGAATCGAACCCAGGGCCTCATGTATACAAGTGGCAAGCACTCTTGCCACTAGGCCATATCCCCAGCCCAAATTCTTTTATTTTCTAAGCCAGAAAACATTAGTGATGGCTGGAGGCGTGGCTCAGTGATGAAGCACCTGCCCGAAAGCTCAAGGCCTGAAGTTGAAACAATGAGTGAACGCTACACAGGTAAATACACGTAAAAGTCTCTTCCTCCCTGGCCCGCTGAGGCCGGCTGGGGTTCGGCTCCGTGTGCTCTGTTCAGGCTCAGGTGGACGAGGCCCGGAGAGGAGCAGGGGGCCGCGAAGGCCGCCCGGGCCCCGGGGGAATCTCTGACGGACACGGTCCGTGTGGGGAAGGCTCCCACAGACGCCCACCCCGCCCGCCCATATCCCGTGCCGCCTGTAATCTCACGACACTGTGCTCCGGCGGCTGGATTACGCCCAAGGAACTGCCACGATCTTCCACAGGTGGGAGCGTTCAACAACCCCGTGACCGCACCGAGGCCACTGGAAAGGTCCCTGGGGGTCCGGGGTGGCCAGCCCACGCCAGTGCCATCACCCAGCCCTGTGCTGCCGCCGCTTCCCCCCGCGCCACTTTCCTCGGGGGCCCGTGGACCCCTGCCAAGAGCACGCAGGGAGAACGGCGGCCGGCCACGCCCCTCACGCCCAGACGCTGCTCAGGGCTGGCACCGCGGTGCGGGGCGGGGCGGGGCGGGGCGGAAGCTGCGTCTGTGGCCTGCCCCGTGGAACAGAAGGCTAACAGCGCCTGCTGTCCAGGGTGGAGACTCAGGGAGCAGACGCCCAACGGCAGCCCCGCCTGGCTGCGGACCAGCCGACCTGCACTGCCCGGTGCTGCCTGCCCCGGACACCTGGCTCCCTTGCCAGCCCCCCCAACGCCTGGCTCCCCTGCCAGCCCCCCGACATCTGGCTCCCCTGCCAGCCCCCCGACACCTGGCTCCCCTGCCTGCCTGCCCTGCCTGTCCCCCCCCCATCTCCCGTCCTGCCCCCCAGCTTGGCTGCCTCTGTGCGGCTCCTGTTCCCTGACTCCTCCCGCCTGCCCCTCTCTGCAAGCCTCCCCCCACACCTGGGCTCCCCCTGCTGCCTCCCCCTGCCTGCCGCCCTGCCACACCTCTGCCACACCTCTGCCACGTGCCCCCTGCTCGCCCAGGACGTGGGTGCAGGCAGGACTCAGCAGGCGGCACACAAGTACTCAGCGGAAATCCCTCCGCTCGGTCACGGACAGTTCCCACCCTGCAGGAAGGAAGGAAGGGGCCCAAGCAGCTCCGTCACAGGGCAGCTCTCGGGGACTTGGGGCGTGTGGGGCTCTGCGAGGTGGGGACTTGGGGCGTGTGGGGCTCTGCGAGGTGGGGACTTGGGGCGTGTGGGGCTCTGCGAGGTGGGGACTTGGGGCGTGTGGGGCTCTGCGAGGTGGGGACTTGGGGCGCGTGGGGCTCTGCGAGGCGGGGACTTGGGGCGTGGTGGGGTTCTGCGAGGCGGGGACTTGGGCGTGTCAGCTCTAATCCGCAGGAGATCGAAGCGTCTGTCAGCTCTGGGCGGTGAGCAGCCGAGCCCGGGCCTGCCCTGGGGCCGCCATCCCGGTGCAGCCGCTCGTGGCCCGGGGCCCTGGGGGGGTCCCCTGTATGGAGACGCAGGCTGTGCTGAGGTCAGAAGCAGAACGGGGGACCCCACTCTTCTCTGCATTGCCAGCTGGTGTCTCCACATGATGTCTCCCAACACTGGCCGGCGTGGCAAGGTCGGCGTGGGGAGCCCAGCGTGGGGAGGTCGGTGTGGGGAGGCGGGGGGTGGGGAGGCGGGGGGTGGGAGGCCGGGGTGGGGAGGCCGGGGTGGGGAGGCCGGGGTGGGGGTGGGGAGGCGGGGGTGGGGAGCCCGGCGTGGGGAGCCCGGCATGGGGAGGTCGGCGTGTGGGAGGCGGGGGTGGGGAGGCGGGGGTGGGGAGGCCGGGGTGGGGAGGCCGGGGTGGGGAGGCCGGGGTGGGGGTGGGGAGGCGGGGGTGGGGAGCCCGGCGTGGGGAGGTCGGCGTGGGGAGGCCGGGGTGGGGAGGCGGGGGTGGGGAGGCGGGGGTGGGGAGCCCGGCGTGGGGAGGCCCTGTGAGGCCACGGCCCTGTGAGTAGCTCCCGTGGATCTTCCGGCAGGGCCTGTGCTGTGCGGGGTCCACCCCCGCTCTGAGGAGGTCACGTGAGCAGCAGTTCCCACGGGACCCTTCCCCCTCCCCCACCCCCTCCCCCAACCTCTACCGCACACGTGGCGCCATTCATCTCCCTGCACTGACCAGAGGCCGAGCGGCCACGCCCAGCGCGGTGGCCACGGTCGCGGTGCGCCGGGCGGCCCTGGGGGCTGGCAGCGCCCTGCCGTGCCCTGCACGGGCTCCCGCTCCGGGGCCCCAGAGGACACAGTCGCAGCGCTGGGTAAACTGAGGCAGCGCAGTTAGGAAGGAAGGACGGCCCCAAGGCGTGCTCTGCGGGGGAGACGGGCCCTGGCCAGCCACACCCAGCAGTGCCCGCGCGCAGTGCCGTGGCCCCGTGCGGAGGGAAGGCCACGGCCCCTGCCGCGCCGTCAGCCGGGGGCACGGGTGGCGATGGCGGGGGCGCGGGTGGCGATGGCGGGGGCACGGGTGGCGATGGCGGGGGCACGGGTGGCGATGGCGGGGGTACGCGTGGCGATGGCGGGGGCACGGGTGGCGATGGCGGGGGCGCGGGTGGCGATGGCGGGGGCACGGGTGGCGATGGCGGGGCCACGGGTGGCGATGGCGGGGGCACGGGTGGCGATGGCGGGGGCGCGGGTGGCGATGGCGGGGGCGGGGGAGTGCTCGCAGCCAGCGGGGCGTGTGGGTCGGCGGCCCCGAATGCCATCCCGGGCACGGGGTGGGCCTTGGGCCGCAGACGCGGGTGCTCGGCAGCCCCCACCCACCGCCCGCCCGGGGTCACCAGCACCCCAGCAGCCGGTCCACCGTGTCCACGCGCGGGGAGCTGCGCCCCTGCCGGGCAGCCACGCAGCGCGGGCTCTCCCCGCATTCGGCTCCTCCTCGTCCCCCTGGCGCATTATTTCTAGTTGGCACACACGGACACACCGTCGGGGGGGGGGGGTCTGCGGTGGGGAGCGCGGGCTGCGTGCGGAGCCGCCCTGCTCCTCTGACCTGAGCTCCCAGGAGGCCCGGGGGGCGCTGGCGCAGATGCGGAGCGGGCCGCGGGTCCCCGGGTGCGGAGCAGGTTGCAGGTCAGATGCAGGGCGGGCCGCGGGGCCCCGGGTGCGGGGCGGGCCGCGGGTCCCCGGGTGCGGAGCGGGCTGCGGGTGAAGTACTGGCCCCCGACACCCAGGTTGAAGCCCACCTCAGCAAGGGGCAGGGCAGCTGGCCCGGGAGGAGAGCCGGGCTCGGCGCTGGGCGCCCCACACAGCCACGACGCCCCATGCTGTGCAGTCACCAGGCCAGGCCTCCGCTCCGAAAGGAGACTTGCCAGCCGCTCAGCGCAGTGTCACCCTCAGCAAGGCACCAGGAGAGCCCCGGCCAGGGCAGAGAGACGGGCTGGGGGCAAAGGGAAAGGGGGGGAGGAAGCAAGGAGGAGGCCTGGTGGAAGCCCAGGGCTGAGGTTCTGGGGGGGACCCCCACGTCCCCCCCCTCCACTGCAGCACTCGAGTGGAGGAAGGCCCAGCCCCCCCCCATCCACAAACCCCAGCTCAGACACCCCAGCAAAGGGTGGCCCCTGGCAGGCCTGGCCCAGCACCCCAGCCAGCCCCAGACACGAGGACCCAAGAAACCAGAGAGAAAATTACCAAATAAGAAGCACCTGCCTGCGAGCCATGAAAGTCAAATTGGGTCACGGGGGCCTCGGAGTGCAGCCTGCCTATTAGACCTGACCATCCATTTTCCTGGCGTTTATACTCCGTGGAGAGAACGCTGTCATTTTCAGGAGACACAGGCAGAGTATATTTAGGAGGGAGTCGTGCTGCGGGCCACTTTCAAATGGCTCAACAAAAAGGAAATGCACTTATCTCCTCAGACAAGGAAGGCGAGGGGACAAAGGTGAGCTTCCGTGGGATCTCCAGGCTCGGCTTTGCTTCGCCTGAGAACCTGAAATTCCTCCTAATGAAAGGCCGGGGAGGGCAGCCGCGAGCGCGCTTTGATCCTGCTCCCGAGGACGCCGCGCAGAGCCAAGGCCGGCTGCGGGCTTGGGGGCTCCGGGGCCCTCACACACCCCCACCCCGAAGGCGGGGGGCGTGGGAATCGCTGCCACAGAGGAGACAGTCTCAGAACCCCGGCTTCCCGAAGCCACCGTGGGACGCGTGCGGCCCCCCGGGGAGCTGCCGGCATGCTGTCACGGAGACAGAATCCTCCGGTGCGGTGTCCACACAGCCTGGGACCCTCGGTGCGCGTGCTGGGGTCCACGGCCGTCACCACCGCTGGCTACGAAACGTCTTCTCTCCTCAAGAGCAACGCAGCCCCCGCCGGCGCCCCCAGCCCTCGAGTCCTCACTCACCCTGAAAGCCGGGGATGGCCAGCCGCCATCCATCGCACTCGGGACACACCGCCCGGGGGACTGCTGGGACTTGCTGGGCCCTAGGCAGGTGGCATCGAGAAGAAGGGAGCCAACGTATAAAAATGGCGGGGGAGCAGGAGGAGGGGGAGGAGAAGGAGGAGGAGGAGGAGGAGGGAGAGGAGGAGGAGCAGAAGGAGGGAAAAAGAGGAGGTACAGGAGGAGGGGGGAGAGGAGGGGGAGGAGGAAGGGGAGGAGGGGAGGAAGAGGAGGGAGAGGAGAGGGAGGAGGAAGAGAAAGAGGAGGAGGAGGGAGAGGAGGAGGAGGAGGGAGA
Organism: Perognathus longimembris pacificus; assembly: GCF_023159225.1. NCBI lineage: Eukaryota > Metazoa > Chordata > Mammalia > Rodentia > Heteromyidae > Perognathus > Perognathus longimembris. The sequence goes on along the minus strand of NC_063162.1, from coordinate 1,340,915 downwards.
GGAGGGGGAAGAGGAGGGAGAGGAGGGGGAAGAGGAGGGAGAGGAGGGGGAAGAGGAGGGAGAGGAGAGGGAGGAGGAAGAGAAAGAGGAGGAGGAGGGAGAGGAGGAGGAGGGAAAGGAAGGGGAGGAAGAGGAGGGAGAGAAGGGGGAAGAGGAGGGAGAGGAGGGGGAGGGAGAGTGAGCAGAGGGGGAGGAGGAGGAGGAAGAGGTGGAGGAGGAAGACAAGGAAAACCCAAGACTGCGTCCAGCGCAGGGGCCCCGTGCACAGGGGAGGCCAGCCCCCCGAGGTGCCCCTGCGGCCACCCCTGCAGCCATCACGGAGGCCCTCGTCCCCGTCAGCGATGACACCTGCCACGGTGGCCGACGCCACCAGCTCCTCTTCTCCCGGGTACCACGCGTCAAAGGGACAGAGTCCTTCCTCGGATGGCATTGCCCGAGGGGCTGCACGCTCAAAGCCCATCCTTGGGCAAAGCAGGGCGAGGCCATTTTGCATATAGGTCCCCCCCCCCCCGGCTGCCTCTGAGCTGCACCCCGAGGGCTTCGGGGCGATGCGGAGAGAAGGCACCTGAGCAGCACCCACAGTCTCAAATCTCTCCCAAGCCAGCCCTGGGCCACACGCCTGCCTCATGGAGCCCAGAGGCGCTCGAGCCCCTCAGCTCACCCCGAGCCCCCTCCTCCAGAGCCAAGGGAGGGGAGAGAAGGAAGACGCCCCACTTCGTGTCAGCAGCAGTGTGAGGTGCAGACTGGCAGGTGGGCAGCCCGGCTGGACATGGAGCGGCACGGGCCCGCCCTCTGCCTGCCAGGCCCCCGCCAGGCCCCCACCCGGCCCCCGCCCTCTGCCTGCCAGGCCCCGCCAGGCCCCCGCCCTCTGCCTGCCAGTCCCCCGCCAGGCCCCCACCCGGCCCCCGCCCTCTGCCTGCCAGGCCCCGCCAGGCCCCCGCCCTCTGCCTGCCAGTCCCCCGCCAGGCCCCCGCCCTCTGCCTGCCAGGCCCCACCAGGCCCCCGCCAGGCCCCACCAGGCCCCCGCCAGGCCCCACCAGGCCCCCGCCAGGCCCCCGCCCTCTGCCTGCCAGGCCCCACCAGGCCCCCGCCAGGCCCCCGCCCTCTGCCTGCCAGGCCCCACCAGGCCCCCGCCAGGCCCCCGCCCTCTGCCTGCCAGTCCCCCGCCAGGCCCCGGGCAGCCCCGCTAGGTCCTCACGGTCCCCTAATGAGAGCCGTTGGCTCCCAGGCACAGACAACGCTATGGAGAGGGAATGTGAACCGCGCAGTAATTGAACCTCCAGGGGCCTCGCCCGGCCTCCTTCCCCGGAGACCCATCGGGCTGTTAGAAGCTCAGGAAGCCGCCCCTGCGTTCCCAGGGTCAAACACACATGGCTCAGGGCCGCTTCCCAGGGCGACGGAGCCATTAGCACAACACTCCTAGCCACTCAGCATCGCTGGAGAGGACAGGAAGGGACACGGAGCTTCAAGAGCAAGGCGCATCCGAAACCATGGCAACCGCGAGTCAAAGGCCACCAGGGGGACAACCTGCGAGTGTCCAGCGTCACCGAGCCTGCCCGTCAGTCATCTGCAGCGCCAGGCGCCGCCTGGACCGGAACCCCGCGGAGCCCCCGTGGGGCCGGGCCAGGGGAGCTACCGCGTCCGGCTGCAGACCCAAGTGAATCTGAAAGCCCGGCGAGTCAAGCAGTGGGGCTGGGCGGTGGGAATGAACGTCGTCATGCTTGAAAGAGGGAAGCGGGTCAGTGTCGTCTGACACCAGTAAATAGGACGGTGTCTTAGGATGGTGAAACGCAGGGAGCTTCCGCTTCTGGTACGGAAAGGTTCGCATTACCTCACCCCTCGTGCTGGTCAGGACTAAGATCTCTGGGCAACGTTTAAAAAGCTCCAGTTGAGACCCCGAGTACCTGAGAACCCTAGAAACCGTGGCAGATAACTTGGAGAAGGAAATCAAGCACAAAGGAGAAAACAAGCAACATGTTGCATGTTTCAGTTCTACACATTCTCCCAAGTTAGACTTGGGGCAGGCCAAATCCCAGAGCTACATGGCAAGTGTCACCAAAGAAGCCCACCATCCGTTGGGTGCATCGCAGGTATGTCATACACGCCTGTAATCTCAGCGCTCTGGAGACAGAGGCAGGCGGATCACAAGTTCAAGGCCAGCCTGGGCTAGATAGGGAGCTAAAGGTCAGCTTGAGCGCAATAGCATTTTCCAAAAAAAAAAAAGAAACATTGTCCAGGCACTTGGGGCTCCTGCCTATAACCCTAGCTAAGCTACTCAGGAATCTGAAACCTGAGGATCTCAATTCAAACCCAGGCTGGGCAAGAAAGTCCATGAGATTCTTATCTCTAACGAGCAGCCAAAAAAGCCAGAATTGGCACTGTGGCTCCAGTGGTAGAGCACTAGCCTTGTAAAAAAAAAGCTCAGGGACAGCACCCAGATTCTGAGTTCAAGCCCGAGGAGTAGCGTGCGCGCGCGCACACACACACACACACACACACACACACACACCAGAAATAGTTAACAGAAAATATGATGAGGAATATAATGGATGTTGGTAAATGTAAATTCCTTGTGAATTAAAAAAAAGAAAAGCAGGGCAAACCAGGTGCTGCTTGTGGTTCCCGCCTGTAATCCTAGCTACTCAGAAGGCTGAGATCTAAGGATGGTGGTTCAAAACTAGCCTGGGAAGGAAAGCACATGATGCTAATATCTCTAAGCTACCAAAAAATCCAGATGTCGAGCTGTGGCTCACGTGGCATTAGCCTTGAGAATAAAAAGCTCAGGGACAGTCTGAAAGCCCTGAGTTCAAGCCCTGGGACTGGCATACACAAGTAATTTTCCAATCCAAACAATACAGAGAAAAGGTTTAAAAGAAAAAAATCCTGAAACATCTGGGGAAAATATTAAAAGATTTTACGTCTTATTAAAGTCACCAAATGAGAGAATAAAGCTAGTGCAAACACACACACACACACAGATCAATATCTAGATTAGAGAAAATGAACAAAAATATCCCAAATTGGGAAAAAGAAAAATTAGAAACTCGATAATTGGATAAAAAATGAAAATGCCCAAGCACATCAAATTATTGAAACCCAAGACGTGGAAAAATAGCCTCTGGTGGTCAAGGGAAGCACCGGCTGAGTACAGAGGAGACACGGGCGGGATGGACACGGACGGCTCGTCACAGAGGAGACACGGGCGGGATGGACACGGATGGAATGGCCATGGACAGCTCACAGAGGAGACACGGGCGGGATGGACACGGATGGAATGGCCATGGACAGCTCACAGAGGAGACACGGGCGGGATGGACACGGACGGCTCACAGAGGAGACATGGGCGGGATGGACACGGACGGCTCACAGAGGAGACACGGGCGGGATGGACACGGATGGAATGGCCATGGACAGCTCACAGAGGAGACACGGGCGGGATGGACACGGACGGGATGGACACGGACGGCTCACAGAGGAGACATGGGCGGGATGGACACGGGCGGGATGGACACGGATGGAATGGCCATGGACGGCTCACAGAGGAGACACGGGTGGGATGGACACGGATGGAATGGCCATGGACGGCTCACAGAGGAGACACGGGCGGGATGGACACGGGCGGGATGGACACGGATGGAATGGCCATGGACGGCTCACAGAGGAGACACGGGCGGGATGGACACGGACGGCTCACAGAGGAGACATGGATGGCATGGCCATGGACAGCTCACAGAGGAGACATGGGCGGGATGGACACGGAAGGCTCACAGAGGAGACACGGGCGGGATGGACACGGGTGGGATGGCCACGGACACACACAGTAATGCACTAAAACCAGAAAGGAAGAAGAGCAGTCGGCCCCGGGTCGGTGTCAGGGAAACCGCCTTCTCCGGGCGAAGCGAAGCGCGCAGAGGCTTCTTCCCACAGAGGAACGCGAGGACTCGTCACCACCAGGTCTTCTCTCAAGGAAATGCTGAAGGAAAAATGCCACGGGAGGGAAACGAGCCGGGGGAAGAGTGAAGCTCCGCGGCTGGAAGACGTCCACGTGAGCCCGACAGCTGCTCAGCCCCCGCGTGGCCAGGAGCGGCGCACGGGAGCCTCGCCGGCTCCCTGGGAAGGCCCCGGCACCCCCAAGACACCCCCGAGGTAACCCAGGGGCCCGGTGTGGCTGCGAGGCCTCCACAGGCCACGGGGGGCGCCCACCCTCAGGAGGCTTGGAAAAGATGAGCACGGGTATTTAAATCCCTAGACCAACCACTGAAAGTATGTAAGTAGACATCATTAGAAGATAACTAAGTAAATCAGGAAACCATTCTACATAAATATTTAAGTAACCCAAAGGAGTTAAGAAATAGAAACGGAATGGAGGGATAAACAAAGCATACAAAATAAGACAGTAAAACTAGATCCTATCATATCAATAGTGATCTTAAAAAGGTAAATAAATTTAAAGCATAGATGCTGCAAAAAAATTTAAAGACCTGAGTTTACCCTACCTAAAAGTCCACTGTGTGTGTGTGTGCGTGTGTGTGTGTGTGTGTGTGCGTGTGTGTGTGTGTGTGTGCGTGTGTGTGTGTGTGTGTGTGTGTGTGTGTGTGTTACTGGAGGTTCAACCCAGGCCCTCACATAGGCCAGTGCTCTACTGCTGAGCTACACTCCCTGCCCTCTAACTCCACTTTGAATGCAAAGTCATTCATAGATTAAAAGGATGCGGAAATGCTTGAGTAAAACACTGATCAACTTAAAGCTGGAGTGTCAATATTAATGCCATACACGAAGCTCAGAAGTTTCTAGGCACAATGAGGGGCTCACATGATCATAAAAGTTTCAATTTTCTTAGAAGATACAGCACTCCTAACTGAATGCGCACCTGACAACAGAGCTGTGAAATAATGCATGAAACAAAATGGACTGTTAAGCTAAGGGAAGAAAGAGACACTCCGAAGATCTCAACACCTCTCTCGGTGATCAGTAAATCAAGCAGAGAGAAAATCAGCAAACAGCCAGGCACCAGTGGCTTACACCTGTAATCCTAGCTACTCAAGAGGCTCGGATAAAGAGGTAAAGTTCAAAGCCAGCCCAGGCAGACAAATCCAACAGATTTTTACCTCCAATTAACCAGCAAAAAGCCAGAAGTAGAAGTGTGGCTTAAGTGGTAGAGAACTAGCCTTGAATGAAAAAAGCTCAAGGTCCTGAGTTCAAGCCGCAAAACTGGCAGAGGAAGGGTGGAGGGAGGGAGGGAAAGAAGTGGAGGGGAAAAAGAAAGAGAATGTGAAAAAGGAAATCAGGGAACATACAGAAAAATAAGCAACTTTACCTGTCTGACACCCACAATGACACCATCCACGCTATCAGAACACAAATACTTGTAGAGGGCACATTGAATATTCTTCAGGCAAATCATACTTCTGGTCATAAAGCAGCCTTCACAAACTTAAAAGTGTAAGAATCGTATAAGATACATTCTCTCACAACAAAGGAAGTAAACTAAAAATGAATCAAAGGCATCTGGAAATTAAACAACATAATACCAAAAACCCCATGGGTCAAAAAAGGAAGTCTCAAAGAAGACTAGAAAATATTTTAATTAAGTGAAAATTAAAGAATGACATATTAAACTTTATGGGATGCAGCTGAGACACAGCTATGGCATTGAGTGCAAACATTGCAAACAAAAGAACTCTCACATCAGTAGTCTGAGAAAAGAAAGGATATTCAAATCAGTAGGTTGCGTTTCCTCATTGTAGAAAAATGCCAGGCGCTGGTGGCTCCTGCCTGAATCCCAGCTACCCAGGAAGTTGACATCTGAGGGTAGAGAGCAGAAAAGTCCATGAGAATCTTCCTCCAATTAACCAGCAAAAAGCTGAGCTGGAGTCATGAGTCCAGTAGTAGAGCACCAGCTGTGAGAAAACAAGTTGGAAATCCCCAGAACTGAAATCCCTGGAAGGAAAGAAGGGAGGGAGGGAGAGAAGGAGGGAAACCAGAAAAAATAGAGAGCAAAGGAACCCAAATCAAGCAGAAAGCAGGGGGAAATGCAGATAAGAGTGAAAAATCAATGATATAAAAAACAGAAACAATATAAGAATCAATAAAAACTGATCTTTTGAAAGGATCGATATCATTGTCAAACTTCCTGACAATCTGAATGTTAAAAAAAAAAAAAAAAAAAAAAAGATAGCCAGGCACTAACGGCTCACACCTGTCTGGGCAGGAAAGGTCCATGAGATTCTCATCTACAATTAACCCCCCCCCAAAAAAAAAAAGAAAACGGGAAGCAGAGATGTGGCCCAAGTAGTAGAAAGCTCGCCTTGAGCATAAAAACTCCAGGACTACACCCAGGCCCTGAGTTCAAGCCCCACGACTGACAAAAAGAGAGAGAGAGACAGACAGACAGAGAGACAGAGGGAGGGAGGGAGGGAGTGAGGAAGGGAGGGAGGGAGGCTATCACAATGGAGTTCACAAATACTAAATCATGGTTGCAAAATAATGCATAGAAACAACTCTATGCACATAAATTCAACAGCTTTTAGGAGATGAATCCCCTCCTTCAAAACCACGAAAGGAAAACTAGATCATACACCAAAGAAACAGGACACAGGCTACTCCAGAGAAAGTAAACTCCAGGATCCAATAGATTCTAGGAATTCTGCTAACATTTAACAAATAATTAATGTCACAGTCAACAATCTCTTTCAGAAAACAGAATAAGGGCTGGGAATATGGCCTAGTGGCAAGAGTGCTTGCTTCATATACATGAAGCCCTGGGTTTGATTCCCAAGTACCACATATATAGAAAATGTCCAGAAGTGGCGCTGTGGCTCAAGTGGCAGAGTGCTAGACTTGAGCAAGAAGAAGCCAAGGACAGTGCTCAGGCCCTGAGTCCAAGCCCCGGGACTGGCAAAACAAAACAGAAAACAGAATAACTTATTTTTCTAAAGCCAACATTACCATGATATCAAACAAAACAATACAAAAAAAAAACCTAATGATCAATATTCCTCATGAACATAAGCACAAAATCCCCAATGTAATGCTGGCAAGTTGAATCCAGTGCTATATGAAAAGAATAATCAAGTGGGTTTATGCTGGGAATTTGAAGTTCATAAAATGCCTGTAAATTAATCAATGGAATCAACCATATTAACATTAATAGACTAAAGAATTTTTAAAATTCATTTTACATATTGAGCCCCCTCAAAAGAATTGGTAAAATTCAACTCTTTCATTCTCAATAAAAAAAAAGAACTTCCTTTTCTGATAAAGAATATCAACAAAAAATAGGAATATAGAAAGGAAGAAGAACAAAAGAAGGAGCGAGGGAGGGAGGGAGGGAAAATAAAATTCTACTTAAGGATAAAAAGCTAAATGCATTTGCTATCAGATTAGGGGACAAGACAAGGAAGTCTTTCTTCCCTTTCTTTTGTTGTTCCTCTTCACAGTGGATACTTGCCAATGCAAAATAGTCAAGAAAAAGTAGTAGAAAAGTATACAATTTAGAAAGTTAGAAATAAAATTGTCCCAGAGCACAGAAAACATGATTGTCTAAGTAGAAAATTTCAAGGAATGTTCCCCCGAAAAGGGGTCTTAGAACCAATACATGATTTACAAAATTCCTCACAGAGTACATGCCTAGTACACACGCACACACACACACGCACACACACAAACTACTTGCCTGTTTACTAGCAATAAACAAATTTAAAAGAAAATTTCAATAAGATTGCTCTTTATTGTAACTCAAAAGTAAACTATGTAGCCATAAATTCAACAAAATAAATAAAAGATCTATAGGCCAAAAACTACAAAACTCTTCTGAAAGAAGTCAAAGTAGCCCTAACTAAAGGGAAAACCATGCCCTGCTCACCATTATCTATAGCTATCAATAGCAACACTCGATTTACTCAAACGGCAATTATCCCCCAAATGACCTGTGAATTTAACACAATCTCAAATAAACTCCCAGCAGTATATCTTATGGACTCACAAGTGCCAATTCTAAAATGTGTACTGTAAGAGGCGTAATAACCAGAAAAGAGCCAAAATACTTCTGAAAGAACCAACTTTTGACTTATTACAAAGCTGCAATGGTTAGGATGGTACGATGATGACGAAAGGTTAGATACGCACATCAGTTGAACAGAACAGTTTATTTTATTTTATTGACAAGGTGATGTACAGAGGGGTTACAGTTACATAATGAGGTAGTGAATACATTTCTTGTCATATTCGTTATACCCTCCCTCATTTTCCTTTCCATTCCCTAGCTCCAATAAACATATATACAATATCCAGTGTACCAAAATCATATACAGTGACCACGGGAGGTACGCCATAGGAAATTCACCTAGTACATTAAACACAACGACAACAGTAAAATCCTCCTGTTTCCATCTCTTGGAGTTCATTTTGCTTAGCCTCATCTTATAGAACCGTGTGTACGTAGCTGCTGAGCTCTTGTGAACCTGACAGGACTATCCTAGACATTTTTATGTTTATTTAGTAATTGTTTGATTTTAGAGACATGATGTAAAGTCACCGACCAAAATGTGGAAATACCATTTGAAAAAGAAGCAGAACAGAGTTTTTAAAAAGGCCTACACAAATATGATCAAATGATTTTTTGACAGAAGTGCTAAGAAAGCCAGGCACTGGTAGCTCACACCTGTCATCCTAGCTACTCAGGAGGCTGAGATCTGAGGATGGTGGTTCCAAGCCAGCCCAGGCAGGAAAGTTTCTAAGACTTTTTTTTTTAATTTATTGATTGTCAAAGTTGTGCACAGAGGGGTTATAGTTTCATACGTAAGGCAGTTAGTACATTTCTTATCAAACTTGTTACCTCCTCCCTCATTTTTCTCCTAACTTCCCTCCTCCCCAACTCCCCCCTGCCCTGCCCAAGTTGTACAGTTGGTTTACAGCATATTTTCTTGTAAGTAAACTCATCTCCCATTAACCACCAGAAAACCAGACGTGGTGCAGTGGCTCCAAGTGGTAGAGCACTAGCCTTGAGCAAAAAGAGCTCAATTCCCTGGAGAAGTCCTTTCAACAAATGTTTACAAAGCAATTAAACATCCATAGGCAATCTATCCACCTATCAATCCATCTATCTACCTATGGACCTCAGTCTGCAGTTTAAACTTGACATAGAATAGATCATAAACGTAAAATGTAACTAGGAAAAAGTTAGGAAAGTCTTAAAAGAGAAAACCCTGAAGGGCGTTCCCGAAGGATGGCCCCTTAGCAAGTGGACAGCCCGAGTTCATCAAGATTGGGAAGATCTCGTCTGGAAGACTCGAGAGCAGGGGTGAGCCCTGGCCTGATGGGGGTGCTTCCGAACCGTACCTCTGATACAAGATCTGCACTCAGAATCCATCAATAATGCTTTGACATAAAGCCAGGTTGTTTAGTGTGAGCAGGTTTGTGTGCGGCTTTGGCGGGGCGGGTGCGTGCCTGCGGCTTTGGCGGGGCGGCTTTGGCAGGGCGGGTGAGTGCCTGCGGCCTTGGCTGGGCGGGTGCGTGCCTGGGGCTTTGGCGGGGCAGCCTTGGCGGGGCGGGTGCGTGCCTGCGGCCTTGGCTGGGCGGGTGCGTGCCTGGGGCTTTGGCGGGGCGGGTGCGTGCCTGGGGCTTTGGCGGGGCGGCTTTGGCGGGGCGGGTGAGTGCCTGGGGCTTTGGCGGGGCGGCCTTGGCGGGGCGGGTGCGTGCCTGCGGCTTTGGCGGGGCCGACGTGGCATGGCTGCCCTGGCTCGCTCACTGGAAGCTGCTCCCCCGAGCCCCGTGCGCAGCTTCGTGGCCTGGGGCGCTCACGGGGCGCCGCCTCTCCCCCCCCCCCCACCCCTCAGTGCTTTGGGGAACTCACCAGCTGCGGGACCCGGCGAGGCGGGAGCACACCGGCTCTGCCTCACTTCAGTGTCTTCCTTGGCCTTCTCTTTGACGAGCTCCATGTACGATCTTAGGTGAGGGGCAGCCGCAGGAAGGCCAGCGTTGTAAACACAGGGCCTCCGCCGCAGGCCCACGGATCCCCAAGTCGCTTTCTTCCTGAGCGCAGGCCTAGAGGAGGAAGGCCCGCGGGGGGGGGGGGGGGGGGCGCCCGGGCACCTCCGGCATCCGCCGGTCCTCGGTGCAGCTCCCCCTGCTTTGGCTCCATGGGTCTCGCGAGTCTGGCACCGGGCGCTTTGCAGCAGGTGTGAGAGCTCCGTCATCTGCCAGCAGGTGGCGCCGGGGGCGGGGGGCAGGTGCACAGCTCCGGGCAGCCGGGAGGTGAGCCGGGTCCTGGGGCGCTGGGGGCGGGGGGGGGGGGGGCAGCCGGGAGGAGAGCCGGGCCCTCGGGCGCTGGGGGCGGGGGGGGGGGGCAGCCGGGAGGAGAGCCGGGTCCTCGGGCGCTGGGGGCGGGGGGGGGGGCAGCCGGGAGGAGAGCCGGGTCCTCGGACGCTGGGGGCGGGGGGGGCAGCCGGGAGGAGAGCCGGGTCCTCGGGCGCTGGGGGCGGGGGGGGCAGCCGGGAGGAGAGCCGGGTCCTGGGGCGTCAGTCCGATTTCTCCCTGGGAGCCCCTGAAGGAAGGGCACCCCACCCGAGCCTCCGTGGGAGGGACTGCCCCTCCTGTTAGCCGCCTGCTGAGGGGCTACACCCCACAGGAGACCAGCCGGGGCTTCCCACGCCTGCCTTAGATCGCCACGGTTCATCTCCCCTGCTCACCAGCGCGCTCCCCGCCGTCCAGGGAGGCAGCGGGGCTGCAGGAGGGCTGACCCTGGCGTCCGACCTCCCGGCCACGCAGCACGGCCCTGGCCACAGCCCCGCACATCCAAACCGGAGAAGCCGAGCGCCGGGCCAGAGAGAGGCCGGGGAAGGGGAGCAATGAGCACACTGGCCCCGCGTGCCCACAAGGAGGAGCCTGGCCAGCACAAGCCCACGGCGCCCCAGCTCGCCTCCTCCCTGCTCCGTGACGCTCGCCAGGCGGGGCGACCCAGGACTGGCCCGGTTCTGATGCCCTGGGTTTGGATCCACTCCCTGCTGCTGTGGGGGGGGGGGCGGGGGGACCCTGCCCGTCTCCTGGGACTCTGCGTTCCTTCTCCGCTCCTTTCCATCGGCGGTAGCAGGCAGTTTTATAGTGACAAGTCCAGTCTGCTCCCAACGTGACACCTTAATCCGGCGTGTGCGGGTGTCGATGTAGCTTTTAGCAGAGCACAACCGTTCAATAACACGCCGAGATGTCCCGTGGGGTGTCCGACAAGCTATCCCTGGGGGCCATCTTCCCGCATCGTTTGTCCAGAAAAAGAAAAAGCCTGGTATTTCCATCTCCACTCCAGCCGAGGAGGATTTCCTTCCATAATAATGGAAACCGTGGCGTGGCCCGCTGGCTGCTCGCTGGAGCCGATGCTCACGTTGGTGGTGTCGTTCCACCGTGAGCGGGTTTAATTGACAACTTGAGATCTGCCACGCGCAGCCATGAAACATCTGGGACTCGTGAGAGACGCCTGTTTTTACAGCCTCAAGGCTACTTGCGATTTGATACACATAAGATATGGATAATTTAAATGTTTAAGCATTTAATTACTAGTAAACGGGAGATGTTTTGTTTTATGTGGTGGAGCTTACTCTTTCATAAGTTTTCATTTAAGCATCCGGGAACAGAAGCCAACTTTCTGTCTTCCAGCCAGGCTCGGCGTTCCCCGGGTGGACTCCACCCTCTCCCACCCCCTGAGCAGAGCACGCGGCCTGGCACCGCGGCCACTGAGAACACGGGGCCGCAGCACCTTCGCCCTCCGCCCTCCCCCACCAGGACCAAGGGCCTTGGCGTCCCGGCACCTTCGGGGTGGGGGGGGGTGCGGGGTAACGCACCTCCACCAAGGATCACGCCACGGTGGAGACCGGGGGCCCTGCCCACAGCCAGGAGACGCAGTGCTGAGAGCAGGGTGGGCACTGCTGCCACTCTGCAAGGAACAACGCCTTCCCCGGCCAGTCGCTGCCTTTGGCTGTGTCCTTGGCCCACCGGGCAGAAAATCCAACAAGAAGACACTTCAGATGTCTGTACTGATTCACCCACTGGTGTAGGACTTTGCAAAAATGCACCTGTGCACTTGCAAAACACATGGGGGTGTGTGTGTGCGCGTGCACGTGTGTACATGCGTGAGTACTAGAGCTTGAACTCGGAGTCTGGGTGCTGTCTCGTAGCACTTGCACTCAAGGCTGGCACTGGCCCCTTGAGGTACAGCTCCGTGTCTGGCTTTTTGGTTAGAGATAAAGAGTTTCACAAATGAACTTGCCCGAAGTAGCCTGAACTGGGATCCTCCGATCTCAGCCGCCTGCGTGGCTAGGTTACAGGTCCGAGCCGCTAGCACCTGGCCTGAACCTAGCCGCTATTTCAGCCACCTCCTCTCTCCTCCCCCCGCAGACCTGCCACCACACCCAGGTGGGGCACATGAATACAGAAGTTCAAAAGAGGAGAACAGAGTGTCATGGGAATTTATCACATCCGTTGAGACATGGGTGTGTGGCTATTTAGGCAAATACCGTTCAGAGGGGTTTCCCCTGTGTGATCTAGGAAACACAGAAGACAACTGGCGGGGTGTTTTTCTGCGGCCAAACAAACTGTGCTGGCTGCTGGCCCTGCTGTTGGAGTCAGCGCCCACCTGGGACGCCCCACGAGTGGCACCTGTGTCCCCGCAGGTACCTTCCCGCAAGCCCGCTCCCCAGACCTCACCCTCCTCCCCGGCTTGGGACTGCAGCCACGGCCACGGCCACCCAGTCACCCGAGTGAGCTAGTCCACCTCCTCCTTGCTCTACGCGCCAACGCTGTGCTGTCTGGTTCGGGCCGTTCCCGGGGGGGGGGGGGGGTACCCGGCCTGCTCGGCAGCACGGTGGAAACGGAGCGATCCCAGGACGAAGTCAGGGAGGACGGCAGGTGATTGCGGAGCACCAGCACCAGCACTCATCTCATCCGAGTTTCAGCGTTTAAGAGAAATCTGGTAACTCACCTCGTCCCCCCCACAGCAAGCCGCTGTCAGAGGCGGCCCCCACCGGACCCAGCCGGCTCTGGGGTTCAAGCACGCCCCGCGGGGCCCCCCGCTGGTCTGCACAGGAAGCGGGGGCGTGATCGGTGCCCGGGGAGCACTCCCCCCAGCACCCCTCCACGGTGTCAGGACAGGGCCGGCTCCCCCCTCTGGCCGGTAGAGTCCGAGGGCAGTCACGCCGAGGTCAGAGGTGACTCCGGCGGAGGCCGGTGCTGTGCCGCACCGCGCGGGTCCCCGCCTCGTGCCCTCCGCCGAGGACCGAGCACGGAGGCACAGAGGGCCAGGGCTGGCCAGTGAGGCCCAGGCCCAGAGGCCGCACCCCCTTCCTGAAGGCAGGCTGTCCGGGGCACAGGAGCCGAGCCGATGGGTGTACCCACCCACCCTGCGCCTTCCGTGAGAGGCAGGGGAGGTGGCGGTGACCTCCAACACCAGAGGCCAAGTGCAAACCGCAGGCGGAGGGGGGCCGGGCGGGGCGAGCCCGGGGGACGCGGCCCCCGCCCCTCAGCCCCCGCCGTCAGCAGGCTCCTCCCCAGCGGCTCCTTCCGGCGAGGCCCGGCACCCCGCGCCCCGCGCTGGCCCACCCGCCACCTGGAGATGCGGTGCGGGCTCCGGGACCCCGTGGAAGGCAGGCTTGTTTATGGCAGCACCGCGAGGGCCCGTCGGGAGGAGTCCGGCCCGCCTGGGGAGCGAGGGCTGGAGCGCGGCACCGCGTTCTGGACGAAGGATGGGGGAGCAGAACCACGCAGGCACGGGGGTGTCCCGGCAGGGAGGGGGAAAGGAAAGCGGGAGAGGCTCCAGGCTCCCGGGGGGCTGAGCCCCCCCCCCCCCACGGACGGGCTGGGGTGGACGCACGACCAAACAAGAGGCAGGCGCCGGGCGGGCCCTGGGGCTCCACGCGGCCGGGGGCACGGCCAGCTCGGCGTGCGCTCCCGGGGGGCACGGGGAGGGGGGCCATCGGCTGCAGGGACACCCCAAAGAGCAGCCACCGCCCTGCCCCGTCCCCCCTGCTCGATGGGCCCCCAGCCCACCCCCGGAGCCCCTCACACTCCCACTCCTCCACGGAAGCTTCGAGAGCCACACCGGGGGCTGACCACAGGTCAGAGGCCAAGGGTCAGTTCGGGGGAGACTGGTCACCTTCCACCAGTGCCGTCAGCCTCAGTCTGTGACCGAGAGGCCCCCGGCGTGGCCACTGCTCCCAGCAGAACGGGGGGGGGGGAGGGAAGCTCTCCTGGGACGCAGTGGAGCTGGAGCCTTCTCTGTAGCACTCCGGCTTCCGGGCAGGACAGGAGCGGCTCCGCCCCTCCGCCACCCTCGAGCAGCTGCTCCGGAGAACTAGCCCGAGCCACCTGCCACGAGCCACGGGGCCACGGGGCACCACAGCTGCCCACGTGTCCTCTGAGTCCTCGGGAGCCCCACGGCTGCAGGGAGCTGCCACCAAGGCCACCGCCGGGAAGTCCTGGGCAGGGTGTCACCTGCTCCCTCTCGCCACACAGGAAGCACCATCACCTGCCAGGGCCCAGCCGGCACCTGTCACTCAGGGACAACAGTCGGCATCCGGCAGTGCCCCTGGCTGCTGAATCGTGGAGACAGCACCATCCTGAGGCCCTGGGAGCCCCCGTGCAGGTCCTGACCCCCCTGGGAGCCCCTGCACCTGCCCAGACCACCTGGAAGGCCTCAGGCCTGACAGCCATGAGTGCAGACTCCCCGGCCAGCCCAGCATCTCTCACAAGCTGGCTCCAAGAACACCAAGAAGCAGCCAGCAGCTTCCAGAAATCACACGACACAAATCCAAAGACAAGGAGCTGGAGGAGTCAGAATGACGTCAACGTCCCCAAGAGCAGAACAGAGGCTAAGTCCGTGAATCTGTGCCTTCCTTGTCAACTCGGTCCGCAGCGGATGTCCAACAAAGGCAAACAAATGTCCACCAGGTGGGTCCAGGAAGCCAGCGCCAACTCAGAAAAGAAGCAAAAGGATGCCCCGGGCGGAGAGGGGTGGGAAACCCCCAGACAACACCTGTGTGTCCAAACCCCCCAGAGGTGGCCAGGCACTGGCAGCAAACCCTGTAACTCTAACGACCCAGGAGCTCCAGGGCCAGAGTACTGCAGCTCAAAGTCTTCCTGGGCAGAAAAGTTGGTGGCACTCCATGAAAACACACCCATGTGCGCATACGCGCACACACACACGCCCACACGCGCACACACACACAGAGAAAAACCCAGCGCTGCGGGCATGTCTCAGAGTGCCAGCCCGGCAGGCTGAGCAAACGTTATAGCTCCAGTAATGGTAAAGAAAAAGCCACAGGTGGATTGGAGCAGAAGACCAGAGAATTCAGAGGGCCAGCTAAGTTGTCAAATAAAGTCACAGCCAGCCCTGCAGGGGCAGCCGGAAGGAGGCGCGCAAAGGGTCGTCCCCTTGCAGAGAGGGCGAAGGCCGGGCCCCATCAGGTATCTGCTGTGGCTTCAGAGAACTACAAAGCTTCTCCAAATATGCACATGGAGTGCAGACTGTGTGTGTGTGTGCATGCACGCGCATGTGTGTGCTCCCACCGTTCCTAGGGATTGAACTCGGGGCCTAGGTGCTATCCCTGAGCTTTTTTGCTCAAGGCTAGCGCTCTACCACTCGAGCCACAGCGCCACTTCTGGCTCTTTGATGGTTAACTAAACCTAAGTCTCACGGACTTTCCTGCCCGGGCTGGCTTTGCCCAGCGTGAGCTGCCAGCACCCAGCTACGTACAGTACTTTGACAAAAAGAAAAATTAAATTGAAGCAGAAAAGATGAACCCTCACAAGGACTTTTCTATGAGGAAAGCTGCTGCAAGGTAGTTTATCAGTTCTGAAAATGCCCGAACAGCCAGCCACAGGAGTAACACCGGGGACCCCCTGCGGGCCGGGGGCGGGGAGCGGGTGGCCTGGAACCAGAGTCACTGAGGCTGGGGGGGCCACAGGGACCCGCTCTGCAGGGCTGGCCTTCCTTTCGGCCTCCCCCCTCAGCCCCTCCCTTCCTGTTCCAGGCACAGCTTCCAGGGCTGAACTCTCTGCTTGGCCCCAGGTCTGCGTCTGGGTGGGATTCTGTATCTGGGAGCGGCTCGGGGTCCAGGAGTGGCCTGTCCCCCCAGCCTGTGAGAGGCTCGGTGTCACCAAGCTGGTGAGCCGGCCACACCCTGTGTGTGAACACCGCACCAGACGCAGCCCTCCCGGCCCCTCACCCAGACATCGGCGCTGGGCATGGCACGGGGAACCACGCCGCTGAGAAGCTGCCCCGCGGTGGGAGGCTCGCCTCCCAGGCCGGGCCCCGGGGGCCGTCGCAGCGCCCACTGGCGCCCAGCGGCTGCCCTCTCTGGGGTGGCAGCGCAGGTGAACTTCACTGCCGCCTTGGCGTCTTCCTGAGTTCTCCCCTTTCTTTTTTTCCACTATGATAATATATGGTTCCTGCAATGAAAAGCTACTGCAAACAGAGTGCTCGCTTCACGTCTTTAAGCGAGCGATCCCCGCGAGGCTGCCGACGCCGGGCCGGGCCCCAGGGCGGCCCTGGAGCCCGCCGGATGCCGGAGAACGCGGTCTGGGACGAGCGGGTGAGGGTCACTCAGGAGCCCCCGCCCCTCCCCTCCGAATCCCCCCACGTGACAGCGGGGGCCCGGGGCCCGGGACGCCAGGGGACCGCCCCCGCCACGGTCTGCTCAGAGGGGAGCAGGGGAGCCTCAGGGCCTACCCCCCGACCTGGGCGCCCCAGAGGCACCAGCCTGGACCCCGACCAGGTGACAGATGGACGTCCCTGCGGGCTCCCCGCCGCCCGCCACCCGCATCCGCACACTGCCCCCTGCTGCCCACGGAGCAGACGGCGCCGCTGCCTCCAGCCAGGAGCGAGGCTGGCGGGGCCCCGCCCTCCCCACGCTCACAGGCTGAGGCGGGGGTGGGGGGGCGGGGGGACATGGCCCCTCTCCCCAGGCAGGCAGGGGCCCCTTCCTGGCCCCGTCCCCGGGCCTCCCCTGAGCGACGGGAGGGGAGCAGGTTTGCTGGTGACTGGTCAGTGAATCGGTGGGTGAAGATCGTCTCCCGCCCCTCCCAACTCCACGGGAACTGCCGCCCCAAGCCAGGCACGGGGCCATCCGGGGACTCAAGCCACCTCTGTGCCACACGAGGACGCCTGGCTCCAGTGCGGGGGCCCAGGCGCCACCTTGAGTCCCCCCCCCCCCGCCCCGTGGAGGCCTCTCTGCCTCACCTGAGCCAGGACGGGACCCGGGGCACCGCCCCCTCCACCCGCTCCAGCCCTGCCCGCACCGCCCGGCTGCCAGGCGTGCAGATGGAGAGAGGGGCCCAGCTCCCCACCACCCCTCCTGACAGCAGTGTGGCCTACACAGGAGGGGAGGAGGAAGGTCCGCTAGCCTCGCGGGTGTACCCCGCACGCACTGAGAACACCTGTGGGTTTCCATCCCCGCCTTGGCTCCGGCAGCCGCTGAGAAGGTGCGGACTGGTAACACACAGGCTTCCCGCGCGGGCTCGCCCTGCAGGTGATCCCAGGGGGACCCGTGGGGACGGGGCCTCTCCAGAGCCCCTGGGAGGCCGTCTGGTGGCACGGCCAACCGGAACGGCGGCCAGAGGCCTCCCTGTGCCTTTGGTTCCGGGGCTGGAGGGGGCGATGGTTCCAGCGGGGCCACCGCAGGCGCACGCCCCGTCACCCGGCACCGGTCCAGCCTTGGCAGAGGGGATCCAAGGGGGGATGGGGGGGCGTGGAGGCCCCACGGCCCCCTGGGAAGACGCGGCGCAGCTCTCCACACCAACGCCACCCAGCCTCCCAGCCCCCCGCCCCCGCAGAACGGCTCCAGGGGTGATGCCCCGCGCTGCCCGGCCGTGCCGTGTGGGGTCCTGGGGTGCCGCGGGGGGTCGCACGTGTCACGTGACGCCTTGTGGTGTCACGGGATGCCACGGGAGGCCCTGTGGTGTTCTCGTCCACAGCTGGTGGGTGCTGTGGTCTGGCCCCGGACGGCGTGGGCCACCTGGGATCAGGCACCCCTGAATCCGTATCTCCCTAGTCCTCGGTCTGTGTATGTGTGCCTGCAGGTGTGCACTCGGTCTGTATGTGCTCCACACGTGTGTGTTCTTCATATGTGTGCCCTGTGCGTATACCCCGCGTGGGCAGGCCCTGCGTGTGTCCTGCGTGTGCGTGGCCTGTGTGTGTCCCTACCCCGAGTGTGCGTGCCTGCGTGTGTCCTGCGTGTGCACGTTCCGCATGTGCGTGCCCCGCGTGGCTCTGGCTCTGGTGGCGAGTCTCCTGACACTGTTACCAGGAGCCGTGTGCACTCAGTGCCCTGCTCAGCCATGGATTCCAGTCAAGCAAGCTTACTGTGGGTTGCCCATACTTGTGAGCGTGCTTTACACGAGGTGAAAGTACTGTGTGTTAAGTGGGGTGATTAAAGGTGAACTTAGATTAGTTATAAATTCACATTGCAAACCCTGTGGCAACCCCTAAAAATGGTCTAAAAGAATTATTGATATGCTGAGAGAAGATAAAACAGAATCATATAAAATGTTCAATCCTGGGAATAGAATATAAAATGCAATCCTGGGAAGGTAGGGAAAGTGAAAGAAGAAAGAAACAGAATAATTACAGTGAAAAGAAAAGAAAGCAAGGTGGGTCCATTTCATACCGTCAAGAATCACTCCATGGGGGCTGGGAATACGGCCTAGTGGCAAGAGTGCTCGCCTCGTATACATGAAGCCCTGGGTTCGATTCTCCAGCACCACATATATAGAAAACGGCCAGAGGTGGCGCTGTGGCTCAAGTGGCAGAGTGCTAGCCTTGAGCAAAAGGAAGCCAAGGACAGTGCTCAGGCTCTGGGTTCAAGGTCCAGGAATGAAAAAAAAATCACTCCATTTGTGAATGGTCTAAATGTGACAATTAAAAGACAGAGACCATTCGAGTGGATGAAACAAGCCTAGAATAAGTGACGTGCAAACATGGAGAGAGAGACACCATGGAGCAGAAACCGGAACCAATCAACACTCCTGGCCTTGAGCTCACACCCCTGAGGAAGGAGGGGGCACTCCAGGGGCAACGCTCCAGAGCCGGGACGGCACTGAGCACGCGCCGCTCAGAGCAGCACACCGGCACTCGGGAGCAGCCCATGGTTACAGGTGGCGACTGCAGCACTCTCTTGGTAACTGACAGACCTAGCTATCTGAGAGCCCGTGAGGAGCAAGCACAACTGACCAGCACCACCCACCAAGTGCCATCCACCAAGAACAACCAGCTAGCACCACCCACCAAGCACAACTGACCAGCACCACCCACCAAGTGCCATCCACCAAGAACAACCAGCTAGCACCACCCACCAAGAACAACTGACCAGCACCACCCACCAAGTGGGTCTAACACGTCTGTGAACACTAGGTCCACAGGCTAAGATCTGAGGATCACGATTCAAAGCCAGCCCAAGCAGGAAAGTCTATGAGACTCTAGCTCCAATTAAACACCAAAAAGCCTGAAGTGAAACTGTGGTAGGGTGCTATCCTTGAGAGACGGCTCCCAAGCCCCTAATTTCAAGCCCCAGTACACGTGCATGCACACACACACACACACACACACACACACACACACACACACACACACACCAAACAAGGTATTGTGGAATTCCAGCTACTCAGGAGGCAGAGGTCAGGAGGGTCACAGTTCAAGACCAGCCCTGGGCAAAAAGCATGAAAACCCAAGTTCAACCTAATACCTCAAAACCCAACAACAACAAAAACCATCAACAATAGCTCCAAAAACTGAAATGCTGATACATATGCTCATGTAAGAAAATACGGCATGAAGTATGGAGATTCCTCAGAAGGCTAAATATAGAACTCCCCTATGACCCAGCAGCCCCACTTTTGGGTATCTATCCAAAAGACCACAAACAAGAACACACTAAAGCCACCAGCACAACAATGTTCATCGCAGCACAGTTTGTCATAGCGAGAATCTGGAACCAGCCCAGATGCCCCTCAGTAGACGAATGGATCAGGAAAATGTGGTACATATACACAATGGAATTTTATGCCTCTGTCAGAAAGAATGACATTGCCCCATTTGTAAGGAAATGGAAGGACTTGGAAAAAATTATACGAAGTGAAGTGAGCCAGACCCAAAGAAACATGGACTCTATGGTCTCCCTTATTGGGAATAATTAGCACAGGTTTAGGCAAGTCACCGCAGAGGATCACAAGAGCCCAATAGCTATGCCCTTATGAACACATAAGATGATGCTAAGTGAAATGAGCTCCATGTTATGGAAACGACTGTTATATCACTGTTGTAATTACTTTCAACGTCCCATCTGTATCTGTAGCTTCTATTATTGATGATGTTCTTGTATCACCTTTCTGTGGTTGTACCTGCACTATCTCTGTAATCTTATCTGAGTATATTGGAAACCGTGTATACTGGTATTAGAAGTAGGAAATTGAAAGAGAATACCAAAATCAAGAGACACAGGGTAAAAAAAGACAAACAACTACAAAAGCAATACTTGCAAAACTGTTTGGTGAAAGTGAACTGAACACCTCAGGGGGGGAAAGGGAAAGGGGGAGGAGGAAGGGGGGAATGAGGGACAGGGTAACAAACAGTACAAAAAATGTATCCAATGCCTAACGTATGAAACTGTAACCTCTCTGTATATCAGTTTGATAATAAAAATTGAAAAAAAAAGAAAATACTGCATGATATTTACATAGAAAACTAGGAAGGCAATTAACGATGTAAATAATTGGGAGATTTGTGATCATGGAGAGGCGTTGTCAGAGCGCTGAGATGCCATTCCTACTCTTCCCCCTTCGACATGTAGATGCAGTGCCGTCCCAGCTAAAATCCTAGCGAGCCACTCTGTACACACTGACAGGCAGGCGTGCAGTGTGTGTGCACAGGCACAGGTAGAGAACGAGAGATTCTGAAGGGCAAACCTGGAGGGTGACCGTGCCTTACTGCAGAGTTGGGATCAAGTTAAGGAAACCAAAAAAGCATGAGGACTGGGGACATGGTTAGGTGGTATAGCACCTACTATCATGGGTAAGGCCCTGCGTTCTACCCCTAGTCTCACACACACACACACACACACACACACACACACACACATAAATAAACAAACAAGCAGCATGATATTGCGAAAAGGTCTGACACAACTGAACAGAGCTCCCGACGCAAGTTGCTTAAACGCAGTCACGGACGGTCACAAAATACAAGGACAGCCCTTTCAGCACGGTCCTGGGGACGCCAGAGCCCAGTGTGCGGAGCCCCAAACCTCGCACAGCCCTTACGTCAGAAACACCACTCACAGGGAAATGCTTTTAGCACGCTTCTTTGTGAGGTGTGTAAGTCTTCTGGAGTTAGTGATTCTGTGTGCACAAATGTGTGGGGACACTAAAAAAAAACACTGTATTTCAAGGAGCAAACTTTGCAACTTAAAATTATGTCACAGTAAAATAATATTAACTCAAAATGTTCAGACATAAATGTCCACAGGACCCATACGACCGACCCTAGAGGTCATGAAGGAGACACGCCTGACCCCAGAGGACACGCGGGAGACAAGCCTGACCCCAGAGAACGCACGG
This sequence comes from Perognathus longimembris pacificus, assembly GCF_023159225.1. Taxonomy (NCBI): domain Eukaryota; kingdom Metazoa; phylum Chordata; class Mammalia; order Rodentia; family Heteromyidae; genus Perognathus; species Perognathus longimembris. The sequence continues at coordinate 1,319,324 of NC_063162.1, read as the reverse complement.
GAGACACATATGATCTCCTAATAAGAAGTTTTTAGGTAACGCGCCAAGAACAGGATCTATGAAAGAAAAAGAATGGCAAGCCGGACTTCATGAAAGCTGAAATTTTCTGCTCGGTGGAAACACTGTAAAGAGAAATGCTCACTTTCCTCACACTGTGACGGAAAGAGCTGAGCCATCAAGTCCTGCCAAGACGCGGGAGGCTTCAACCGCATGCTGTAAAGACTCTGAAGAGGCCGCGTCGCGTGTAACTCTAGTCCCATGACATCTCGGGACAGACACGGTCGCCGTCAGGGGCCCAGCCTGGGGCATCGTCAGCTCTCTTGGAAGTGTTGCTGAACTGTTGTTGGAACCGTCCGACAGGAAGCTGGGTCCCCTGAGCCTCCAAGAAGCTGCGAGACCAGGTCCCACCCGTGATCTTCGGTGGGAGCCAAGGATCTCCACGCGGTGCTGGGGCTCCGCTCTGCGCCTGGAATCCAAACCCAACCCAGCCCTCAAGGTGTTCCCCCGGCGTGGGCCTCTGTGCGCTGACCTCAGACATCTCCGCCTTGGGGGGGGATGAGGTGACCTCTCTCCCCTCTGCCCCGGCCTTAGGCGGGGATGAGGTGACCTCTCTCCCCTCTGCCCCGGCCTTAGGGGGGGATGAGGTGACCTCTCTCCCCTCTGCCCCTGCCTTAGGGGGGGATGAGGTGACCTCTCTCCCCTCTGCCCCGGCCTTAGAGGGGGATGAGGTGACCTCTCTCCCCTCTGCCCCTGCCTTAGGGGGGGATGAGGTGACCCCTCTCCCCTCTGCTCCTGCCTTAGGGGGGGATGAGGTGACCTCTCTCCCCTCTGCCCCGGCCTTAGGGGGGGATGAGGTGACCTCTCTCCCCTCTGCCCCTGCCGGTCTCTGTGCCAGTGCGGGCCTGCAGGTGCAGGTCTGGCTTGCTGGCTGCTTTCCTGCCTGGCACCTGTCTGGTCAACACCCTGGTTCCCATCCAGGGTAAAGGGAGGTCTCCTAAAGGTGGTGAGAACACAAGAATACAGGGAAGGAAGCTACGGGAATGGCTGTCGGCTTTGGGCACGAAGGGCTCCATGGAAGCAAGATCGTGACAGAAACGGTCAGCACGTTCAAGCAGAAACACACGACCACAGGCACCACTCGCCCCACACCCACCAGGGTCTGACTGCAGAATTCAGGCTTCCTCGCCGTGGTCACCACAGAGCACACCCCAGGGCAGGCGAGACATCGAGGGTCCCTTATGCCTCACAAAAGCCCCCTTGGAGACGTGAAAGACTCTGCTTGGTCCAACCTCTTCAGTCCACGCGCAGTGCCTGGCCCCGGCCAATACCCACCCCTTCCTCAGTCCCGAGAGAGTGGACAGGGCCCTCCTGGAGCCTCCAGACACCCGCTGTCTCTCCAAGGTCTCCCTGTGCCTCTGGACCTGTTGGGAACACAGGTGGCCTTCTCTCCAGTCTTCTGGTGCTAATTATGGAAGGTGCTGGTCTCTGCTCTGCGTCCTGGCTTTAGTTCAAGTACCCCAGAGTCAGGACCCACCGTTTCTCAGGGAATCTGCGTGTTCTACTGGCGCCCTCTGCCAACGGGGGCCCTGGAGATCACTTCCTGCTCCCACCCTGCAATGAGCAAGTCCCTGACGCCCCTGCCCCATCCCCCTGGGGTCTCTTCCTGTGCTCGGAGGAGACAGAGCCCGAGGGCTGTCTGCTGCAGGGAGGAACCACCACCATCAGACTGGACGGGGCCCTTGTGGAGCCCGGGGGCACCAGGAGCACCCCCAGCGGCTGGGGCGTCACTGCTCACCGCGGTCGCCCACATTAACCAAGGAGCTGTCGTCACGAAGGTTCCTCCTACTGCAAAAACCATCAGATTCAAATTTAAATTAAAGCTGCATTCTGGAGCAAATGTCAGTTTGGAACAGAATTGCATCTTTAGGGGCTCACGCAAGCCCAGTGACACGCAGCGTGACCACATCCCTGGGGCTGTCTGGTCCCAGCTCAGTGGCCAGGGATTTGCTTTGGGTCCTGGCTATGTCAGGGATATAACAGCGATCCAAAGTCGAAGACAAGTTCATGAAGATGTGGCGTGTAGAAAGAGAAAGCGTGGCCAGGGGAGCTTCTGTAGCTGAGTGCTGGTGGTTCACACCTGTAATGACAGCCAATCAAGAGGCTGAGGCCTGAAGGGACATGGTTCAAAGCTAGCCTAGGCAGAAAATTCCATGGCTCTATCTCCAATCAACCAGCAAAACATCGGGATGGAGGAATGGCTCAGGTGGTAGGGTGCCAAGCATGAGCAAGAAGCCAAGTGAGCATGAGACCCTGAGTTCAAGCCTCATTCCCCCACAAAAGGTGGGGGGGAACTGTCATATTATTCCTTGGCAATGTGGAGCTGTATGTTAAGGTTGGCACAAAGCTACCCTCAGGGCACTTACTGCTTTGAGGCACCTAGTACCAAGCAGGTCAGTCTGCAGCCCAACCTGCTCCCACCATCCACCACCTGTTGTCAAATTTGGGGGTACAGAGCATGTCCCAGCCAGGAGGCTGTGGGACATCAAAGACCTGTGGCGGAAACCTCAGCCCAGGCTGGCTGGAGCAGGGTCCACCACCGTCGGCCTGGCTTCTCCGTCTCTGCCCACGATCTCAGGGCCTTCCAGACCCGATGCCGGCCCCCAGGCCGTGAGGGTGGGGGGCGTGGGCCTCCTGTGCTCCCTCCGCAGACAGACGCGCCCGGCGGGGGGGGGGGGGGGCGATGCTGGGCTCCAGCGGAATGACTGCCGGTGCTGGGACACGCTGCCCAGCCCAGGCCGGGCAGAAGCGGCGTCACCCCCGCCCTGGCCCCACTGGCTGAGGCTCACTCACCCCTGCCCCATTCCACCGGGGCCTGAAGCGGGCGGGCCGAGACGGCCAGGAAAGGCCCGGGGTGCAGGCGGCGGGGACGGCCGGAGAAGGAGCCCTGGGTGGCTCCCGGCAAGAACAAGTCCGCTCCGCCGCTGCATGCGTCACTTGCTAGTGACACCCTGAGGCCGGGCGCAAGGCAAGGGTCCGCGGTGGCCCCTGGGCAGGGAGGAGGACGGAAAGCGGGGTGTCCGGGCCGCGGAGCCCCGCCGCACACACAGGAGTTAGGTTCCCGCCGGCCTCCAGAGGTTTGGCAAAGACCCAACCGAGGGGACTTCGTCAATCTCAGAGAACTAAATAAACGCCCCGTCTGTTGTTATTACTCCTTATCAAATTGAACCCCCGTACTCTGTGACCGCAAAGTGCCCGCGCGAGGAGCCCATCCGGATACCGGGGCTCATTAGAAATTCCAGGCAACGCTGCATCTTTTGCTGACCTTTGCATTAATTCTTGCCTTTTCTCTCCTCATTAAGTCGTATTCCTGGAGCTGTTATTAGCTCCCCAGCCTCTCCCCTGATTTAATAACGACCCAGGATCGCTCTTTGAGGCGTTCCCATTTTCATTACCCAGCCAGCCCGCGGCACCTCCACTTCGGAGGTGTCTGCAAAGCCGGGGGCGCTGGCCCCATCGGCGGACTCCAAGGGTGCCTCTCGCTCCCCTTATTAAAAGCTTGCACTTTTCAGGGGGTGGGGACTTGCGCTTTTACAAATAATTAGGTTGGGATTTGATCCTCCCTGCAGTCAGAAGGCACTAATGAATCCCTTTCTATTATCGGCACTCTCATCTGGAAGTGTGGGGTGAGGCGAGGAGCCCCCCGCCGACCGCCGGGAGGACTCCCTCCCACAGCCCGGCCTCCCAGCGGGTGCGGAACACGGCCAGGCAGCACGGTCCTCCCGGCCGCTGGTCCCGGCTCCTCCCGCTCTACTGACCAAAACGAAAAAGACTGGCACCGGTGTCTCGCTGGCGCGGTGCTGCAGTGTGCACTCCAATAAATAAGTACAAATAGCAAACCAGTACGGGCAAAAGAGCTGGACCTATCTTTTGCTAAAGGGGACATGTAAATGAGGATAATCCTTGATGATGAGAGATGTATAGCACGGTCCTCATGTTTATTGCCATTTACATATTGCAGCTAACGAGCCTCCTCACACCCCTCGGGGCTGGCTACACCGAAAAAAGCAGAAAATGGCAACTGCTGGTGAGGGTGTGGGAAGGCTGGCACACTTGCACGCCGCTGGCAGAAAAGTAAAATGGTATAGGCCCTGTGGAAGACAATACAGCAATGAAGAAGAGGAGGCGATGGGGTAGGGGTGGGGGTGGGGGAATGATCCAGGTCTATTTCTGCGTGTGCAGACAAAGTTCCTGACAAAGGAACTGAAAGGACGTGCTCACAACATCGTCATCCACAGAAGGTGGCACTGCGCACGTGTCCTCCGGCAGATGAGCGCGTCACGCGTGGATTACAAAGGGCAATGATACCCTAGGCTGTGGTAACAGAATGTTGTAAAGGACGCAGCTTATAAATAACCAATGCATTCCTCTCTGTTCCCGAGGCTGGAAGTCCAAGATCGAGGTGTGAACACAGTCAGTATGGGATGGAAAGGCCTTCACTGGGAGGGGGCGGGGGTCTTTCCCCAGGCATGAAGGGAGGGGCCTCCTAAACCAGATCACCACCATCGCTCCTAAACATCTGTCCTCGTGAGCTAGTCACCTCCTCGTGTCCCTCCTCTTGGCACTGTTGCCCTGGGGAGACATGAACACGCAGACTGTAACGGCACTCTCTAAATGCAATGGACTAGCACTCAGCCTTCCTCGGGGATAAACTTCCTCATCTCTCAGATTACCTACAATGCGAAGAACCACGGAAGACATGAGGCCAGTCCCCAAAGGACAAACAGCGCGTGGCCCCCACTCCAAGAGCCCCCACGGACACTGAGACTCACAAAGGCAGGAAGGAAGTGGGAAGGGAAGGGAGGCCTAAGACGAAGAGCCCGAGAGCAAGAGAGGCCTAGAAACGACAGCGACAGTGGCACAACCGTGCAGTGCCACTCGATGCCAGGAGCTGAGGATGCGTGCCCCATGGCAGCAGTCAACACGCTCACACCACGCGTACCACGCACAGACGTCCTCACCACGCTCACACCACGCGTACCACGCACAGACGGCCTCAACACGCTCACACCACGCGTACCACGCACAGACGGCCTCACCATGCTCACACCACGCGTACCACACAGACGTCCTCACCACGCTCACACCATGCGTACCACGCACAGACGGCCTCACCACGCTCACACCACGCGTACCACGCACAGACGGCCTCACCACGCTCACACCACGCGTACCACGCACAGACGGCCTCAACACGCTCACACCACGCGTACCACGCACAGACGGCCTCAACACGCTCACACCACGCGTACCACGCACAGACGGCCTCAACACGCTCACACCACGCGTACCACGCAGACGTCCTCAACACGCTCACACCACGCGTACCACGCACAGACATTCTCAACACGCTCACACCACGCGTACCACGCACAGACGGCCTCAACACGCTCACACCACGCGTACCACGCAGACGGCCTCAACACGCTCACACCACGTGTACCATACCACAGACGGCCTCAACACGCTCACACCACGCGTACCACGCACAGACGGCCTCACCACGCTCACACCACGCGTACCACGCACAGACGGCCTCAACACGCTCACACCACGCGTGCCACGCACAGACGTCCTCAACACGCTCACACCACGCGTACCACGCACAGACGTCCTCAACATGCACACACCACGCGTACCACGCACAGACGGCCTCACCACGCTCACACCACGCGTACCACGCACAGACGTCCTCACCACGCTCACACCACGCGTACCACACACAGACGTTCTCAACATGCTCACACCACACGTACCACACACAGACGCCTCACCATGCTCACACCACGCGTACCACGCACAGACGGCCTCACCATGCTCACACCACGCGTACCACGCACAGACGGCCTCACCACGCTCACACCACACGTACCACACACAGACGGCCTCACCACACTCACACCACGCGTACCACACACAGACGTTCTCAACATGCTCATACCACACGTACCATACCACAGACGTCCTCAACACGCTCACACCACGCGTACCACGCACAGACGTCCTCACCACGCTCACACCACGCGTACCACGCAGACGGCCTCAACACGCTCACACCACGCGTACCACGCACAGACGGCCTCACCACGCTCACACCACGCGTACCACGCACAGACGGCCTCAACACGCTCACACCACGCGTACCACGCACAGACGGCCTCAACACGCTCACACCACGCGTACCACGCAGACGTCCTCAACACGCTCACACCACGCGTACCACGCACAGACATTCTCAACACGCTCACACCACGCGTACCACGCACAGACGGCCTCAACACGCTCACACCACGCGTACCACGCAGACGGCCTCAACACGCTCACACCACGTGTACCATACCACAGACGGCCTCAACACGCTCACACCACGCGTACCACGCACAGACGGCCTCACCACGCTCACACCACGCGTACCACGCACAGACGGCCTCAACACGCTCACACCACGCGTGCCACGCACAGACGTCCTCAACACGCTCACACCACGCGTACCACGCACAGACGTCCTCAACATGCACACACCACGCGTACCACGCACAGACGGCCTCACCACGCTCACACCACGCGTACCACGCACAGACGTCCTCACCACGCTCACACCACGCGTACCACACACAGACGTTCTCAACATGCTCACACCACACGTACCACACACAGACGCCTCACCATGCTCACACCACGCGTACCACGCACAGACGGCCTCACCATGCTCACACCACGCGTACCACGCACAGACGGCCTCACCACGCTCACACCACACGTACCACACACAGACGGCCTCACCACACTCACACCACGCGTACCACACACAGACGTTCTCAACATGCTCATACCACACGTACCATACCACAGACGTCCTCAACACGCTCACACCACGCGTACCACGCACAGACGTCCTCACCACGCTCACACCACGCGTACCACGCAGACGGCCTCAACACGCTCACACCACGCGTACCACGCACAGACGGCCTCACCACGCTCACACCACGCGTACCACGCACAGACGGCCTCACCACGCTCACACCACGCGTACCACGCACAGACGGCCTCACCACGCTCACACCACGCGTACCACGCACAGACGGCCTCACCATGCTCACACCACACGTACCACACACAGACGTTCTCAACACGCTCACACCACGCGTACCACGCACAGACGGCCTCACCACGCTCACACCAAGCGTACCACGCACAGACGGCCTCACCATGCTCACACCACACGTACCACACGCAGACATCCTCAACACGCTCACACCACGCGCACCATACCACAGACGTCCTCAACACGCTCACACCACGCGTACCACGCACAGACGGCCTCAACACGCTCACACCACGCGTACCACACACAGACGGCCTCAACATGCTCACACCACGCGTACCACGCACAGACGTCCTCACCACGCTCACACCACGCGTACCACGCAGACGGCCTCAACACGCTCACACCACGCGTACCACGCACAGACGGCCTCAACACGCTCACACCACGCGTACCACGCAGACGTCCTCAACACGCTCACACCACGCGTACCACGCACAGACGTTCTCAACACGCTCACACCACGCGTACCACGCACAGACGGCCTCACCACGCTCACACCACGCGTACCACGCACAGACGGCCTCACCACGCTCACACCACGCGTACCACGCACAGACGGCCTCACCACGCTCACACCACGCGTACCACGCACAGACGGCCTCACCACGCTCACACCACGCGTACCACGCACAGACGGCCTCACCACGCTCACACCACGCGTACCACGCACAGACGTCCTCAACATGCACACACCACACGTACCATACCACAGACGTCCTCAACACGCTCACACCACGCCTACCATGCACAGACGTCCTCAACACGCTCACACCACACGTACCATACCACAGACGTCCTCAACACGCTCACACCACGTGTACCACGCACAGACGTCCTCAACACGCTCACACCACGCGTACCACACACAGACGGCCTCACCATGCTCACACCACGCGTACCACACACAGACGGCCTCACCATGCTCACACCACGCGTACCACGCACAGACGGCCTCACCACGCTCACACCACACGTACCACGCACAGACGTTCTCAACATGCTCACACCACACGTACCACACACAGACGCCTCACCATGCTCATACCACGCGTACCACGCACAGATGGCCTCACCACGCTCACACCACACGTACCATACCACAGACGTCCTCAACACGCTCACACCACGCCTACCATGCACAGACGTCCTCAACATGCTCACACCACACGTACTATATACCACAGACGTCCTCAACACGCTCACACCACACGTACCGTACCACAGACGTCCTCAACACTCTCACACCACGCGTACCACGCATAGACGGCCTCAACATGCTCACACCACGCATACTATATACCACAGACGTCCTCAACATGCTCACACCACACACCACACATACTATATACCACAGACGTTCTCAACACGCTCACACCACGCGCACTATATACCACAGACATTTTTAAAGGTGAAAATGAAAAAGAAAATGTTCTGGGGAACAAAGCTGAAGGTGAGGCCCTTGGACGCCCCTGGCCAAGCCTGGACATGGACATCAGAAGGGGCCAGACAAGGAGACCGGTGCCCCGCCCCCGCCACCAGGGACTGGCGGGAGGTGCCACCCATGCCCAGAGGGAAGGAGGCTGAGCCAGGCCAGCGGAGGGCCCCATCCCTGCGTGAAGATTTGTGTAATGTGTAATTATACAAAACTTGAAAGCATAATACAAAACACAGTCGCGATGCGCAATAAACATGTAGTCCTTCCGCCCTCGGTCTCAGAAGTTCCGTGTCAAGCACTCGCTAGCTCCTGTGGTGCCCGGCAAGGCCCAGAACCCCCGTCCTGGGCAGGGGGGGGGGGCGCTGTCCTCACGGAGAGCCCACGATGGCCGTCACCTGGAGGTCAGGGGCATCGAGGAACCAGCTGTCTCCGGTTTCCACAGCCGTCCCTGCAGCCGGAGGTCTCTGACCCTCGGAGCTCACGGCGTTTCCGCGCCGGCTCCCGGTGTCCCCATGTCCACGAGCAAAGCGCGTCAACTGGGAAAATGGAAGGCCGGCTGAATTGTGGGCTGGCTGGAGAAGCGCCGCGTCCTCCCGCCGGTGAGTGATCCCAGACGCCATCAATCCGCGCTCACGAATGGAGCTGCCAGCATCCGTCATGGAAAGCACAGAGTCGACTTTTCACCCCTAAAGCCTTCATAATTGCCTTTACTATTGTGCCCGAATTTTATCTCCGTTGAAACTTCTTTGTTGGATCTACATAAAAGTGCCAATGGGCTGTATTGAAGACCTTACCTCACAATTATGTTGAGGAGATAAATAAGTACAGTTCTTGGTCCATTTAAGGAGAAAAAAGAATCAACTGCTGTCTCTGTTGTGCTACAGGATATATAGGAAGGATTCTGAGGGAAGGAACATTCAACACTGCCACAAAATAGGTAGGTAGACAGACAGACAGACAGACTGACTGACTGACTGATACAAGTGCCACATCCCTAGGTTTCTACTAGCCAGAAATAAAACTTCAATGATGTGGTTTGGAGAAAAGGCAACCACTGGTAAAAGGCTAGACAGATAGTGGCTAAGAAAAATTGAAAGAAAAAAATTACTGAGCCAAGTACCTATAGCTCATGCCTGTAATCCTGACTGCTCAGGAGGCTGAGTTCTGAGGATGGCAGTTCAAAGCCAGCCTGGGCAGGAAAGATCATGAGATTCTTACCTCCAATTAACCACCAAAAAGCTAAATGTAGAGCTCTGGCTTATGTAGTAGAGTGTTAGTCTTGAGCACAAAAGCTCAGGGACAGTGCCCAGACCCTGAGTTCAAGCCCCGAGACTGGTGCACTTGCATGCATGCATGTGCACACACACACAAACACACACACACACAAAATTTCATAAAGGATACACTACTAGACATAAAAGATCATATGGATGCTAACAAAATAACAGTTGGTACCTTTAAGACTCCCTCTCTCCAATAGATAAGTCATCTAGATCAAAAACAAAATCAATAAGGAAACATCAAAATTAACTGACATTATAGACCAAATGAGTCAACACACATCTACAGAATAGTCCACCCAAAAGTCTCAGTATACACACTTTTCTCAGTGTTCTCCAAAACAGATCATATTTTGGGACATAAAACAAGTCTTAGCAAATTCAACAAAATTGAAATCACTCTTTTCCAGGCCACAATGGGATAAAACTAAAAATCAATAACAAGAAAAACTCTAGAAAATATTTTAACATGTGCAGGCTGAACAGTTGACTTTTGAATAATCAATGTGTTATTGCAGAAATAAGGGGGAAAGTAAAAAAAAAATCCCAGAAGAAAATGAAAACACAACTTGCCAGAACCTTTGGAACACAGCAAAGGTGATACCACATGGAAAGATTACAGGCAAAAGTGTGAAAAAAAAAGTCAGAAAAATTTTCAAATACATTGCCTGATGATCTCAAGCACGTAAAAAGTCAGTAGCATGACAACCATAAAGGCAGCAGATGGAAAGAAATAATAAAGATCAAAGCAGAAATTATCAAAATGGAGGCCAAATTTTTAAGTTTTTGAAATTTAAACAAACCAACAACTAGGAATAAAATGGGCATACCTCAACATCATACTAAGGAAAAGTTGAAACTATTTCCTTTAAAGTCAGGAAAGAGACCATAGTGTTCACTCTCCTACACTTACTCAATATCGTGCTAGAATTCTTAGCCATGACAATAAGGTAAGAAAAAGAAATCAGAAACAGATAGTAAAGAAATCAAATTATCCCTGTTTGCAGCTGATATGATCTTACACTTAACAGAGCCTCTACAGAATCCACCAAAAACTCTCATGTCTGATAAACACAAAAGTGTCAGAATATAAAACCAGGGCTGGGGATATAGCCTAGTGGCAAGAGTGCCTGCCTCGGATACACGAGGCCCTAGGTTCGATTCCCCAGCACCACATATACAGAAAATGGCCAGAAGTGGCTCTGTGGCTCAAGTGGCGGAGTGCTAGCCTTGAGCGGGAAGAAGCCAGGGACAGTGCTCAGGCCCTGAGTCCAAGGCCCAGGACTGGCCAAAAAAAAAAAAAGAATATAAAACCAACATTTTAAAAAATCAATAGACCCACGGAGCTGGGGATATGGCCTAGTGGTGAGAGAGCTTGCCTCGTATACATGAGGCCCTGGGTTCGATTCCCCAGCACCACATATACAGAAAACGGCCAGAAGTGGCGCTGTGGCTCAAGTGGCAGAGTGCTAGCCTTGAGCAAAAAGAAGCCAGGGACAGTGCTCAGGACCTGAGTTCAAGCCCCAGGACTGGCAAAAAAAAAAAAAAAAATCTACAGATCCAGTAAAAGAAATAGAAAAGTCAGTGCTAAAATTCAGTTTGGAAGTCCAAAAGATTACGAATAGCCCAAACAATCCTGAATGAACAGCAACACTGGAGATATTGTAATACCTGACTTTAGACTATGCTACAGAGCTGTACAACTTACACGTGTGAATAAAATGTAATAATAAAATGAGTATAAAACAGGGCCATTTGGGATGGGAACCACAAGTAGGGAAGGCGAAAGAAGAAAGTGGAGGAGTTAATATGTATAATCAAAGTAATATATATATATATAGTGTGTGTGTGTGTGTGTGTGTGTGTGTGTGTGTGTGTGTGTAATAGGGTAGTGATGGGGTTGGGAATGTGGCTTGCCTAGCATGCATGAAGCTCTGGCTTCAATTCCCCAGCACTACATATACAGAAGGCTAGAAGTGGCGCTGTGGCTCAAGTGGTAGAATGCTAGCCTTGAACAAAAGAAGCTCAGGGACAGTGCCCAGGCCCTAAATTCAAGCCCCAGGACTGGCAAAAATAATAAGAATAATAAACATAAAATAAAATAGAATACTCAAACCAATTAAAATTGTTTAAAAATGGGGGATGGGGGCTGGGAATATGGCCTAGTGGCAAGAGTGTTTGCCTCCTATATATGAAGCCCTGGGTTCAATGCCCCAGCACCACATATGTGGCGCTGTGGCTCAAGTGGCAGAGTGCTAGCCTTGAGCAAAAAGAAGCCAGGGACCATGCTCAGGCCCTGAGTCCAAGGGCCAGGACTGGAGGAAAAAAAAAAGTGGGGAAGGGGATTAAAGAAAAAAAGTAATAAGGATAATAACCAAAGGATATTTTATGTATGTTGTGGAACTATCATGATTAAATCATGTGTACAGTTAATATAGGATAATAATAATAGGAGAAGATGAGATAAAATAGCTTGGGGGAGCAAGCACTAGTGACTCACACCTGTAGTCCTAGCTACACAGGAGGCTGAGGTCTGAAGATTGTGATTTCTCCCAAGGCAGGAAAATTCATGAGGCTCCTCTCTCCAATTAACCACCAAAAAGTCAGAAATGGCACCGAGAGTCAAGTGGTAGAGAGGTAGCCTTGAACAAAAAAGCTTGGGAACAGCTGACAGTCCCTGAGTTCAAGGCCTAGGACTGGCAGAAGAGAAAAGCGGGGGAAGCCTGGAGGAAGCTGTTAGGGAGTAAGACCAGATGGGCACCCTAGGAGGACGCATCCCTTCTCGGGTACCTCCTGGGCCTCTGGGACTCTGGGATAGGTAGACGCGGGCAGGGGGAGGGGTGGAGACTAAGCTCTAACATCTGACCAGACATCTGACCAGAAGCAAGCTTCCCCGTCAGCCTCGCTCAGCTCAGCCCAGCAGGGAGCTCAGGATTCAGCCCAGCAGGGAGCTCAGGATTCAGCCCAGCAGGGAGCTCAGGATGCTCTCTAGCAGCTCGGGCACGTCCCACCGTCCTGTGCCGTCCCTCGGAAGTTCCACACCTCTGCCGTCAGCTGCCCTGAGGACAGGGCCCTAGGCTCCAGTCACTATGCGACTGTTAGGCCCAAGCAAGCTGGGCGCCCAGGAGTGCCGCACACTAGAAATCTGCAGGTCCAGGGGCTGTGGCCACAAACACCTCTCCACCCCAGGGAAAGCTAAGGGGGGAGGGGGATCCCCAAGGCAGAGCCAGCAACGTTTACATGCGTGTAGGGAGCTCAGGCACTGACAGACGGGGCTCCGGCTGGAGGAGAGGTGGACTTACAGCACACCTCTTAATTAAACCCAAGTGACGGCCAGTGGTTCAAGACCTGGGTGGGTTTTCAAGCAGGAATTACAGCTCAACAATTGGCTCCAGGGATGTTTTTCCTCTCTAGCTGCAGACCTTTCCCTTTATCTTGCAACTCTGTATGGCCCTTCCCTGTAAATCTGGTGTCAGGTGAGGCTAGGTAGTTCACTGTAGTGACAGCCAACACAGTGTGGACACGTGGTTTATGCATGTAAAATATGTTTGTTTGGTTTACATTCACATATAAAGAGATTTTAAGAAACGAGTTGGTGTAACTCCAGAGATTGACAAGTTCCCAGACTGGCTGAATAAGCCAGTGAGGCTGGGTATGTCACGGCTATTTTAACTAACAGGAAACTCAAGATTACCCATTTATTGCTATCTGTATTATTTAGAGTCTAGTTTCCCCAAGTAAACTATTCTCCGCTGACTCTGATACACCAGTCTGAAATGACAGGTGTTGAAGTATTGAACACAAAATGAGTTTCAAATGACGGAGAAATAAGTCTTCAGATGTGGCAGAAGAAACGTCCAGAAGCGCATTTGAAATCTGAGTGCACAGGCAAGGTGGGCATAGAGACTTCTGAGTTCCAGAAGGAGGAAAAGACATCTGGAGAACAGGCAGAGTGGCCACGCCTCTCGTCCCGGCCACTCCTGCAGCGGGGCGGGAGGACCACCTTCCAAGGCCAGAACCCGAAAAACAAACCAAGGGAGAAAGGGGCCTGGGTACCAATGGCCCAGTGCTGGCCTAGGAACTGCAAGGTCCTGAGTTCAACCCCGAGGACTGCCAAAAGAGAAGAAAGTGGACCCCCATTCCTTTTTTTCCTTAGAAACTGTAGGGTTGTTTTTTTTTTAATTTTTTAACTTAATTTTTTGTCAAGGTGATGTTCAGAGGAGTTACGGTTACATATGTAAGGTAGTGAGTACATTTCTTGTCAAACACTGTTACCCCCCCCCCGCCCCCATTTTTCTCCCACTTTTTCTCCTCCCATAACCCCCCCAGCCCCACCCCCGGCCCTGCAAGTTGTGAAGGTCATTTCTAACACAGTGTCTTGTGGGCATCGCTGTTGCTTTGGTTCTCCTGAATGTTCATTCTTTACCTCAGCAGAGGTGCACCTCATCCTAAAGCAGACACGCCCTAGCAAGGACCACACCTGACACATCTCCAATCAGCCAGGGCCCGGGCCAACCCTGGGGAGGGCCAGGGATCCGCGGTCCCGAAGGCCCCTGCACCCTGGTCCAGCCCCTCTCGGCTCCCTCCCCTTCTCTGATGGCAAGCCCATCTGGCCTGAGCACCCTGTGACCCTGGCCCCTCCCTCTGTGTTCTCCAAACAAGCCCCCCCACCCCCCGCCCCCGCCTCAATGCGGGCTGCCTCTAATCCAGTCCAGATGAGTCACTGAGGGGCGGTGCACTCCCTGGGGCTCCTCCCAAGTGTGTCAGGGCACGTGGAGCTCAAGGCGAAGGGCTGACCCCACCACGGCTGACCTGGGGACGGGGCGCCAGCCCTGCAGAGAGCAAGTGACCAGAGTGGGATGTGGATCGTAACGTGGAGGTCGGATCCGGCCAGTGCCATCATCGCCCACATGGCGAGTTGTACTCTCTGGCATCGGGTCTTGAGGGGCGTGCCTGGATTCCCACAGGAAGGGAAGTCCTGTCCCAGGCGATGGGTGCTCCTGAATCCCTAGAGACAGGGGTGGGCACATGGCCTATAGGTTACTGAACCCGTCAGTCCAGTGCCTGGGACTGGGAGCTTCCTGTGACCCCGCCCCCGACCTGACCCTACTTAGGCTCAGGCCAGCTCGGGCACCATGACGCCATGCCACACGTCTCCATGTTCACGTCCTGTGTCCAGTGTCCTGACTCGTCTCTGGTCACCACGGCGTCCCACGTCGGCTCTCCATTGGGGCTGCGTTGGTTTGCTGGTGTGGTTTTTGTTCTTTCCTCCCTCTCTGGCCTGTTTCCTGGCAGTGCTGAGGGTCTGTGTGGGCTGCAGGCCTTTGTCACACCAGCTGCCTGCAGACTGCTCGCGCTCCGACGTCACCCAAGCCCTTATCAGAACCCCAACTACGTACGGGAGAATGTGGGATGTGGCTTTTCTACTAACCCGCTAACTCCGCTTCTGTAACTGTGCGCTTGCTTGAATGGGGAATCGCAGCTTTGATGTAATGACCACTGTGACTAAAAGGAAAACTGCAAAATTTTCCAGGGAGTGATTACACTGATCTGGGAAGCGTGGTAAGAATGCTGAAAGTTGAGTTAATATTCTGTCAGCCTAACCGCGCGCAAGATTCCACTTCTGTCAACGGCTCGCCTAACCTGTTTTCAACTTGCTTTGACCACCTTCACGTGGTTTGTGTGTGTTTGCCTTTTAAAACCCAGCCCTGCTGAGGCTCAGGGCCGTTCTTCCCTGTAGTGGCAAACAGACACCGACGCTGTGCACAGCTACATAAAGACTCTGCCCGATTGACTGAGTGTTGGTGACTTTGTCAAGGGTTCAAGTCCCACCCGGGTGGCCAGACACTCCATCCCTAAGGGGCTGGAGCCCCTGAGCAGCACAGCCGGCTCCCTGCGGTGGCCGGGTCCGTCCCCTCCCCCCTCCCTGAGGTGGCCCGCCCCTCCCCCGAGGGCACTGGCCCTGGCTCCTTCAGACGTGGAAACTGCTCTCAGCTCAGCTATTCCAGGGCGCAGGCCGGTTTCTAGAGTGCTTCCCTGAGAGGGGAGGCTGGGGAGAAGTCCAGGGGAACCATGCCCAGGCCCCGCTCGGCTGGAGGAGGAAGACTGACCTGCCCGGTGCGGGCAGAGGCCTCACCCCCTAGAGGAAAGCCTGGCCGTCCTGGGGGCTCCTGGGGGCTCCTCCCGCCTCCCCCCACAGACAAGCAGCAGGGGGCCGGGCGCAGGGACCCCACGGCAGCCCCGCCCAGGCCTTCAGGAAGCCCCATCAGCTCCCTCGGCCTCCCCAGTAATGCTGGGCACCGCAGGCCCTATGGAAACCAGGGGTTCCATTTAACACCAATCGCCCTCGTTCTTACTTATGTAACCGTAGCCCCTCTGTACATCACCTTTACAGTAAAATAAGAAAAAGGAAAGCCAAGGAAGGACCCAGGGGGCAGGGCCAGGATGGCAACGCCGTCCCGCAAACCCTCTTCTCTAATTTAACTGGCCTGATTGCTGGCATCAGCATGCAAGGAAGGTTCGAAGCCCACGGTCCCAGACCTCCCGAAGACTTGCTGGCAGAACTGTCTCTCACTCTGGAGAAAACCGAAGCCACATCACAAAGGAGCCAGAGGGGGGACACTCCAGCAGCGTTTCCAACAGACAGGAGGATGAAGGGCCAAGGAGGAGAATCACCTTGGGAAAAACCACCTCAAAACCCCAGTAAGTTCAACAACGCCACCATCTCATTTCGTGTGTCTTCTCTCTCGTTTCCCAGACAAATCAGCGAAAGTGAAGAACGTTTCCTTGGCTACATCCCCGAAAGTGAGGTCCAAGAGCGCCACCCTGTGGAGAGGCTGCGCACCTGCACCGCAGGCCTGCTGCCGCCGCTTTTCCACTGGGATCCTGGGGGCCCCTACGGCCTGGGGTGGCGGGGAGGGGCTGCCCTGGGCTTCCGTCTGCTCGGCAGGTGGGGAGGAGGAGGAGTTCTGCAGCCCCCGACCAGAGTTCTCCGCGGTCCACCAAGGACCACGGGCAGCTGGCCTGGAGCGGCTCCCCGTCTCGGCCCAGACAAGGTAGGCAAGCTTGGGCTAGGGTCCTCCATGCAGGCTAGGGAGTGGAGCTCCGTACTCAGCAGAAGCTCCGGCACCAGTCATACTCTGCACTCTCCCTCCCCCTCCCCCCTCCTCCCCCCAGGTTAGGGAGAAGCAGCTGTCCCCTCCGCCAGCACCTAAACCTGCTCTGCTTTGAAGTTTCAGGAGCCACCTACCCAGCTGTGTGGCCGGAGGAAAGCACTTCCTTTTGCTCCCCTGCTCCTCCCAGCCAGGGCACCGCACCCCGGGGGCACAAGTGTCCTGAGTGGGACCATCCCAGCCTCCTAGGCCCCCACAGTGCCCCCATACAGAACTAGACTTTTAAAATCTACTTCCGAAGGGCAGGCTGCCCCTGTAAGGGGCCACATGAGAGGTCTGGCCACGATTCCAGATCGAAGAGGAGACCCAGGAAAGACTGCAGGAGCACGAAGAGGACAGGGATGGGGGGAGCTGAGGAGGAGGGGTTGGCATGCAGAAGCTGGCAGGTCTGCCAGGGCAAGTCAGGCCACGAGAGGCAGGAGCTATGTCCTCGGGGCGGGAGGCCATGGGGCAGGGGCTGCGACCTCAGGGTGGGAGGGCCACTCGGGGCAGGGACTGCGTCCCCAGGGTGGAGGGCCACTCGGGGCAGGGGCTGCGTCCTCAGGGTGGAGGGCCACTCGGGGCAGGGGCTGCGTCCTCAGGGTGGAGGGCCACTCGGGGCAGGGACTGCGTCCCCAGGGTGGAGGGCCACTCGGGGCAGGGGCTGCGACCTCAGGGTGGAGGGCCACTCGGGGCAGGGGCTGCGTCCTCAGGGTGGAGGGCCACTCGGGGCAGGGGCTGCGACCTCAGGGTGGAGGGCCACTCGGGGCAGGGGCTGCGTCCTCAGGGTGGGAGGCCATGGGGCAGGGGCTGCGTCCCCTCAGGGTGGAGGGCCACGAGGGGCATGTCAAAGGAAAGCTAGGTTAAGGTGTCTGTGATCACAGAGAGCAAGACTGTTTATGTGGGAAGTCCCAAAGAGTTGCCAACAGCAAATAATCAGCCCCAACAACAACAACCCTCTAGGGCCAGGCACTGGGGGGTCCTATCGCTGTGGGGCCCGCAGATTGACAGGCAAAGAGAAACTCAGATTAGAAAAAAATTTAAGGATTTTACTGAGCAGAAAGTAGTGGTGCCCCAGGACTGCAGGTCGGGATCCAAGATACAGTCCGGGGCCCTCTCAGAAGGCTGCGTATGTACCCAAAGACTACAGGAAGTTTCCCTCTATCTTATTGTAGGGGCTTGTTACAACAAACAGGTCTTGATCTTCACTGGAGATCACCCAACAACCAGGTGGCAAAACAGGATGAAATTCTCCAGGGGGAGGTTACAGGCGTGATCAACAGAGCAAAACGAGTTCAAAGCAAACTGGGTAAATACAATGATAACTTTACAGCAGGGGCCAACTTCAGAAAAGTTTTACATTGAACACTACAGAACAGAAAAAGAAAAGTTTTACATTGAACACTACAGAGCAGTATTAGCAATGCTCTGTTGTTGAACGCTAGCATAGCAGCAACAGATTAATTATCCTCATCACTTCAATATCCATCCTCGCTTCTCAGGAGACTGAGATAGGAGGGTTCTGGTTTGAAGCCATCCCAGGCAGGGAAGTCCATGAGACTCTTATCTCCAATTAGTCACCAGAAAAGGCCAGAAGTGGAGCTGTGGCTCAAGGGGTAGAAAACGAGCCTTGAGCAAAAGGAGCTCAGGGACAGCACCCAAGCCCAGAGTTCGAGGGGGTGGGGGGAGGGGAAGAAGAAGCCTTAAGAAACAGAGCCCAGGTCCTAAGTTCAAGTCCCAGTACCATCACTAAGTAAATACATAAATAACGAGATCCTTGATGGATCTAATCACAATGTCACCAGCAAGGCGGTTACTATATAAGCACCAACTGCTTCCTTCCTAAGGACCAAAAATGAGTGACTGGAAATTGAGGAAAACACAGTAGCAAGGCGCATGTAACAAAGCGCAAAAGCTGAGTTCAACCCCAGTACCACCCACAAGTTTATTGGGAGGTTTTAGAGAGTATGCAGAGAGGTGATTAAGAGAGACTTTCTTGGGGTATGCAGGGAGAAGCAGAGGTGATTAAAAGAGACTTTCTTGGGGTATGCTCCCCGATGGACTCTCCAGTTGGGATCAGAGAGCCCGCACCTGGGCCTGGCTCAGGCAGGGTTTATATGGCTGGGGCAAAAAGGCGGACAGTTAGTCAGCGGGAACTTTTTGGTCAGCTGTGGTAGTTAGCACGTGGCTCGATCTGCAAGTCCGGGTGATCTCAGTCCGTCTCAGGCCAGTGCTACTAAGGAGCGCCGATGTAGATGGTGTTTCCGGATAGGGAGGTCGTTTATTCTCCGTGCCGGTGAGCCCTCCAGCGGCCTGACTTTTTTGGGGGGGGCGGGGGGGACTCAGAAGGGGTTGTTGAGTGCTTTGCCTATCAAGCACAAAGCCCTGGGCTCAATCAGTTCAATCCCACAAATAAATACGCACGCACAGCAAAGACCTATAGATCATCACAATGAAAACCCTTACACAATTAAAATATACTAACCAAAATAAAATAATAAAAAGACTGCAGAATGTAGCTGAAGTATAAATGTAACAAATTAAACACAAGTCCTATATGAGGAAACCATAGAGGTCTAATGAGAGAAACAGAACTGAATAGAAGTCATGGTTCGGGTTAGTAAACTCATCGCTGTCCAGATGTTCTTACCAACTTCATCCACAGACTCAATGCAAACCCAATGACAAACCAATTCCCAAGTTCACGTAAGAAGCCAATTTCCAGCATCACCCCCAGAGCAATCAGAAACTGACTGCCTAGCCTCAAGTCTTAGGAGAGAGACAGTCACCAAGTGGTAGTGGAAAATGAATAAAGGAACAGATGCACTAGTGGGATGGACTAGAAAGCCCAGAAAGAAATCCACACAGTATCACCTGATAATGTCATCTGACCTATGGCAAAGGCTGTCTTTTCAACAGAAGGTGCAGGAATACCTAGATGTCAAAAAAAAAAAGAAAAGAAAACAATAAACCTAGACATAGACACAGATCTACCCTTCACACATCTGGCTCAGCATGGATCCCAGACTTGGAGGCAAACCACGCACTGTAAGGTTTTCAGGAAGTGGCAAGGGAGTGGTGTGCTCCAGGCTCACTGGACTTCAGAAGGGACCCTCTAGGCCTTCTCAAACCCCAGTCAAGCCAAGGACATGCACAGACCTGGAGGACATTGTTTCCAGGTACATGTCTGGTAAAGAGCACAGGCTCTTTACCTGGAAGACTGTTCCAAAGTGAGATGCAGAAAAGCCCAGAGAAACTGGGTTGGTGACTATATTTGTTCCTGTGACTGCAGGGGCAAACTGCCATGTTCTCTCAATTCTGAGGCAGTGTCTAAACTCTGCATCAGTAGGCAAAATCACTGGAAAAATTCAAGTGGGGATGCTAGGTCTAACCGGCAGCATGTTGGCCACACAGTGGACAGGGAATTGGGTTTAACTGGCGCCATCTTGTCTCCATGGTGGAGGAAGGGTGATGGGCAGGCCTGAATTCCGAGAGGCAGGAGCAGGGATCTGGATGATAGGTGACTGGACCTGTCAGTCCTGTGCTTGGAAGACTCCTGAGTGTCCTGTGACCTTGCCCCAGACCTGATGCCATTACACCGGCCTGTGGGCTGTGTTTCTGGACACTGGCTCTCCACCAGTCACCACGGTGTCCCGCTTCAGCGCTCCACTGAGGTTGATCTGGTTCATTGCTGGTGTGTCTCTGCTCTTTCTTTCCTCTCCTGCTCTCATGGCTCAGTTTCCTAAGTGTTAAGTGTACTCACAGGAGTGCAGGTCTTTGTGACAGGAGTCCACCTGCAGATGCCAACTTTCTAATAAAAACTCCCAATTTAACCTCTCACGATGTGGCTTCCCTGTGGGCGGGGCTGCGCTCCCTCGGGAGGCTCTGGGACTCCTTCCTCCCTGCGCTAGCTGGGCCCGGGGGGCTGTTCACTGTAGTCCCCTTGAGCTCCCCACAGCCTTCTCCATGGCTTTCTCCTTTGCCTCTAAGTGTTAGCATTTCCCTAGCCTCGGGTCCTCAGCTCCTCCCATTAGCCCCCAGATCCACCCATACCAGAACTCCCTGCCCTAGAGCTACAATGCCCCCCCACACACACACACTCACCATTCAGACCTACTTACTTCCCCTTTAGCCCCGGAGCTATATAGCTACCACCTGGGTAAGGCACCGAGCCAGCCAGCTGCCATGTTGCTCCCTCGCCCATGGGAGATATGGCCCCATAATAAACCTCCTTATTAACCTTCTCCCCTGTCCGTGACTATCTCCGCATGGTCTCCTGGGATGCTGGGACAGATCCTGTCAACAAGGACACTTGAGATGGCACCTGGAGGCTGCCAGGACAGCCCAGGACCATACTGTCACCTCGAGGCCCTCCGGGTGACCACGCTGCCAAACCTTCACCTAAGCAAAGTCATGTTGGCCAATGCTGAGAGCCGAACACGACCCGGAGAGCCACCGGCAGCCGGCACTGGGAAGGGTTAGCTGGGAGGAGCAAGGGAGTAGGCACAGCAGCTGGGGGCTTGCGTAGCACGTATGAGACCCTGAGTTCAAGCCCCGGTACAGAAGGAAAAGGGGGAGGGGAGCCAGCAGCCACCTGGCTAGCTTCCGCAGCTGGGCGAGGCGTGGGGAGGAGCGGCAAGGCTCCTGCAGAGCGGAGCACGGCAGCACACACGGAGCACCACAGCCCACGCACGAGGAGCACAGCAGCCCACGGAGCACGGCAGCACACACGGAGCACCACAGCCCACGCACGAGGAGCACAGCGGCCCACGGAGCACGGCAGCCCACGCACGGAGACAGCAGCCCACGCACGGAGCACGGCAGCCCGCGTGGAGCACGGCACGCGTGGAGCAGGCAGCCCGCGTGGAGCACGGCACGCGTGGAGCATGGCACGCGTGGAGCACAGCAGCCCGCGTGGAGCACGGCACGCAGGAGCACGGCACGCATGGAGCAGGCAGCCCGCATGGAGCACGGCAGCACACGCGGAGCACCACAGCCCACGCACGAGGAGCACAGCGGCCCACGGAGCACGGCAGCCCACGCACAGAGCACGGCAGCCCTCGTGGAGCACGGCACGCATGGAGCAGGCAGCCCGCGTGGAGCACGGCACGCGCGGAGCACGGCAGCCCACGCACTCTGCCCGGCTCCCCCTCCCAGAGGCTGCAGCAAAGACTCCACTAGCGCCCAAGTCCTCTGGGCACCCGGCTCCTTCTCCCCCGTGTTCTTCCGCATGCAAAGGGGAGTCTGGACACGCGTGGAGGTCGGGGATGCAGCCGGAAATGCCGGCCGCTTGAGCCACCTGCGAAGTAAATCCTACCTGTGGGAACATGATCACAGGTCACACGTGTGCACAGAGCACACCTGCAGATAATCTGTTACTTTACACTAGTTATGTAGGAATGGACTTCACCATTACCTTTCCACACACGTTTACAGTATGTCCCGATCAACCCCACCCCCTCTACCACTGGCTCCTTCCTCTCTTGCCCACTTCCTAAGGTAATGCGTACGATGTAACTTACACTTCCTGGTGACTTTCTTGGTCTACCTCTGCTCCATGCTACTGAGCACCTGGATCCTTGCCAACCTTGGCAACACCAAAGGGTCCATCTGTTTTTTTCCTGTGCATACGTCTGTGGTGTGGGCCGGCTTCCCACTGTGGCTCCTGGAAGGCAGTCTCAGGAATGAGCTGCGGGTCCGCCAGGGGCCTGGGGGCAGCCAGAGAGACGTCCTGGGGCAGGGGCGTCCCTGGGAAGTCTCAGCTCTGGACAGCTCAGACCCAGGAAGGCACAGTGCTTTCCCAGGTGCTTCCCAGTGTGAGCTAGCTGGGTCCAGACAAAAGCATAATCTAAAAGTGGACTAAAACAACAGGGGTGGGAGGTGTGTCTCACGGGGTAGAACACCTACCTAGAAAGCACAAGGCTTGGAGTGTGAACCCCAGTCCTGCCCCCATTCCCTCGAAAGAATAGCACAGGAAGCTCTGGCCCAAGAGCCTCCCCTTGGACAGGCACACGGTGGCCGGAATGCCTCTCAGGCTGGGAGTGCCATGCCAGATGCCCCAGGTCCTGGGGTGCAGGTCGGGAGTGGAGCAGGTGACTGTAGAAAAACAACCAGCTCCCCGTTCCACCCCCGGGTCTCTTCCTGGACAAACTGCTGTGGGCACTGAGCCGCTTCCCCTGGCTCAGCCGGCAGAGGGCAGCAACACCCAGACGAGAACACACGGGGAGGAGAGTCCCCTGCATCGTCGAACAGTGAGGATGACAGCCTGCGAATGATTTCCTTCCTCAGAAGCTCAATATCATTTATTTGCTTGCAGGAGCTTGCATTAGGTTTTCTTTTGACCTCAAAATTCCTCACGGTTGGCTTGGCAGAAGGGGAACAGTAAACAAGTCCTGGCTATCAAGGAGCAAGAAACAAACTCCAAGAGACAAGAACTGCATGAAGGGCCCCTGATTTGAAGAAGCAGATGCTGCGGCTCTGGACTTACAGCCCCAGGGCTCCTGCCTTTGGCCAGCAAGATGTTGGCAGCAGCTGAAACAGAGCTGTTTAAGCTCTGGCCTGGGGCATGCCGGAGTAAGTCCAGGTTCTGCAAATATGCTCAGTTTCTTCCTGGGGTTCAGAGCCATGAACTGCTGGACACATTCTTACCTTTCCTGCAGTTGCTACTCCTTTTAATCTAGACAAGAGACTCAAAAGCAACCTTGTGTTATAATGAGTGGCTGTCTAGGTGTGTCCTCTGCTTCTCTAGCTCTGAAGGTGATGCCTGGGGCAGAGATCACCAGCTAAGGAGGAGGGGGTGGGAATCGGGGCTGAGACTGGAGAGGGACCAGGTGGGTGCAGCAGCGCCTCGGAGCGGCAGAGCGGCCCTATGCTAAGTGATCACATCCATCAGGCTGACAAGACCTCCCCCGGGAAGACAGATGAGTCACATTGTTAAGGAGCTTTGATGTACAAAGAGCTTTTTTCAATATACAGAATTCCTAAGTTACTAAGATAAATGAGGGAAGATCTGACATTTATTGTGCATAATTTAAATTGAAATTGGCTCCTGGTGAAGGGAAATCACAAGAAGCTGAGCTGGGTCCGTGCCTTTCCGTGCAGGGGATTCTGCACAGCTTTCCATCTGCCTTAATCTTCATAATGTAGAGAACAGAACCAGGCTGTGGAAGATTGGGAAGCTGTATTTTTAATTTTTGAAATGAAGTTATCTCCATCTGTGAATTATTTCTGTTTTAAAGAAGCACTTAAAAATGAGCAAATGTTTTCCTCTCTTTTAAATATCCAACTTAAAAATAGGAAATAGCACATTGCTGACGGTATCTCAAAAACACAGAAAAATGCACAGGTGCAGGTGTGTATCAAATCAGAGAGGAAAAGTGTGAAGCCGGGGTGGGGTGGGGGAAGGAACACAGGGCCCAACACAGAAAGGGAAAGGCCCAGGAAGTGGGTGTGCTGAGACGGGGGCACCCCCGTGCTGGAAGACTTAGGAGGGGCGGACAGAGGTCGGGGAAGGAGGGAGGGCCAGGAAGTCAAGGCCGAGACAGCGGGCAGCGGGTGGGGAAGGCGCTCGCTGCGGCGGGCGTGGTCAGGGAGGAGTCGAGCTTCCCCTGAGCCGCTCTTCCTAGAGCAAGGGGTGCGGGTGGGGTTGGCGAGAGCCCCCCCCCCGCCGGCCTGGGGCCCCCGGAGCCCGCCCGCCCGCCCGCGGGTCAGCCCCGGGGGATCAGTTGCTCGGTGAATGACCCTCGCACCCGGCGGTCGGTGTCGCCCTGGAGTTCAGGCGCGTCCCCCGTGACCTCGCCGCGCCCGGTGGAGGCCTCGGCTCCCCTCACTGGAAACCGGCGCCGTCGGAAGTTAGCACAGCTGTTTCCGCCTGGGGACAGGCGTTGGCAGAGTGTGCCGAGCGTGCCTCCCCCGGCCCCGGCCCCGGCCCCCGCCCCGGCCCCGGCCCCGGCCCCCGCCCCGGCCCCGGCCCCGGCCCCCGCCCCGGCCCCCGCCCCGGCCCCGGCCCCGCTCGAGGCCCTGCGGCCGGCCGCGCGCTCCTTCCCGCCCCCGCCCCCGCTCCGGCGGTCTCAGCACGCACCTCGGCGCCGCCGCGGCCCGACGGAAGGGTGCGTTCCACCGGGCCGGGGCCGGGCGCGGGAAGCCCCGCCGCGGGGCACCGGTCCTCGGGCGGAGCGGGAGACTCGCCGCAGTCCCGGGAGGAGGGGTGACGCGCGTGCGCGTGCGCGCTCTGTGACAGCCCACACGTGAATCCGCCCCCCGTCGGCGCCAGCCACACACGCTCACGTTTCCCTGGGGCCGTTTGGGGAGCGTGGCGGCCCCGGTGGGCGCCCACGCAGGGCCCGCCGTCCCCCGAGGAGGAGCGTGGGCTCCGGGCACCCGGCGCCCCGAGGCGCCGTCCGGAGAACGGGTCCCGCCCTCCCGTCTGCTGAGCACTCGCCATTGGCCGCTCCGCAGAGAGCTCACGCGCCCATTGGCGGAGACGCTGGGGAGGGGCGGGGCCTCCAAGCGGCAAAACATTCGACGGCCCAGGAAGCCGGCCCGAACCCTCCAGAGACGCGGGAGGCCGGCGACGGCCGGCGGCGGCCCCAGCCTCGGGGAAGGCAGAGGACCTGCCGCCCAACCCGCACGTCCCTACTGGGACCCGGGGGGACGGCGGGTCCGGCGCCGGCGGCCTGCGCAGGCGCACTGGGCTCGCGGGACGCCCCCGGCAGCCCCCGCGGCCCGGGCTGCCGGTGGAGGCGGAGGGAAATGACGTCATCCGACGGAGCGACGGGCATTGGGCGCCATTTTGAAAAGGGAAAAAAAAAATCCCTCCCCGGCGGCGGCGGCGGCGGCGGCGGCCGCCGGAACTGAGCGCTGCGGTCGCCTCGGGTCGGCCGCGCTCGGCTGGGCGGGCGCCGTCCCGCGCCGCGGCCATGGCAGGTGAGGCCTCGCGCGCGGGGCCGCGGGCGGGGCGGCGCGCGGGCGGGGCCGGCCCTGACCGCCCGTTGTGTTGCAGGAGCGGGAGGCGGCGGCGGCGGCGGCTGCCCGGCGGGGGGCAACGACTTCCAGTGGTGCTTCTCTCAGGTGAAGGGCGCCGTGGACGAGGACGTGGCGGAAGGTGAGGCCCGCCCGGGCGCAAGGTCACGCGGGAGCCGGCCGCGGGGACACAGGCCGCGCCCGGCTCGGGCCGGCTCGGGCCGGGGGTCGTGCGGCGGGGCGGGGCCGGGCCGGGCCGCCGAGGCGGGCGCCGCCGCCTCTCTCGGGGACGGGTCTTCCCCGGCCCCCCGCGCCGCACGCCCTCCTCCGGCGGCGCGTCCGGGTGCCCGGCCTTGCCCGTAACCGCGCGCAGGGAGCCGGGGCGTGAATCCACGTTGTGGGGTGGCCCGCGGGGAGCCCTGCAGGAAGCGCTGTGGCACCGTCTTAGGAGCTCGCAGGTTATATTTCTTATTGTACAGTCGTGGTTTCTTTTTTGTTGTCGTTCATCCATCTCTTTGAACGCTAGACCCTTCACCTTCTCCTAGAAATGGTCCGTCTGTCCACCATATACATCTTTCCTCCCCAAACACACAGCCTCCTCCGTATGTGCTGTCAGGTCTCGGTTGAGCCGCCTCCGGCGCTCATGACCTTTCGCTCCCTCCTTCACCCCGGACCTCTCCCTGGCTTAGCATGTGTCCCTGGATAGCATCTGCAGTTCCTCAGACCCGAGGGACCCGCCCGCCTAGGTCATTAAGCAAATGAGACCAGCGCTCCGGAATCTGCAAAGGTATACGGTTGAGATTGAACAGGTGGCCTTTAATATACCTAAATGCTGTATGGATCTAGTTTCTTCCGTTCTGTTTTGTCTTCCACGTGCCTCATCAGTGGAGGTGGGTCCACGTCAAAGCCTCAGAGTGGCTCTGTTAGAGTGAGCTGGTGAGTCTCTCAGTTTCTATTTTTAATTACACTTTTTTTGTAGAATGAACGAGCTAGAATGATGTAGTTAAGTGCGACTTTACACTTACAAAAATAGTATTCCTCTCCTCTAAAAGAAATCTTGATCTAAATGCATAGTTTGCAAACCTGAAACTGATGGGAACTTTTTATGTGTGTGTATTTGTTGGTATCTGTGTATCTGTATCCTTGGGCTTGAACTCAAGGTCTGGGTGGAACTTTTCACTGATTTGTGTATGTGTGTGTCAGTGTCAGTCCTTGGGCCTGAACTCAAGGTCTGGGTGCTGTCCTGGCCTTACTTAAGGCCAGCCCTCTACCACATGAATCACAGCTCCACTTCAGATTTGGGGTGATTAATTGGAGAAAAGAGTCAGTCACCAACCCTCCTGCCCCAGTAGGGTTTGAGCCACGATTCTCATAACTCAGCCTCTCGAGTAGCTAGGATTATAGGCATGAGCCACCAGTGCCCAGAAGGAAGATTGAATTTTGAGACCCGCCTAGGCAAAGTATGCCAGAGACCCCATCTACAGAAACAAACTAATGTCCAAAAGGGACAGAGGTATGGCTCAAGTTGTAGAGAGCTTATTTAGAAAACTCAAGGCTATAAGTTCAAAATATAATGCCGCCTCCCCCCCCCAAAAAAAAAAAGAAAGGCTAGTTTGGCAAAACTTGAAAGAGAAATGGTGATAAATAATAGGTGGATGGTCTCAGATGTTTCTGATGCTTAGGCCATCGAGGCTAAGCATGCCTTGCGAGACTTTTTCTTCTGTGTGAACCCAGCATTGAAGAGTTGCGTGGACCCCTGTGTGATGCCCAGCCTCAGCTCTCTCTCTGATGGGGAGTCAGAGACACTTAGGGGTCAAGCTGAGGGAGTCCTCTGGATGCCAGGGGGCTGTGTCCACAGAACATGGGCTGCTGGGGGAGGGGGAAGGGAGACCAGGCAGCATGGGCACGTTTCAGAGGCTAGTTTTCAACTAGTTATGGCATCATATAGCTCCTAGTGCCGGTACTAAACTGTATGCCATATGATGGTTTCTGTTTTTTCGTTGGGTTTTGCCGTGTGTCAGGTTAGCTGCCATGCTAAGAGTTTCAGTGCTGGGAGGAATTTCCATCTCTGCAACTGAGAGTGAGTTGGGTTCACAAAGAAACTAGTTATTATCCTGCTAGTGGCCAGTGCAAGAGTGACTGACCTTAGCAACTTGCTTTTCCTTTCCGGCCAGAGGGTGGAGTAGACAAGCAAGGGTCGGGTCATGAAGCAGTGAATCCTAGGGACCTCCAAAGAGAAGTGAGAAGAAACATAATTTTCTAGCAGTGTTTCCCAAGACTCAAGTTCTGAATGGTGGCTTCCTTCTTCAGAGAGGGAGGGGGGAAGAAGGGCAGTGATTTGGGCGGCTTTCTTGCTCAGTGTTTTCATCACCTTTCACCCAGCCTCTGTTCCTATTCTTAAACATGCTTCCTGGAGACGTATGTCACACATTTAGCATCTTCTGCTGGCCTGTCTCTGATAGACTGTGCTCTCCTCAATTTTGAAGGCCCGCTGTACCAGCTGTCCCCACCCTTCCCCAGAGAGCTTAGAGGACCCGACCCGAGGGCAGTGTTGCTGACCAGCATGCCAGGGAGTGCTCAGAGGGTTTTACCCTGTGTCAGTAGATCGGGTCCTCACACAGCCCCTCTGCACTTCCCACCATCAGATACAGAAACCTAGACGTGGAGAGCAGTTAATGGGGTCAGCCAGCGCTGGGGAGCTGTGGTTCCTGGCTCTAGAGTCCATGTGTGCTGCTGAGACTGGCCACTGCTGATGGAGCCCCTTGTGGGATCTCAGTAGAGAGTGTACCATCCAGAATTGAGTGAAAATAAGCCTTTGAAAACAAAGGAAGAAGATGCAGGAAGCAGTGTTCATCAACATAATACTAAGTTGTACCATCTTACAGGATAATCTTGTTTCCTGAGAGTTCTCAAATTGAGGAGTATACTGCAAGGCAGACATAGGTTGCTTGTGAGTATGTGCATGTGTGTGTGCGCGTGTGCTAAGAGATTGAATTCAGGGCCTTGTGCTCTTTCTTAGCTTCCCCCACACCCAAAGCTGGGAACACTCTACCACTTGAGCCACACTTCACTTCTGGTTAATTGAGATAAGAATTTCTTGGTTTTGTCTCCCTGAACTTGCTTCACACAGCAGTCCTCAGATCTCAGCCTCCTGAGTAGCTGGGATTACAGGCGTGAGCCACTGGTGTCTGAGGTACAGGCTGCTTTTGTGCATGATTTCAGTTGCTTACTTATAGGGAAGCTGCCAGTCTTAGCCTTTTCATGTGTATCACTTTCCCAAAGCAACTAGGAGAGGGCTAGGATGGAAAGAGTCCTTTGTTGAACCTGGTTTTCTAAAGTTTGATTTATCTTGGTAATAGCTAATTCCTTTGATCTTTGAAATTTTGTATTTAAATTCTGTGACTTTTCACTTGATTATTTTGTTTTATTTTCCTAACCCATTGCTATTTTCCTAATCTGTTGCTTTGAATTAGGCACTAACCTTTTTTTTCTAAATAAGTAGTAGCAGACATGACTAAGAGTTTGTCTCCTTAACTGGAGGCTGAATCTTGGGTGTTAAATAAATGATGCAGGTAGCCTGATAATCCTTCAGGATTAGCTTTCTTTAGAGTCTGAATAGCCTTTGGAAAGAAAGAAATTGTAGAAAGTAACAAAATAAGGAAACTTACCATCATCAGAAGTTACAGTGTTTCATTGAGTAGAAGATAAATCTAAATTTGAGAGTAGGGACAGGAAGGGGGAAATGGGGAAGGACAAAGGAAGAGATGACATTGACCAAGAAGCATTCTACTCATAACTTGACTTAAAGAATTATAACCCCTTTTTACAACTACTTAATAACAATAATAATAATGTGTGAAAATAAAAAAGACGCATCTAGTTTCAGAGATATTAAAATGTGAGATAAGGTACCTCTAAAGAGTCATCCAATTATGGTATTGGGAATACAAACTTACAGTAATTATTTTACAGTATTGTGATTGGTTTCTTCTGTGTATAAAAAATAAGGATTCAGAGAAAAGTGTTCCCAGCTACTCAGGAGGCACAGACAGTAGGATCTTGGTTCCAGGCCAGCCCAGACAGGGTGAGATGCTACCTGAAAAATAAACTAAAAGCAAAAGGACTGGGGGGTGTGGCTTAAGTGGTAGAGCCATGAGGTCCTGCGTTTAATCCCTTGTGAAGGAAGGAAAGGAGTCAGGTCATTCAGTATTAAACACTTTGGTTTTTCTAATGTTTTAAACCTCAGTGGAGCTTAGTATTTGATTATCTGAATTATTCCCAGCTGGACTTCTGAAATCAGAATTTCTATATAACATCTCTAACTAGGCCAATGAGAAAGGCCTTCAGGGAAGTGGAGGTGTGATTTAAGCAATAGAACCCCAACCTTGAGTGGAAAAAACAAGAGTATGAGAGAGAGAAGGAAAGAGAGAGAGAGAAAAAAGCTTCTTGGCAACGTGGTCAAGCAAATCAGGCTGCTTACAGTGATTTGCCTGCAAACATGATGCTCAGAATGCTGTGTGTTCCTGAGCCCAGGCTGAGGAGACACCCTTGAAGCAAAGTCAGTGACCAAGGAGCTCACATAGTCACAGTCACAAGGTGAGATTACCCATCATAGTACATCATAACCATGGTTCTCAAAGGATGGCAGGCAGGTCCAGGTCCCACGTGTGTCTGTCCTTACCTTTTGTGAGGACCTGGACTGAGTCTCAGCCTGTTTATCTATAGAAGTTACGAGAGAGAGAGAAACAACTTTGGGGACCAAGCAAGGTGCATGGCTTTTGTAACCAAAAAGGGACCATTCCTATCAATTGAGTTTAATGTGTTCAGGTTCAGTTTTTAGCTGTACTGAACAAGAAGTGTTTCTAGATTTTTCCTCACCCCCTCTTTACCTCTCCACACCTTACATCCCATCTGTTGGGTCTACCCTTTTGATTTTTCCATTAATCCATGACTTCCACCATCCCTTCATCCTTGTTTATGTTTCTTTCCCATCCTAGAATATTATCCCCTTTGCTTCCCAAGTCTGTTCTCTGCACCCCACTGATTCTTTAATCTGTCTCCAATTCCACCTTGTTAGTAGCTCTCTATTCCAGCCACTCAGTATGTGTTTGGACTCTTGACTTCCCTTTCCCCTAAGCTTCAGCAGTGTTTGGCAGTTGGCTGCATCCTCCTTCTTGATTAGCCTTGTCCCTTCAGCTTTATCAGTCCGGGTGATAGTCATGACACTTGGAAAGGCATTTTGCAAAAGGATGTGAGTGCAAACCCCATTTCTACCCTCTTTCTAGCTTTCTAACAGCTTGACAAGGCCCTGATCAGTCTCCCTTTGTGGAAACTGAGTATTGTTACCTGTGCCCATTGCAGAGTTGAGGATGTCTAGAAAGCCCTGGCCATCAGGAGCACAGATCAGGTGACTGAATCCTGTATGATGAGACAGGGTAGAAGAGCAGGTGCGGGGCTGGGAATATGGCCTAGTGGCAAGAGCGCTTGCCTCTTATACTTGAAGCCCTGGGTTCGATTCCCCAGCACCACATATACAGAAAATGGCCAGAAGTGGCGCTGTGACTCAAGTGGCAGAGTGCTAGCCTTGAGCAAAGAGAAGCCAGGGACAGTGCTCAGGCCCTGAGTCCAAGGCCCAGGACTGGCAAAAAAAAAAAAAAAGAAGAGCAGGTGCTCTGCTGCTCCCAGAAGCCCAGCCACGAGAAAGGAAGGTGGTGAGGGTCAAAAGTCAGGACAGGGCAGGATCCCAGAAGTGAAGAAGTGCATTATCCACAGACAGCAGTTGGGGGATCTCACCACAGCTGAGGCCAGAGCATGTTGGAAACGTAATAGAAGTGCCCATCATACAGACTTGAGTAGGGATGTTGGGGGAGGAAAATGTCCCAGGTGAAGAAGGCTCCGGGTAGAGACCGGAAGAGGCATGGTGCATTTGGGTGAGTGCTTGGCTTCTGATACAGGTCTTCTGGTAGGAGGCTGCCAGCGAAGATGCGGA
This sequence comes from Perognathus longimembris pacificus, assembly GCF_023159225.1. Classification (NCBI taxonomy): domain Eukaryota; kingdom Metazoa; phylum Chordata; class Mammalia; order Rodentia; family Heteromyidae; genus Perognathus; species Perognathus longimembris. The sequence goes on along the minus strand of NC_063162.1, from coordinate 1,287,340 downwards.
AGGCCTTGACTACCATGCCAAGGCTTTGAGTTGGGCTGGGGGAGATTGAGCCTGGAAGGTCCTGAGCAGAGGCGTGACATCCGCATTGTGACCCTGGGAAGGTCACTCTGGCCTCTAGAGAGTGTCTGATAACAAAGGCTTAAACTGAACCAGGGCACCAGAAACCTTACTTTGGTGAAGGGCCAAGCAGTGAGTAGGTTAGGCTTTCCCGGCCATGTTGCCTCTGACATGGCTGCTGAACTTCAGTCTACCTTCCCAGAGAGAAAGCAGCTAAGGCCCACATAACAAGTGGGCCTGGCCACACTACTGGCTGTTCACGGAAGCCAGCAGTTGCCAAAGGTGCCCTCGGGTCACAGTTTTACTGACTCTGCCTTGACTTGCTGGTTCTTTAAGTCCCCGGGGAAGGGCAATGGGGTTGAATATGACTAGTGCATATTATATCTGTGTAATAAAATAGCATGGGGAATGAAGCCCACTAAGGTGTACAAGAGAGATGTAGGGAAGAGAAAGAGTGATAGAGGGATGAATATGATCAAAGTACAATATCCACAAGCATGGAAATAACACAAACCCTTTATAGAATTTTCTAGGAATTCTTTTAGCTACCATATTTTCATACTCTACTAGTTATTGAAGACCTGGACATGATTTGTCTCTGTGGTTTATATTTACCAAGGTTAACTTCTTTGAAATTAGAATAGCCTAAAATACTACTTTTTAAAAATAATAAGTCTAGGGCTGGGAATATGGCCTAGTGGCAAGAGTGCTTGCCTTGTATATATGAAGACCTGGGTTCAATTCTCCAGCACCACATATATAGAAAATGGCCAGAAGTGGCACTGTGGTTCAAGTGGCAGAGTGCTAGCCTTGAGCAAAAAGAAGCCAGGAACAATGCTCAGGCCCTGAGTCCAAGGCCCAGGACTGGCAAAAAAAAAATAAAAATAGTAATAAGTATATATGTCAAAATACTTAATAAAAAAAAAAACACATGTGCAGATTCTAATTATCTTAGCCAGAACTTCCACATCTGGCCTCTGCAGTTGCTTGTTGAAGTGTGTAGAGAAAGTTTTGCCTCACACATACATGTAGTTAGAAAGTGGTTAACAGTCTTTATATAATATGGGTATTCTAATACCACAATGCCACTCCAAGGTGGGGGCCTTGTCAAATGTAGTTGTACTTCAGAATCCAGAACATTGTAATGGAACTTCTTACACCTGTCAGGTTAGTGTTGCGCTTTCCGTGACTTTCTTGCTCGTGTGTGTGATTTGATAACATGACTCTTAGTCATTGGGAATTATTGGTACATGGAGTTAATTCTGCTCTAATAAATGTTGGCATAGGGCTGGGGATGTGGCTTGGTGGTAGAGTGCTTGCCTAGCATGCATGAAGCCCTGGGTTCAATTCCTTAGTACGTATAAACAGAAAAAGCCAGAAGTGGTGCTGTGGCGCAAGTAGCAGATTGCTAGCCTTGAACACAGAAAGCTCAGAGACAGTGCCCAGACCCTGAGTTCAAGCACCAGGACTGCCCCCCCCCCCCAAAAAAAGTTGGCATATAAGAAGCATCTGGCAGGGGAAGCCATCCTAGTAGCAGCAGATGGTACAAAGTTCCCAAAATTCAGTTTTTTCCAGAGAGCCTGGATTCTTCTTCTTTATTTATTTTTTTGGTCCTGGGGTTTGAACTCAGGCACTGTCCCTGAGCTGCTTTTGCTTAAAATTAGCACTTTACCACTGAGCCACAGTACCACTTGTAGCTTTTTCTGTGTAGTTTATTGGAGAAAAAAGTCTCAGACTTTCCTGCCCAGGTTTGGCTTCAAACTGCAATCCTCAAATCTCAGCCTCCTGAATAGAGAGCCTGGATTTTATTGTTGGCAACCAGTTGAATTATCTGCTGTGAAGTGAGAATGTCATTTTGTTCATTTTCAAGGACATTCTGCCACATAATCGAAGTCTGAATGACCAAAGTGAGTCAGTTCTTCTTTCAAATAAAACAGCATTCTGTGTGTGTGTGGAGCTGGTGGAGCTTTCAGTCAGCTCTGTAGGTACTTAGCTGGACACGTTCTCAGACTACAGCAGAAGAGCTTCATTTGTACACTGCCTCATTTACCACAGAGAGCACAGAAAAGACTACCACAGGATTATATTGAATAAAATTAGTTATCTTAACGTCCATCAAGGACATTCCTAAGTAAAACTGGCTCTTTCTCTTTTCCTGTGTGACAAATATGAGGCCCGCTGGTTAGGCCCCAGGCTGCACCATGCCAAAGAGGTGCACAGTCTGGCCGCATTGCTTCTGCTGTGCCATGCAGATGACAGCACCATGAATGATAGGTCAAGCATTAGTATTATTAAAAATGTGGCTTTGTCACCTTGTGTCCCCCAAGATGCCCTTGGGGGCCCCCAGGATCCCATGGGTCACACTAGGAGGACCACTGCTCTTAAGCAGGTTTGGAGCAGTGGGGATAATCGGACCAAGACAAATTTTAAGAGCAGCTGGCTCCTCTCATCTTACTTTTTCTGCCTCCAACAAAAGCAGGCTGGGTGTGGTAGCTCACTCCCATAATCCTAGCTACTTGGGAGAATAACTGAGGCCAGTGCTTGGCATACATGTGAGACCCCATCTGGAGGAAGAACCTGAACATGGTGACATGCACCCCCGTCTTCTGTGTAGAAGGTGTAAAGTGGAAGGATCACACTCCAGGCTGGCTTTGGATGAAGATTCAGGACTGCAAGAAAAACAAGCGAAGAAGGGCTGGGGGCGGCTTGCGTGGAAGAGTGGCTGCCCAGGAAGCATGGGGCCCTGCATTCAAAGCCCAGTACTCGCCCCGCAGAAAAGCAGACACCTCAGGATGGAGCTGTATTAAGAATGCAGAAGGAAGCCTGTGCTGGCCTGAATTCCTCAGAGAACTTTCTGTGTGCTCCTTTTTAACCATTCTCTCTGCATTCATCTCCTCATTTGCATTTTACAACTTAGTATAGAAATAACAAGTTTTAATTCCTTACCGTCTTGGAGTCCTAGTCACAAATATTATTTTGTGGCTTGCTTTCGTTATTAATAGTATGTCATCTTAGATCTTGACAGCAAACCTAGCTTTCTGTTAGGCTGTGTATTTACCTTCTTGGAGCCTGGCCACTGTCCCTCGGGCTGTATGTGTTACGGTGTTGCTGGCATTTTATACATGAGGAAATTAACTAGGCCACTTGCCAAGGCCACAGAGTAGCAGGGGTTGCAATCAGGACTTCAGTTCTGGTGCTCTGTGTCTAGAGCTCATGTTCTACAGGCTACCTTTGTCTGTGTCTTTAATTCATCCTTCCTCAAAACCAAACTGCATTTGTACGAGTGATCTGGTGATGGTGGGAGACATGGCTATTCTCTTCGGTCAGTGATTCATTGCAGGTGAGGTGCCTGTCTCGGTGTGGGAAGTTTGAGGAAGGAAGGATGTGACAGATCATCCAGAGATAGGAGATGTGGCTGGTGGGCACGCAGCTGGGCTGGAGGGAGGCCCTGGGAAGGTGCCTCCAGACATGGCCAGGCTGTAGAGCAAGAACAACACAGGGAGCCCTGGAGAAGAGGGCAGGCTACAGCAGGGGGACGCGCTCAGTGCTGGGAAGCACAGCCCAGGTAGAGATGGATGCTTGGCATGGTCAAGACACCAGAAGACATGGCTGCTTAAGGCAGTCTCGATAGACACACACGGCTCTGTTCTCAAGCCACCTTATAAAGCAGGACCATCCATCCCCGCAGAGACTCTGTCTATGGAGCACCTACCAGGTCTTCGGGCCTCTTCCCTTCAAGATAGCTGCACCCAGCTCTGACCTGGTTAGATTGTCCTTTTTTCAAACTAGATGTAAGTCACAGTGTGATGGTACTCCAGTACTTGTCTTCCTGGTTGTAGGTGGAATAGGGTGCTCATTTTGGTGTTATATGAATAATATATCACAACTTACTCTATTTAATTCCTGCCATTGACGGGCATTTGCGTTGTCTTATGATCAGAGTACTCTAGGAGTCAGTGAAGTTAGTGAAATGCAGACACAGTTCTGGTGGTGGTCTGTGTGAGGGAAATTTCTGGGTCCTAAGTTATGCATGTTTAATGGAAATTGCTACATATATTTGAGAGTGACAGGGCCAGAATTCTGTGTGGGAGCAGAATCGTTGCCGGTCCTGATATCAGCCAACCTAGGCTACACAGTGGTTCTCTGTGTGACCTCGCCTCTCTCTGACAGCTGAAGGAGCTTGAGTACCACTTCACATGCTTATTAGCCAATGACCAATTTTGATGGTACCTGTGGCGAGGCTAGGAGAAGAAAGTGACTGCATCCTCTTTTTCAATTGAGCCTGCATAGCAGTGGAAGAAGTTGGGAACCTGAGAGAATGCACAGAACTCCACAATCTGCTGATGACTGCCTGAGAGCCTTTTGAATCAGGCCTTGGACCTAACCACAGTGGTAGAAGCAGCTGAAGTGAGAGTGGCAGGTAAAACCGCCAGAGGGTTTATCTGGGCTTCCTTTCTTTTTTTTTTTGGCCAGTCCTGGGGCTTGAACTCAGGGCCCGAGCACTGTCCCTGGCTTCTTTTTGCTCAAGGCTAGCACTCTGCCACTTGAGCCACAGCGCCACTTCTGGCCATTTTCTGTATATGTGGTGCTGGGGAATTGAACCCAGGGCTTCATGTATACACGGCAAGCACTCTTGCCACTAGGCCATATTCCCAGCCCTTCTTTTGTTTTGACAGTGGCTCTGTAACATTCAGGTGATCTGAGTCCTGCTTCTTAGCTCTCGGTAAATACATTGATTGTGGGAGGCAGGTGTTAGTGTTGTCTTTGTGCCCCTGAGCACAAGAATCCCTGCACCCCCAATCACCTGATGGAGATTGGACTGAGGACATGTGGGAAGCTGCCCCACGGGTCTAAGCAGGTACGAAGTCTGCTAGGGACCCGGGCCAGTGGCAGTGGACTGAGAGGTGTAGGAAATGGTCACATTGTGTGTGATATTGAAAACTTGATAGTTTGGGAAAATGCCAGGCTAGTGTAAAGATAATGGCCTACCCAGCCCAGCATTTGCCGCCAGAGCTGTCTGCTTGCTTTATTTCTGAACTCTGGGGATCTGAGTGTCCCTTGGCGGCTGCCCTGTCCAGATGACCGCGTGCCTCCTCTGAGGTTCAGGTTGGGCCACACTCTCCCACTGTGGCTCCTCCAGGCTACTCCTGTCCTGTGTTCTTTTCCCTGCACTTGGACATCAGGACCAGGTGCTCTGAGGCAGAGCTTCACAGAATGGGAACCCAGACTGCCTTCCAGTGCTGAGGAGAGTTTGGGTCAGGGCTTCTCCCCTGGGGGATTCATGTCTCTCAAAGGCCGACCTCCCTCTCTCCCTCCCTCCGTCTGTACGTCAACCTTCAGCCTTGGGAAGCTGCAACAAGAAGACCCTCCCCAACCATTCTGCCACTGATTGGATCTCAGACTTCAGCACCACAGCTTTGAGAAATTTCTGTTCACTGTATGCAAATTACCTGTCTGCCTGGGGTGTTTGGTGACAGCCTCACAGATGGACTTGGATTGGGGTGGCCTCTGCCGTCACACCCCAACCTGGATTAGCCAGCCATTACCCTCTAGCTTGTAATCTAGCTACTCAGGAGGCAAAGATCTGAGGATGGAAGTTTGAAGCCAGCACAGGTGGGAAAGTCTGGAAGTGGAGGTATGGCTGAAGGGGTAGAGTGTCAGTAAGAGTCCTGACTTCAAGCACAGACTAGAGGACTGGACATGCGTCTCAGCAGTAGAGCACCAGCCTAGCAAGGACCGCCAGAAAATAAAAAAATTTTAAAGGAACCAAACCCTAAGTCGAAGTTGCTGTTTGCTTTTTGTTAGAATGTTGAGAGCACCTGGTATTTCACCCAGTCTTTCTGCAGCCTGTGTAAAGCCTTCAGACGCCTTCCTTTTGTGTGTTCCCTGGAAATAGTTGGCGCTCTTCTCTGTCCTTGGCCCGTGTCTGTGCCTCCGTCGTGCTGGCTCTTGTCAGCCCTTAGTGGCGCGTGGTGGGCCACGGAGCCCCATCCTGATTGCCTCTTTCTTCTCGTCCAGTTCTTGGTGCTCTGCCCTTTAGAAAAGCTCCAGCGGTTTTTGCTTTTGTTGCTCTGGTTTGGATTTCCTATCCGTGGCTTCTCACAGCAGGTTGTTTGTCTCTGAGGCCCCTGTTTGTGTTGTGCCTCCGATGCTGCCCACACTGACCGCCTCCTGGTCTGTCAGGCGGGCTGTGAGCGGCCTCCCAGGTAAGGAGTGGCACTGCCCAGATTCCTTTCGCCATGTGGTGGGGATCCAGGCACCAAGAGAGGGTGCCGCTCCCCGAGACATGCGTCGGCTGGCTCTGACCCTTTGTTTATAGCCATTCTCCCTCGCTCCTCCATCACCTGAGTCTCCGTGACTTCTCACCATGTTTACAGGCAGGCGCTGAGAATGAAGCCGCTCTGAAGCCGCCAGGAGGCAGTCTGTGATCAGGTGGTCTTCACTAAGTGAAGCAAGCCTTCGCTCCTGGGCTTCGGCATTTCACAGAGGTCTGCAGAACTGGCTGCCACACTGCACCGTTGTAGAACCAGAAGTGAGTGGCGCCTGCCTGCCTGCCAGGGACTGGGTGAGGTCCTGTGCGCCCAGCAGTTCCGTAGTGGATTTCCTGCATCTCCCTGCCCGCACCAGGTGCAGAGCCTGGCACCACAGCACCCCAACCACCCCCACACACCCCCAGCGTACAGAGCCCTAGCGCTTCTCTGGGCCTGCCTTCGCACACACACACACAGCTGCCTGTCAGTTCCCTTCCGACCCCTGGGTATGGGCAGGCTGGAGGTTGGAGGAACACACACACTGAAGCAGCCCACCTCATTCAGCTGCCTGAGGTCTCTGCCTGCGCCCAGGGCCGTCATCCAGACACGCAGCAGGGCTTACGACGGCCTCGGTGCACTGCAGAAAAATGGTGGCACGTGAGAGTTTTGATCACCAACTCACTGCCCTGGGTTAGGTCCACATTTACGCCTCTCGCGTCCATCAGTCGCAATAAACAGTGTTGATAATTTAACTTTCATTGCTTCTATAATTTTGTTCAGACACTGGATTTGATTTTAAGAGCTGGCTTGGCTCTACAGAGAGTGTTTCTAATTTTAGAATGAAAATTATTTTCCAACACTGTCAGTCTTGGGAATTTCTCTTTTAAAAGCCTTAGTCCATTTTAATTAAGTTTAAAAATCACTGACAACTAGAATATCATTAATTATATAATGCTGTATGTCCACTGAGTATAAATGACATAGATTTAGTCTCTTAATCCAACACAGAAAATTTTAGATTCATTTAAACAAATTTGGGTTATTTTGAGTATGTTAAGAATGACAGGGCTGGGGATATGGCCTAGTGGCAAGAGTGCTTGCCTCGTATACACGAAGCCCTGGGTTCGATTCCCTAGCACCACATATGTAGAAAACGGCCATAAGTGGCAGTGTGGCTCAAGTGGCAGAGTGCTAGCCTTGAGCAAAATGAAGCCAGGGACAGAGCTCAGGCCCTGAGTTCAAGCCCCAGGACTGGCCAAAAAAAAAGGATGACAGGCTGGGGATACAGTTCAGAGGTTGGTTGCTTGCCTGGCATGCATGAGGCCTTGGAATCAGCCCCACCACCACCGAAGATGGGACAGACTCTTGTAATAAGAAGCAGAGCAGTCCTTGTCCCAGGCCTAACTGAAGACTTTGGGGGAAACCATCCTCAAAGAAAGAGGCAGGTGTTTAATGTTTATTTGCCCGTTTGGGAAAGCTGTATTCATTACTATTTGTAGTTCACTAGTCCAAAATGTTTGTGTAGACCTTAAACAGTTGCACACGCTGGTCTTTAGCTCTCATTTCCTGCATGGGAGAGTAAAAAATAATTCTCCCTCTATTTTCCCTCCTTCATCCTGCTATTCTTGCTAAAATATGAACCAACAAAAAACTAATTTCATTATATTACGGCCATTTGTGGGGGTTCTTCAAGCAAATCTCAACAGATCATGATGGCCACATAGTAGTTGTGCCTGCACACACTTCTCACTCGGCAGTACTCTGAGACTTGGGTGTGTGCCTGGCCCCAGTCAGTCCTTGTGCCGTGGGTATTGGTGCCTCGCTGCAGGAAGAGCATGGCCGGCCACTCTGCACCTCAGCACTGCTGGCCGAGAGCAGACATGCCCAGGCTGCCTCAGAGCACGCTCCTAGACCTTGTCCTCATCTGGCAGCAAGTGACAGATGTGGCTGAGCCACAGGAGACCGGCGTCCTCCAGAGCCCCGCCGCACCCTTCTCTTGAAGGGTGGGGGGTGAAGCCTCTGTAAGCTGAAGAAGGAGCGTCACCAGTCCAAGGCCAGCCTGCACTACATCAAAAGATACTTTCTTTTAAAAAGTGATGGGATGTTTTTGTAGTCTGTGACCAAAGAGTTCGCCTGAGGGTGCTGCCCTGCTTTTCCAGTGCTGGCTTCTGTTCTTTGAACTCTCAGGTCCAAGCTCTCTGGATCGTTGTGTCAGAAGTCTCCACTATCAGTGAGACATTGACTTCATCCAGGCTGTCAGTCAGAGCTTGGACTGTGGATAATGTTGTTTTGTCCAGGGGGGTGGACAGAAATTTCTTTGTAGAGACTTATGACATTTCTGTCACTGCTACCTAAGAATCAGATTTGTTTTAAAAATTGACATTAGGCACAGATCTTAAAATTGAATAACATTCTTCTAGGGCCAACCAAGTTTTCTTTCCTTTTCTTGTGCTCCTTTAAAAAATTAACTTTCTAGCTGAGCATTGGTGGCTTACAACTGAAATTCTAACTACTCAGGAGGCTGAGACCTGAGGATTGCAGTTCAAAGCCAGCTAGGGCAGGAAAGTTTGTGAGACTCTTATCTCTACTTAACCACCAGAAAAGCAGAAGTGGCGCTGTGGCTCAAACGGTAGAGCACTAGCCTGGAGCTGAAAGGCTCAGGGACAACACCCAGGCCCAGAGTCCAAGCCATATCGTTAATAACTCGAGAAAACCTTGACTAGATAAATAGTGATGCTGTCCCATACCAGGAAGTAGAGCCTAGAGCCAAGAAGTCAAACCCAAATGTGCTAGTGGGCTTGCTGTCCCAGAGCCAAGAAGCAGCCCTTTATTCTTCTTTACTCAGAGAAAGTGGTGGTGGGGTGTTTTGTTTTGGTTTGATTTGGTTTTTGGTCACCTTTGGGCTTGACCTCAGGGCCTGAGCTTTGTCCCTGGGTTTCTTTGCTCAAAGCTAGGAGCCCTTGAACCATAGTGCCACTTTCAGCTTTTTCTGAGTAGTTTTTATTAAAGATAAGAGTCTCAGACTTTCTTGTTCCTGCTGCCTTCAAACTACAGTCCTCAGACCTCAGCCTCCTGAGTAGCTAGGATTACAGACAGGAGCCAACAGTGTCCATAGAAAGTTTTTATGTGTTTATCTTTCTTTGATACGGGATATTCTTTGTGACTCCTCCCAAAAGCATTAGGTTTAACTGCTTCTCTTTTATTGACAGCTGATATCATTTCAACGGTTGAGTTTAACTACTCTGGAGATCTTCTTGCAACTGGAGACAAGGGCGGCAGAGTTGTCATTTTTCAGCGGGAACAGGAGGTCAGTAACTTACAGTTCACAAACCAAATGCACTCATTCAACCTGCCTGTATTATTAGAAGAACGGAAGCAAAATTATATTCTCAGGATTGAATTTCCCCGACCTTTGGTTTTGGTTTTGTCATATTAACTATGTAGACTCTTGTTCCAGATGTGCTCTCGGAGGTGAGGGAGATGTGAGCTGTGCTGCCTAGTCCCACAGGACCATCGCTCTCATCTGGAGTGGAGGCCAATGCCCGCCTGCTCACTGGTTAACAGAGACCAGACTGGGAGGGGGTGAAATGCGGGTGCCTTATCTGGTGATAGTGATAGCTAAAGGGGCTGCCAGTGTCCCCTTCCCCAAGCTCTCCTGCTGTCCGCAGGCTTGCTGCAACGTGGCGGGCACAAGATTCCTAGAGATAAATGGCCCTCACTGCTCCACCTTCAAAGACTTGTTCTAGGAAGGAGTGCTCAGAAGTGGGGGCTTAAACTTTCCCTGAAGCACTGTCTTTTCTGGTCATTTCCACATATGAAAGACTAAGAAATAGGACCAGGACATACCCGCTCCTCTGTTATTTCCTATGAGCCCATTGGCGTTCTTAGAGGTAAAGGAAGAAGGTCATTGTTAGGCAAGAATGCCGAGGCGCACCAAGCCACTGTGATATATCAGTCTTTCCTTTCCCTTAACATTATAAAATGGTCCTTCGCTCTTTCTGTGGTATGGTGGCTCTTGTCTCTTCCACAGAGACCATCTATGCACAAGATAGAATTCTGTGCTAGCCCTTGTTCATGGAGAGTTCTCTGGGAATCCGTGGTCACCCACAATGGGCTAGATGGTGGCTCGTGTGAATGAGAAAGGCAGGAAGGTTATAGGAGAACTCATCAAAATAGGCCGTTAAGCTTTAATCTTTATTTTGTTCATGTTAGATTTTTACCATATTGATTTTTGTGATTTGGAATGGTGAGAAATTCCTTCATAAATGATACACATATTATCATCAGTCTTTCTAAATTTTCAGTTTGGTCAATTTATAGTTTTTGTTCTTACCTAATACGTAGATGGTCACATAATGCTAACAAATGCAGAGTCATAGATGTCTTAAATTGAAGACTTCACATTTAGCTCTTAGAGTTTTGCCAGTGTGGTAATATGCTTATAGAAGGTAACTAGTCTGTTATCCTAACAGGTCCTAGGATAGGAAATGAAATTTCATGGTTTCTGTGGATTATTGCTTACACCTAAGTAATTGGCTTCATTATGAATTATCACAGGAATTATGATAAAAGGATAAAAGGAGTTATGATAAAAGGACACAAAAAAGTAGTGAACTCAGAGCCCCCACTTGCTGGGTAGTCACTCCCCCCCCCCCCCCCCCGCCCCAATGCCTAGCCTCCCTGGATCTTTCTACAGCTTCTTTTTGAACATGAAAAGTCTTGTACTTAAGTGTTCACATGAGGCCGTCCACGTAGCAGCTGTGCGGCTTGTGTGCATCACTCTGCCACTGCCTGTGAATCGCCTCTAGTTGGCATGTGTTCAGTATCTAGATCACAGTGCCACAGAAGCTGGGATTTCCCCCCTCCCCCACCACTTCAGGCTTTCCTCAGCCCGGTTCACAGCCGTGGCTCCTGGGCTCCACATCTCACCAGCCCCAAGCCACTGAGAGCGTGACCACAGGACAAGCCTGGCCTTGTCCCCACGAAGCCACTCAACTGCAGCTGCATCCAGCAGACCAAATAAGTGATAACTAGGTTTCATCTGCTAGAGGGGTTTTTTTTTTTGTTTCATTTTGTTTTTGGTTGTATCCAGGATCTTTTTTAACTTCTTTCTTGTCTCAGTAAGGCAAATTTTACTTCTGCAGAAGAGTGCGCCACCAGCCAAAAATCTGGCAAGCAAGCACACAGAGCAGTCTCCCTTGTAACATTTAAAAATATATATGGTCTCTATTTAAGTCATAGTACTGTCATTTTCTCTGTATGGTGCTTTATTTATTAAGACAGTTGTCATGTTTTCTTGCAGAATAAAAGCCGTCCTCATTCTAGGGGAGAATATAATGTTTACAGTACCTTTCAAAGTCATGAACCAGAGTTTGACTATTTGAAAAGTCTAGAAATTGAGGAAAAAATTAATAAAATTAGGTGGTTACCACAACAGAATGCTGCACATTTTCTACTCTCTACAAATGGTAAGAATTCTTTAAATAGCTTTTTTATTTCGCTTTTTTTTTTATTTTGTATTGCATATTCTTTCTTATGTTTAAGTAATTCTAAAGGTTTGTGTGTGTTTTGAACTTTGGGAAGGAATTAACACCAAGGATGAAAAGTAGTAGGTTGAAAATCCAAAATATGCAAAAACAAAAAAAATCTAGTTCTACACTACACTCTTGTGTATGTGTGCCGTTGTCTTCATTTATTGTACAACACAGACTGTTGTCTGTAGCTGGAAATATTTGATTCCAAGCCTCCTGGCTTAGATCCCAGCAGAGAACTAGAGTTGTCTAATACAGCGTTCAAATAATCGTGATGCATGTGACTGTGGTTTTTCTTTTAATATAAAGAATGAGGTTTTTATTTTCAGATAAAACTATTAAATTATGGAAAATAAGTGAACGGGATAAAAGAGCAGAAGGTTATAACTTGAAAGATGAAGACGGACGACTTCGAGACCCATTTAGAATTACCGCACTACGGGTATACAACACATTTCCTTTAACTTTTTGAGCACTTTTCAGAATGATCAGAAACCATGTTCCATCAGCTGTCTAGAGAAACAGCCAGGCTCTGCCCTCAGGACTGCTGAGTGCCTTTCAGAATGGTAGCACTGCCATTCATTTTTGTGTGTGTTGAAATGAGATTCTTGTCTGGGGACTTGGCTCAGTGGGTAGAGTGTCTCTCTAGAAGTGTGAGACCCTAAATTCAAATCCCATTACCACCAAAAGATAAATAAGGGGGCTGGGAATGTGGCATAGTGGTAGAGTGTCTGTCTGCCTAGCATGCATGAAGCCTTGGGTTCAATTCCTCAATATACCTAAACAGAAAAGGCTGGGAATGGTGCTGTGGCTCAAGTGGTACAGTGCTATCCTTGAGCAAAAGAAGCTCAGGGACAGTGCCTAGGCCCTGAGTTCAAGCCCTAGGACTGCCCCCCGAAAATATACATGTATATGTGTGTGTATATGTATGTATGTATGTATGCAGTTTTGTACCAGCCTGGCCGTGAGAGTGTGGGGTCATATACAGGCTTAGGTTCCTATTTCTCTCACAGTTCAGATGGACTCTTTGGGCTATGTTTACCTGGGCAAGTCAGAAATATTGCTGTTTCAACATTATTTTCCCATACCACTTTAGTATTAGAAGAAGGGTTTAGTTGGAAGGATTCCTTATTTTTATTACAGCTGCCGCGTGTGTTGATCAGTTAGACACTTGAGGGATAATGCTGGTGTTCTTATTCCTGTAGGTTGTAAAACTAGCCCTTCTTGTTTTAGGGAACCCCGGGGCATGGTTCCCACCAGGGTTACAGCAAGAGCAGTATCATGTCACAACACACATTTCTCTAAGGTCGTTTTTGCAGAATCTTGCCAGAGAAAGCAGTTGAGATTCTCCATAGGCTTTGGGGCTCCCTTCTGGTTTAATAGCAGGACTTAGCAAGGATGCTAGTGCTCACCTTCCAGAGGTTGGCAGGCCACAGGCATTCCCTTAACTCGTGTGGTGTGGACCCCGTCCCTCAAGACAGCCCTGCCCCTGCCTGTCAGGGTGCTCTGAGCAGGCCTTGCCCGGCTATCTGTTGCCGTTTAATGTAACCACCCATCTCCTAGAAGCCTCCCTGACATCATCATGAGGGCAGGGGAGTGGGGTTGGTTTTTGTCCTGCTGTTGCCTTTAATGAGGTGTAATTGCACACCCAGAAGTGTGAGTGGCAACTGCACAGAGGCTGCACCCCTGTGGTCAGTTCCAGACCAACAAGTGGAGCATCCCTGGTTCCTTGGGTCCCTGGGTTGTCTGCCATGCCTGGGTACACTCGCGTCCCTGCTGCCATGGTGCAGACCACTGGTGCAGTAGTGTCCATCCAAGCACCTAGCTGTGTGGGTCGGGGAGGGGCGCTCCCTGTCTTCCAACAGCGCACTGCCCAGCATCTCAGTCGTGGCCACTAGGGCACACGCAGGAGAGGGAGGCCTTGGTGCTTGGAGGCCTAGATGAGGGGCAGCTGCCCTCATAGTCATCTCAGAGGAGCTGGGCGTGAACAGCACAGGCCATTTGACTCTGCTGATGGGTTATTTGGATGCTGCCTGCACAAAACTTGTATTTGTATTCTGCTCTGTATGTTCCAGTCTTATGCACCATGACCCTTGTATTTCCCTATTTCCTTCTGTTTTTAGGTTCCGATATTGAAGCCCATGGACCTTATGGTAGAAGCAAGTCCACGACGAATTTTTGCCAATGCTCACACGTATCATATCAATTCCATTTCAGTAAATAGCGATCATGAAACATACCTGTCTGCAGATGACCTGCGAATTAACCTATGGCATTTAGAAATCACAGATAGAAGCTTTAGTATCCTTCCACAGATGGCTGTCTCTCTCCTCTTCTTTGTCATGGGCATTGGCCTTCACATACTGCCAAATCTGACCTCCCTAGTGGCCCTGTAATGTCCATTCTCTGTGACTTAGTGTCCCAAAGAGGACACACTTCTTTTGCCTCAGTGGAAGTTCTCTATAAGGGATTGACCTGAAGCTCACCACCCAACAGATGCAGTCAGGGTTTATTTGACATCATTTTTTTCTTCCAACTTTACACGTTGGTAATAAGGTAGAAAATGCGGCTTAGATTAGGGTGGTATTCAGAGGTCTTGTCCGCTGGCATGACTTGGGCTCCTCTAAGGTCATGTCCTCCCCACACCTCGCCCCTGTGGCCCTCCAGTGTCTGTCCAGTCCCTGCCTGACTGCATCTGGGACTGGTGGCAGCTCCATTTTCAGTTGGCACCTCTGATCACAGAGGCTTTCCACCAAACTCGGGGCCTGCAGTGCTCAGTCCCGCGGTAGTGTCCTGAGCAGTTTCCAGGTCTCTGCACCCTGGGAACTCCCTGTGGTGTCAGCTCTGTGGGGTCCCGGCTTGGTCGCTCACTTTGTAGGCCGCTGGGCTCCCCCTGGTCCTCTCCTGCCACAGCTTGCACTTTGAGCGGCCGTGGGCATTGGTGCATCTCGTCTCTGGGCCCTACTACAACTTGAACAGTGGGTTCTAGTTTTCAGTTTCCTTAGTGTTTTCCACTGGAAGCTAAATCTGTGCCTGGCTTTTCCACAGAGCTGTATCTGCTCTTCTTGTTTTGAATGATTGATTCCTGTCCTTGGCAACCAACGAAAGTCAGATATTAGAAATGCAAAACCTTGTCAAGGTCCTCACCTGCCATCCCTGTGGACAGTGTGGGGTGCTTGCTTGCCTCTCTGGCGCGTCTCCCATATGCGCTATTGACGTTAGAGATCACAGAGAGTGGAAGCAGCAGTGGTGAACGCAGGGCTGTCGGGCAGGCGTGTCCCTGGTCTGACTCCCCCCACCTTCCCGTGGGGCTCCGGCACGGCCTGTGCGTGGCCAGCCTCCCGAGCCCTAGCGTAAGCTGGTCCACCATTCGCGAGCCCTGATGGGCATCCCTGAGCCAGTCAGCCGCTCGCCCAGCCCCCGCGCACCTCCTTAACAGTGTTCCCCAGACATTGTGGACATCAAGCCGGCCAACATGGAGGAGCTGACGGAGGTCATCACCGCAGCCGAGCTCCACCCGCACCAGTGCAACGTGTTCGTCTACAGCAGCAGCAAAGGGACCATCCGGCTGTGCGACATGCGCTCCTCCGCCCTGTGCGACCGGCACGCCAAGTGTAAGTGCCCCCACTGGCCACAGCCGCTCCCGTGACTCGAGTGGGGGAGCTCCAGCCTCAAATGAGCCAGCTCGGGGAGAGTGGAGGCTGAGTCCAAACCTCAGTGCTGGCAACAATTAAAAAAATGGTCTAGCTGCGTAGAAAACCACGCATGCGTCCTGGAAGGCGGCCGGCCCCAGCAGTGCGGGCGGAAGGCGCTCACTGGGGGCGCCCAGCAGCCCTCCGAGGGCTCAGGATGAGCACTCTTGCCTTGTTAGAATTCTTACAGTAGGGAATGTGGTGCTTGCTGTGTACCCCATTCTTGCAGTGGGGAACGCAGTGTTTTGCTGTATACCCCATGTTTTTAGTTTACTCGTCTGGGAAATCAGTCGCATACATGCTGGGTGTTGACAGCTGCCTTCAGTTTGGCCTCCTGGCAAAGGTCACAGGGAGAAAAGCAAAGACATAGGGGTACCCGCCCGCCCGTCCATCCCCCGGGGAGCACGGGGGCCCTTCCCTTACTGCCGCTGCAGCAGGGAACCACTCCGTGTGGAAAACAAACCCCAGCGTGAGCGCTGCCCTGGGTGGTGCAGCGGCGGTCGGCCAGCCCAGCACGTGCCAGGGCGAGCAGGCTCTTCGAGAGGCTCAGCCGGGCCCGCGGCCTCACAGCCGCCGCTGGGGAGTGGGGCAGGCATCTTTCCTTGGTGCCCAGAGAGCGCGCGTGTCACACCAACATTCTTGGGCTCGTGCCCAGGTCCTGCGCCCCAGTGCCCACAAGACACCCAGAGGCCTTGTCCGTGAATCCCGCGTTCCTCCTTCGTGTGCACGGTCTTGGTGAAGGAGTTCATTCTGCTGCAGCTGTAAGGTTTGTTGTGACCTAAAACAAGCTGAACGTGTTTTGTTTCACAGTTTTTGAAGAGCCCGAAGACCCCAGCAGTAGGTCCTTCTTCTCAGAAATAATTTCGTCTATATCTGACGTCAAATTCAGCCACAGTGGTCGGTACATGATGACCAGAGACTACCTGTCGGTGAAGGTGTGGGACCTCAACATGGAGAGCCGGCCGGTGGAGACCCACCAGGTGCATGAGTACCTGCGGAGCAAGCTCTGCTCCCTCTACGAGAACGACTGCATCTTTGACAAGTTCGAGTGCTGCTGGAATGGGTCCGACAGGTGAGCCCCCACCCAGCAGAGCCCCGCTTCCTGCGGGGCGCCTCCCCTGCGGGGAGCTGCGGGGACAGTGCTGGCCAGACGCTGTTCTCGGCCTCTCCTCTGATGATGTTGAGTTGGGCAGGTGGGGGTCAGAGTGGACTTTGCGCCTCACTTAGGATCCAGCTGTGCTGCTCAGGCAGCAGTGGATGCAGAGAGCGCGTGTAGCTAGCTCAGTGAGTGAGCCAGCACGGCCGCGCTTTCCTTCTCTGCATTTGGAGACCTGGTGCCGAGGCTCCCGGATTTGTACACATTTCTTTTTTTTTTTTTTTTTTTTGGCCAGTCCTGGGCCTTGGACTCAGGGCCTGAGCACTGTCCCTGGCTTCTTCCCGCTCAAGGCTAGCACTCTGCCACTTGAGCCACAGCGCCGCTTCTGGCCGTTTTCTGTATATGTGGTGCTGGGGAATCGAACCTAGGGCCTCGTGTATCTGAGGCAGGCACTCTTGCCACTAGGCTATATCCCCAGCCCTGTACACATTTCTTAAAGAGGCTATTTCTGATGCTGTTGGGAGCTAGGTCTTTAGTATTATAACAAAGAAATTAGATTTCAGGTGATGGAAGGAGGCCATCTTCCATCAGCATATAGACTTTTGCTTAGAATTAAATAGTTGTTTCTGGTCACAAGTGACATGACGTGGTAGGACAGCCTTCAGCGGAACATAGGCACAGGCAAGGTGCCCTGCTGTAGTCCCAGTTCCGAGAAGACAGGAGACGGAGGATCCTAAGCCTGAGGACACAGCCTGTTCTATACAGCCAAACGCGTTGACACCTACAAGTGCCAGCTGTGACACTGTCCCTTGAGAAGCCAGTTGAGTTCACAGACACACAGGCCCAGAAGTGAAGACAGAGCTTGGAGCTCAGAGGAAAGTGGGCCGGGTAACGCCTGTCCACCCATCAGCTGAGTCTTGTGCCTGCGGCGACACTGAGGTCTGCTGAGCTTTCGGGATGCAAAGCCTCGGGCCGAATCCGAGGTTTGCGGGTGTCCGTCCCAGCTGCCACTGTGCAGATCCCAGGAGGAGGCATGTTGCGCCTCCCCACGGGCGCTCCACTGGGCATCTGGGGGACACAGCTTTCCGTGTCTGTTTGCACACCCATGTGCTAGCCTGCAGTGTTCAGTGGCATGGCATTCCACTCCGGAGATTATAGCAGGCAGCTTCCTGCTCGGGCCCGGGTTCTCACGGGTGACCCGGGGTCAGTGAGGCTGGGATCAGAGCGCCACACGCAGCCCAGAGGCCCCTCTGCTTGTCGTCAAGCGGTAGACAAAGCTTCCCCCTGCCCCTCCCTGCTCTAGGTGGAGAGCACTCTGTTCCCCAGGAGGGAGCACTCACATCTTGCCTGACCTAGTGAGGACAAGGTGGGACCCTCATCCTGTGGTGGACCTCCCTCCACTCCTGTCGGGGTCTCAGGGCTCCCCACGGTAGAGCTAGAAAAACAGCCCCTGGGCACGAGAGACTACAGACGTTCTAAGAATTTAGATGTTGAGATTTCAAAGTACACAATAGAAAATAACAATACTCAAAATAGTTACAGAATGAAGAAAGGAATCACAACCTGAACAAGAAACCACAGACTTAAAAATGGCCCTAGGAATGTGGAAAGAAACAAGAACTTGTAGGAATGGAAGATGCAGCCCACACAGTCGGTGAGGACTTAGCAGCACATCTCAGCTAAAGGGCTCTAGAGTCAAGGAACTCGCCTGAAATAGAGCCCAGGGAGCCAGAGGAACAGAGAACATGAACGGCTAAGAGGCCTGTACTCAGGAGTACAGAGCTGTGGAGAGAGAGTGTGCAAAGTGATCATGAGACCCTTGTTTTATTACTATGCACTAAAATCAAGTGGCAATGTCCAGGAATCTTCTGTAGCCTGCAGGAGGGACAGAACCACGGCCAGATGAGTGCAAGGGCATCCACGCCCACGTCACAGAGATCGCAGGACACCCTAAAGCCAGGGAAGATCTCCCCGGTGACTTGGGCCTGTAATCTTAGTTATTCCAGAGGCTGAGACTTGGGGCTGGGGATATGGCCTAGTGGCAAGAGTGCTTGCCTCATATACATGAGGCCCTGGGTTCGATTCCCCAGCACCACATATACAGAAAATGGCCAGAAGTGGCGCTGTGGCTCAAGTGGCAGAGTGCTAGCCTTGAGCAAAAAGAAGCCAGGGACAGTGCTCAGGCCCTGAGTCCAAGGCCCAGGACTGGCAAAAACAAACAAAAAAAAACAGAGGCTGAGACCTGAGGATCCAAGGTTCAAATCCGGCCTGGTCTGGAAAGTCCATGAAGTTCTTGTCTCAGCTAGTCAACAAAAAGCTGGAAGTTCCAGCTGTGGCTCAAGTGGTAGAACACCATCCTTGAGTGAAAGCCAAGCCAAAGAAGAGAAAATAGAAGGGAGTGGAGGGGAAACCCTTTGTGGAGAATAGACAGGAGGCTGGGAATCGGCTTCTTCACAGGGAAGCCCACCTGGGTCCCTTGTGTTGCTGTGACAAACGCCTGAGCCTCCAGTTGAGTTTACAGTTTGAGAAGCTCAGTGCAGGGTCTGGAGCCGCCCAGTCTGCGGAGCCTTCATGGAGGGCCTCGTGCTAGGACCGCATGGCAGGAGCCTGAGAAGGGGGAGCAGCGATTGGTGACATGGAAAGCGCCAACCTACAGCCCTGAGGGACCAGGAAACCTAGATCCTTTGTGAAGGCGATCCCTGGCCACCCCAGACGCCTGCCCAGGCCGCGCCCCTCGGGGCATGCAGCCCTGGAGTTGCGTCTCTGTGCTCTGCCCACAGCAGAGCGGCATCTCGGTGCTGTGTGGAGAGAATGCCTTTTAAGGCACAGATGGGGGGGTGACAGCACGGAGGGAAACAGACTGAGCAGAGTCCCAGGGCGCAAGTGCGGCTGCTGCACTGCACCTCCAGCTGGATGGAGGGGGCTCGCTGGGGGCCCGTGCCCAAGCCAGGCCGTCCAGCAGAGCCAGTGCCTCTTGGCCGACGGGTCTCGGTTGGCCGGCCTGAGGTGACCTGTGCCAGCAGCCCAGAGCCCTCCCAGCCTTGAGCCTTGGGCCTTGAGTGTGGAAGTCTGAGACCGATCTTGAACTGGGAAGGATGGTTTCTGATCTGGATCCCAGTGGCTCCCACCTACAATCCTAGCTGCTTGGGAGACGGAGCTGGAGGACCCCAGGTGGAGATCAGCCCTGGCAGAAAAGCCCAGCAAAAAGCTGGCCTGGAGGGGTTGCTCCCTTGTAGCTGGCCAGCAAAGCGGGCCGGTCAGGCCTCTGCCCTGTCCCCAGTGCGCAGTAGACCGGCAGGCGCCCAGGGTCGGGGGAAGAGCCCCGAGTGCACGGTGACGGGAAGGCGGAGGGCTCGGGGGTGAGGCTGGGGAGAGCGGCAGGCAGCGCCACGACACGGGGAGCTCAAGGCAAAGGGGGGCAGGGGGCGCCTGGGTCAAGCTCCTGGCGGCGTCTGCCATCGTCTCGCCCTCAGAACAGCGGAGGTCGCAGGCTGACCACTGCGGCGAGGCCACGGGAGGGGGCGCGTCCACGGGTGGCGCTTCTTGACTGCGGGGACCTTTGGAATCCATTAGCGCGGACCCTGATGAAAACAGCGGAGAGCACTGCACGCTTGGTTAGGAGAGGGGCACCCTGCCACGCACCCACGTGCCCCCCCGAAGAAGACTCGCGTGTCTGTGGCTGCGTGGGAACGCGCTCTTTTTCTGGAGGGGGGGCCAGCCTTGAACTTGAGTTAAAAACACTAAGGCTCAAGCCCCACAATGGGCACAGAAAGGGAAAGGGAAGGCAAAGACGAGAAAGCGCTCTAGGGTTACAGGTGTGTGAGACCACTCTGGCTGGAAAGAAACGGTTTATAAAGAGAGCTCATCCCGGCACACCCGTGTGCGAGCATGCGCGCTGCGCTCACAAGCTGGCCCTCGGAGTGGACGCCCACTGCCCACAGCACTGTGTCTGGGAGGAGCGGGCCAGGGTGCCCCCACCACCCGCCAGGCACTCCCGCTCTGCCCCCCCTCCTCGCCGTGCCGGGCACTGACGCTCTGCCCCCCCACCCGCTGTGCCAGGCACTCCCGCTCTGGCCCCCCTCCTCGCCGTGCCGGGCACTCCCGCTCTGCCCCCCCATCCGCCGTGCCGGGCACTCCCGCTCTGCCCCCCTCCTCGCCATGCCGGGCACTCACGGTCTCGCTTCTTGTCTTGCACAGTGCGATCATGACGGGCTCCTACAACAACTTCTTTCGGATGTTTGATAGAAACTCTCGGAGGGACGTTACACTGGAAGCTTCTAGAGAAAACAGCAAACCCCGGAGCAGCCTGAAGCCCCGGAAGGTGTGTGCGGGCGGTAAGAGGAAGAAGGACGAGATCAGTGTGGACAGTCTGGACTTCAACAAGAAAATCCTGCACACGGCCTGGCACCCCACGGACAACATCATTGCCGTGGCGGCCACCAACAACTTGTACATATTCCAGGACAAAGTCAACTAAGGATGCCCACGCGGGACCCAGCCCAGGCGTGGCCGTGGGGAGGGCCGGCCTTCTGTCGCTGCCCTCTGCACCCAGAGCAGTGACCGCTCCCCGCCTTCCTCCAGACTCGAGAAAGAGGCGGCTTCGCCGCGGTCCTGGCCCGGGGAGCGATCGGTGCTGCTGCTCAAGGGGAAACCCCACTCAAAGAATTGGTGGACATTGCTCTCTCATGGCCGGTGTTCAAAATAAATGTATTTATTTACGTCTGAGCCTTCCTTTTCAGTTGATAGACCAAAAGCCTAACGTCGAGAGTGGGTCTCGTCGGGCCCCCTTCTCGGCCTCCCCCGGGCCTGCTCTGGGACATGCCGTCCGGGCCCAGGGTCCTCGCTGGCCCTCAGGCCAGGCAGGCCCGCGGGGACCCCTGCTGTAGCTACGTCACACCCCGTGTGGCCACTCAATAAACACAACACACTAGACTGTGTTTTTAATCCAAGCAAACGCATTGTGTTTATTCGCTTGGGTTGACTGGAATGACATTCTGCAGAACTATCTTGTGAGCAAAGGGAGACGTGCACTCTCCCTGGACCGAAGGGTAGGGGCTGTGCCACATTCTGGACTCTGTAGCTGTCCCATGCTGCCATTGGCTTCTCCAGACACAGTTGAGTCCACTTCTGAGGAAGATTACACGGAAGTGATACAAAGTTACTGCTATAAAAATTGCTAACTGGCTCACAGTAAGGCCTCAAATTCATTACCACTGAAAAGGTGTGTTCTTTTTTAAAAAGTATGGGGAGTGGACATACCTTTAAAAACTGCCTACATCACATGCATGCTAGATTGCATACTGCATTTCAAGCCGGCAAATTTAATTTTAAATGTGTGACCCGGTGCCTTAGCTTACTTAAGTGACCTTTGATATCAGAAATCAAGGTATACCAACACGCGTGACTCAAGTGTGGGATGCCCAGTCCCCATGGGGACAGCTGAAGTCACTCCAGGCCAGAGCAAAGGGTTGCTACCCTGACACCAAGCTTGACATTGAGACCAGAGAAAACCCAACTCACAGGGGCTGGGAATGTGGCCTAGTGGCAAGAGTGCTTCCTCCCATACATGAAGTCCTGGGTTCGATTCCCCAGCACCACATATATAGAAAACGGCCAGAGGTGGCGCTGTGGCTCAAGTGGCAGAGTGCTAGCCTTGAGCAAAAAGGAAGCCAGGGACAGTGCTCGGGCCCCGAGTCCAAGCCCAAGACTGGCAAAAAGAACGAAAAACCAACTCACACTGCAACCCCATGGCCGCACATGGAGTGACTTGTGGAGCAGCTATCCCACAAAGCTGGTCCTGCGAGGACCATTCTAGTGACACAGGACTGCATGCCTCAACAGTTTGGCCACAACTTTTACTAAGTTCTAAATGGCGAACTGAGTTTGCATCTTCCCGATCACCTGGGGACGCAACGGGGAGGGCCTGGCTCGCCCTGTGGGCTCAGCTGGTCCACGGTCCTGTGGGGACGAACCCATCCCTGGCTTGCGCACAGCGCAACGCCATGCCAGCCTTGTGCTTCCGAGAGGCAGGCCAAGGAGGAAGTTCCACCCTGTCCCCTGCGTGTCCCCTTGACATGGGGCTTTTTCCATTCCCTGAGATGGGATTCTTAGGGTTTTTATTTAAATGGATGTTTTGTTTATAGGCAAGCTTATGGAATGTCTGTCCTTTTTCTTAAAATTTTTGTTACAGGTTAGCTAGAAATCTGTTCTTGGAAGTTAATTCTGTGAATTATTTGCTAATAAGTCTGGATGGGGGGGTTGTTTTAACGAGAAAGGCTCAGCTTAGGTGAAAAGGCTTTCTTCGTGTGGGTGAGATGGTCACGATCAGTCTTACCTGGTGAGACCACGTCTGGCCACCGGCAAATGCCAGTGGAAACGTTCCCACTCTTCCCGTCACTGAGAAGCCTCCCACACCGAGTGCCACGGCGCTGAGAGGCCAGGATGGCTGCTCCAGAGTCAGCAGAGTGCAGCCGACGTAGAACACGCCCCACGCCTAGCGGCACACATGTGGGCACCAGTGATGGGCTCAGGTTTAAACTTGGGATATTGGGGTCCTCTGTCGAGTGGAGGCCAGATCCTGCTTAGCCAATGAGAGACGGGCTCTAGGAAGAAACTGCTTTTGTTTGCTGTGGCAACGGAGGTTCTTTCCTGTCCTAAGCAAGCTCTCCACCACTGAAACATCCCCCATCAAGAAGGCTCTCGCAGCACCATGCCGAGCTTGACCTTGCCCTTTTAGGAAGGAGGCCCCCCTTCGGAGGAAAGCCTGCAAAAGCACCCACAAAGCAGCCTTCACCCTGGCGCAGGATTCCCGGGGTCGCCAGGGCTCTGGCAGCTGGGCCTTCACCTGGACTGAGGACACGCTGCTGCAGCTCCGCCGTTGAAGACTGGTGCCGGCGTGCAGTGGCCTGGGGCAGGATGGGAACGCGCGCTGCGGGACGGGAACGCGCGCTGCGGGACGGGAACGCGCGCTGCAGGACTTGGGCTCTGGAACTGCTAGGGCCAAGGCTTGGGCCCTGCGCGCACTGTACCCCAGCGCGTCTTAGTTGTTCTTTTTAAATCTTCGCAGCGGATTTGCCCCATCCGCCCTTCCTCTGCTCTGCCTGTCCCTCCAGCGGTTCTGAGCGAGCACGCACCTGAGCAGCTGAGCCCGAGACCCAGCACAGGATTGAGAGGACCAGGGCCGGCCTCCAGGAGGGCCTGGGCCACCGGTTCCATTCCCTCATAGCTCTTCACCTGACACAGGGGAGCAGGCCTCTAAAGTGTAAGAACGTTTAGTCGTCAGAGGGTGGACACCAGCATAGCGGGGGCTCGCAGCGGACAGGAGCCCGTGCTCACCAGGCCGTCCGGCTCCCCAACACCCGAGGGCGGGCGGGCAGTCAGCATCGTGGCCGACCCAAGAGCACTAAGGCATTGTGAATGAAGGATGAGTGACGCGGTGAAACCCAGGTTAAGGACGGTCCCTCACTGCTGACTGAAGGAGCGTGGCACGCTCTCATTTTCCACTCATGCGTTAATCGTTAACGTCTTGAGTCCTGGGGTCTCCAGTGTAGCAGAGTGGGGCAGGCCGTGGGGACGGGAGCCACGGCAGCGGGGTCAGCACTGGGGCAGGCCGTGGGACGGGAGCCACGGCAGCGGGGTCAGCACTGGGGCAGGCCGTGGGGACGGGAGCCACGGCAGCGGGGTCAGCACTGGACCCGGCCGTGGGGACGGGAGCCACGGCAGCGGGGTCAGCACTGGGGCAGGCTGTGGGGACGGGAGCCACGGCAGCGCCATGGCCCGGGCTGTGAAGAGGCCCCGAGTTCCTGTGCTCAAGTCCGGTGTTCTACCGCTTGAAGCACAGCCCCACCTCCTGCATTTGGGAGGGGGACTGAAGCTAAGAGTCCCGCGGACATTCCTTCCAGGCTGGCTTGGAACCGTGATCTTCCTCACACCTCAGCCTCCTGAGTCGCGCACAGGAATGAGCCAGCTGTGGCCGGCAAAATTGCCTGCTCTCTTAAGTAATTTACTCCAAGAAAGTGAGAAGTTCATTACAAGTGCAGCATGCGTAACTCTAAGGTTATATCAGGAATGTACTTTCTTAATGAAGTTTTAAACTAGCGATACTGGGCTGGGAATGTGGCTGAGTGATACAGTGCTTGCCTAGCATGCATGAAGCCCTGGGTTCAATTCTCAGCACCACATAACAGAAAAACCAAAAGTGGTGCTGTGGGTCAAGTGCTAGAATGCTAACCTTGAACACAGAGAGGCTCAGGGGCAGAGCCCAGGCCCTGAGTTCAAATCAGGACTGTCTAAAATAAACAAAAAATAACTAGCAATACCTATACAGTACAGTGAAGTCCTATCCCTGCCTTTGAACCTTGTACACATTTTGTTTTGCCAGTCCTGGGGCTTGGACTCAGGGCCTGAACACTGTCCCTGGCTTTCTTTTGTTCAAGGTTAGCACTCTACCACTTGAGCCACAGCGCCACTTTTTTTTTTCTGTTTGTGGTGCTGAGGAATCGAACCCAGGGCTTTATGCATGTGAGGCAAGCACTCTACCACTAGGCCATAGGCCTTGTACATAACTTTTGCTGTTCTTGGGTGTGCTTTCAGTTTTGCTAGACACAGGTATGTGTTTTACTTTCTCCCGTTTCTACACAGCGCTATTATCCTGGGGCCAGTCGTGTCTCGTCCCTACATAGTGGGCCCTGTTTCCATAGCATGCAGCTCAAGCTCATTCAGCACCTGGGAATCTGCTGACCCACGACCACCATGAATGCAAGGGGTCACTATTACAAAACCACCCGATGGCTGGGCACCAGTGGCTCACACCTAATCCCAGCTACTCTGGAGGCAGAGATATATGGATTGTGGTTCAAAGCCAGCCTGGGCAAGAAAGCCCATGAGACTCCTGCCTCCAATTAACTACCAGAAAGCCAGAAGTGAAGCTGTAATGCAAAGTGGTGAGCACTAGCCTTGAGTGGAAGAGCTCAGGGACAGCACCCAGGCCCTGAGTTCAAGCCCCACCTTTGACACTGACACACAGAAAACACCAGGAGGCTCTGTGGGCTTAGAGGACCACTGAGGGCTCCTGTCAGACGGCCTGACAAGGCCCTGAGGACCAACTCGAGTAATTCTGCTAACTGCCTCGTGGCATCCGTTTTACTTGTCCAGGATTCTCAGTGCAGCAGTCGTCGTCCTCCAGTGTTTCTCTCATGTCCTTGACACTTTGGAGAGTGTAGAAGGCTGTTTTGTAGGACCCCCTACTTAGGCTTGTAATTTTTTCATGTCTATGCCGCTGCACTCGGTGCCATCTGTGTCTAACGGGCAGACAGTTCCGGGGCTTACCGCATGCCGGTTTCCTGTTCCCTCCCGTGTTGTGAGTTGCACAAAGGTACCGCATGCCGGTTTCCTGTTCCCTCCCGTGTTGTGAGTTGCACAAAGGAAGGAGTTTCACCATCACCTTTCAGTTCCGGGGCTTACCGAATGCAGGTTTCCTGTTCCCTCCCGTGTTGTGAGTTGCACACAGGAAGGAGTTTCACCATCACCTTTCAGTTCCGGGGCTTACCGAATGCAGGTTTCCTGTCCCCTCCTGTTTTGTGAGGTGCACACAGGACGAGCACCCACCCCATCTGTGCTAGACAGTCATTTCCCCGTGACCCGCCCACACCTGCTTCTGGCAACCCTGGGAGTTCTTCAGGTCGGACCCCCTGGACCCTCACTTCTTGTACTGTTGTGAATCCGAGGGCCAGCACGGTCTCCCGGTAGCTTTTCTGCTGGCTAATTGAAACCACATTCACAAGCAGTGGCCTGATGTCAAGTCCCAATTACTCGGGGTCAGGTGCCAGTGTCTCATACCTATAATCCTAGCTACTTGGAGCAGGAGTTACAGGGATTACGTTTCTAGGCCATCTAGTGCAAAAGGTCTGCAAGACCCCATCGTCAATGCTACACACCTGTCATCAGCTGTGGCAGCAACTGTAAACAGGATCAGTCTAGACCCAAAAAAAAGTGGAATCTGATCTCAAAACCTAAGTAGAGCAAAAAGGGATGGAGATGTGGCTCATATGGTAGCTTACCTGCCTAAAGCAAGTACAAAGCCCAAGTTCAAACTCAACAACTGCGAGAAAAAAATGGGACTCTGTAGTGCTTTGGTATTTTATGTGGTGAATCAATAATGGTGCAGTTGCGTGTATGATCAGTAGACAAAGGATGATGATTTGCCAAGCTATGCAGAAAGGCTGCTCCTACCAGCCGTTGTTCTACCTGCAGGCTAGAAGCAGGGGGGTGGGGGGGTCTTCTAACTCCACATCAACACGCCGGAGGGAGGAGGGGAGGTGCAAAGGTGTTGGCACCCAGCACGCACTTCCTTTATCACCACTCCCCACACAGAACGCAACTA
Organism: Perognathus longimembris pacificus; assembly: GCF_023159225.1. Lineage (NCBI taxonomy): Eukaryota > Metazoa > Chordata > Mammalia > Rodentia > Heteromyidae > Perognathus > Perognathus longimembris. The sequence goes on along the minus strand of NC_063162.1, from coordinate 1,260,332 downwards.
TTGGCACAACTTCTGTGGCACTAAGTGTAAGGGGGCCTAAGTAACAGGAGGGGCGCGGCCCTGCCAATGGCCCACTCCACATGATACACAGAACAAGCAGGTGACTGTGATGTAAAACAAGCTCGGTATAAAACCAAAAGGAAGTCGCTTGTCCAGTGAGACTTACTGCACCTCACTTTTCCTTTTGGCCTTACTGGAGATTTGAACTCAGGGCCTCGTGCTTGCTCAGCACACACTGCTAAGCCATGCCTCTGGCCCTGGTTTTCACTGGTTATTTTTAGAATGGGGTCTCACTTCCCATCAGGGTTGGGGTTACGGGCACATAGCACTGGCTCTCGCTTCCTTTCTGAGGAGACAGGAGTCTTGTGGGCCTTTCTTCATGTGTTGGCCTCGTACCACAATGCTCCCCATCTCAGCCTCCCATAGGGCTGGGGAATGAAGCGCACCCTTCTGTACCCAGCGAGGAGTTGAGAAGGAGTCTCACAAGCTTCATTTAACACAACTTCTCTGCCATGGCTGGCCACAGAATTTCAATGCTCTCACTCCCAGCCTCCCAAGTCACCGGATGACAGGTGAGCAGACTCTAATCCCAGCCACTCAGGAAGCTGAGACCGGGACGATCCCAATACAGAGCCAGCCTGGGCAGAAAAGCCGCCCTCTCCAATTAACCAGCAAAATACTGGACTGGAGGTGTGGATTAAGTGATAGGACACCAAAGATCATCACTTACAGTTAACGTGTAATATTTTAACACCTGAACAAACTGTTAAACATGAAACAAACACAACAGGATATACACAACTATCAACAAGGCAGCCCTTAAAAAATGATGCTATAGGGCTGGGGATATAGCCTAGTGGCAAGAGTGCCTGCCTCGGATACACGAGGCCCTAGGTTCGATTCCCCAGCACCACATATACAGAAAACGGCCAGAAGCGGCGCTGTGGCTCAAGTGGCAGAGTGCTAGCCTTAAGCAGGAAGAAGCCAGGGACAGTGCTCAGGCCCTGAGTCCAAGACCCAGGACTGGCCAAAAAAAAAAAAAAATGATGCTATAGTCGGGCACTGTTGGCTTTAATCCTGACTACTCAGCAGGTCTGAGATCTGAGGATTACAGTTCAGAGCCAGCTAGGGCAGAAAAATCCACAAGACTCTTGTCTCCAATTAACTACCAAAAAAAACAAAGTGGAGTTGTGGCTCAAGTGGTAGAGCACTAGCCTTGAGTAAAAAAAGTTCAGGGATCGCATCCAGGCCCTGAGTTTAAACTCCAGGACCAGCACATTATGAAAAAATAATTTTAAGGTTCAGTGGGAAGGAAACCTGCCACATGGTTCAGGCAGAAAGGAGTTTATTGGGGGGGGGGGTGGGTAGAAAGCAAACTGCCAGCCCACACAAGATAAGACGCGTGGGGAGACAGAGGGGAAGGAAGAAGAGAAAAAGAGAAAAAAGAGAAAAGCATAAGAGAGAAAAGGAGAGAGGGCGGGGACCGCGTTGAGCCGGATTCTATAGGGAAAGGCGGGAGATCTGGCCAGTGGATTGGATGTGACCTCAGGGAGGAGGAGGTCACCGCCTCCAGGTGTGCCGGTTACCTAGGTAACGCAGGTCCTGGGCGCAGACTTAACCAGGTGGGGGCATCTGCATGGAGCCCTCCCAGGGTGGAGCTTACAACAATCATGTTATAGAAAAAAGATGAAGAAAGAGAACGGGAAATGGGCCTGGTTTAATAGGAGCTTTTACATTTGTTTTAACTCATCCAATGATCGCTCAACGATTTGGCAAAGCGTCCTGATTTTGCTATTTCCAGTCCCTCAGAGGACACAGGGCTGCTGACAGTGAAGTCGACTGCTAGGGGCACACACACCTGAGCACAGGGATTCACGCTGCGACCCAGCAACCACCCAGGGCGAGGGGCAGCCTGCCCGGCCGCCAGGCCCGAGTCCACGCCAGGAGCACACTGCGCGGCCCCTGCACACGCACGCACGCCCCTCGCGGAGCACACTGCGCGGCCCCTGCACACACACGCACGCCCCTCGCGGAGCACACTGCGCGGCCCCTGCACACACTCGCACGCACGCCCCTCGCGGAGCACACTGCGCAGCCCCTGCACACACTCGCACGCCCCTCGCGGAGCACACTGCGCGGCCCCTGCACACACTCGCACGCCCCTCGCGGAGCACACTGCGCGGCCCCTGCACACACTCGCACGCCCCTCGCGGAGCACACTGCGCGGCCCCTGCACACACTCGCACGCCCCTCGCGGAGCACACTGCGCGGCCCCTGCACACACACACACGCACGACCCTCGTGGAGCACACTACGCGGCCCCTGCACACACTCGCATGCCCCTCGCGGAGCACACTGCGCGGCCCCTGCACACACACGCACGCACGCCCCTCGCGGAGCACACTGCGCGGCCCCTGCACACGCATGCACGCCCCCCCGTTTCTGTTTTGTACTCAATGGTTCACATGGTCAAGTATTCTTTATAGACAACCGGCTTTCACTTCAATTAAATACATCACATTTTCTACAACAGTGTAATCATAAGGCCACAATATTCCCTTTAGGTAAACTTCTTACTGCAGTGAATTGACTATCCACAGTATTCCTTTGAAATATAAAGTGTATTAGCTCCATTAAAGTTAGTTAATTTTTAAATAGTACATACATCATAACTAGTTCATTAACGTTATTTATACTATTTATATCTAATACCCAAAGGAAACTTACTACCCAAGCGTACAGCAGGTCTCATCTGCCATGCTACTCGTGATCCCTGGTGTAATGACAGGTCAGCGTGACTTCAGTGTCTACTCTCGTCTACTACAGAGGAAAGCCGCATTTACAGAACGGAGAAACACAAGTGGCGCAGCCCCCTGGACGGCGACGGCTCTCGGGCTGCGCGGGCTGCGCGGGCTCCGCGGGCTCCCACGCCGTCCTCGCTGCGTGCCGCCGGGCGCCGTCAGAAGGTGCTGGTGGAGGGGGTCAGGCGCCTTCCGATGTAGACCCTAGGCAGAGGCAGCGCAGTGAGTGAGTGCACTGGACCGCGGCGCCCGCCACGCCCGCCACGCCCGCCACGCGGTGAGGGGGACTCGCAGTGAGTGAGTGCACTGGACCATGGCGCCCGCCACGCGGTGAGGGGGACTCGCAGTGAGTGAGTGCACTGGACCGCGGCGCCCGCCACGCCCGCCACGCCCGCCACGCGGTGAGGGGGACTCGCAGTGAGTGAGTGCACTGGACCGCGGCACCCGCCACGCCCACCACGCGGTGAGGGGGACTCGCAGTGAGTGCACTGGACCGCCACGCCCGCCACGCCCGCCACGCGGTGAAGGGGACTCGCAGTGAGTGAGTGCACTGGACCGCGGCGCCCGCCACGCAGTGAAGGGGACTCGCAGTGAGTGAGTGCACTGGACCGCGGCGCCCGCCACGCCCGCCACGCAGTGAAGGGGACTCGCAGTGAGTGAGTGCACTGGACCGCGGCGCCCGCCACGCCCGCCACGCGGTGAAGGGGACTTGCAGTGAGTGAGTGCACTGGACCGCGGCGCCCGCCACGCCCGCCACGCCCGCCACGGGGTGAAGGGGACTTGCAGTGAGTGAGTGCACTGGACCGGGGCGCCCGCCACGCCCGCCACGCGGTGAAGGGGACTTGCAGTGAGTGAGTGCACTGGACCGCGGCGCCCGCCACGCCCGCCACGCCCGCCACGGGGTGAGGGGGACTCGCAGTTCAGGCTCCGGCACTCACTGCTGAGGATGACTGCAGGTCATCTCTACAGTCACCGGTTCGTAACTCGTGTTACCGGGAATTTTAGAGACATGGAGTTATGAGCTAGCAGACAAAGCAGGGCAGTGGCAGGCGGGGGGGGGGGGGGGGGGGGCTCCCTGGCGACGCGCCTGGCTGCCTCGTGCAAGGCTCTGGTTGGTTCCCCAATACCATTTAAAAAGGAGGCCAGGGCTGGGCACAGGGCTCGGGCTGTGATCTCAGCTACTCGAGGGCTCAAACCTGAGGGCTGCAGTGGGGAGCCGGCAGGGGCGGGAGACTCTGTGAGACCCTCACCCCGTGACTCACCAGAAGAGCCCGCAGCGGAGCTGTGGGTCGAGGGCGAGCCCCGGGCCACACGCGCACACAATCATCACCAGAAAAACCGCACGACACAAATGCTCTCGCTCGCCCTGTGCTGATGTTTAGATGGCTCACACAGTGGTGGGGACACCACGCCCACCGGGCAGACCCACGACTCACCAGGGAAGACACCTCCCCTCCCTGCCTGCCGTCAAGCGTGGGGACCGCGTGGGGGGGTGGGCAGGAGGGGCGTGTCTTCTGCACGAGGCTAGGAGAAGCCTGGCCCGACAGGACCGCGCAGTGTCAAAAAACAAGACCACAGGGCAAGTCCCCGAGTTCGATCCCTACTACCACCATAAAAAGGAAACAAATGAGACTGCAGACCCTAAGCTACCTGGGAACTCTTTGTCCCTTGCCCTAGCTGGGACCTGACTGAAGAAACCACCCCATTTAGTTTTTTTTAAATTCATTCATTCATTCATTTTTTTGCCAGTCCTGGGCCTTGAACTCAGGGCCTGAGCACTGTTCCTGGCTTCTTTTCACTCAAGGCTAGCACTCTGCCTCTTGAGCCACAGCGCCACCTCCAGCTTTTTCTGTGTATGTGGTGCTCAGGAATCGACCCCAGGGCTTCATGCAGGCTAGGCAAGCGCTGTGCCGCTAAGCCGCCATCCCAGCCCATCCTGGTCATTTAGAAGGCAGAGCACTTGGCTTGCCCAGAGCTGCGGCTGGCTGGCTCTGGGGAAGCCCCGGATCTAGTATCTAATCAACGTTTTGAGTCTAACCCCAACACACACTGGCCAAAATGAAATTGAGGGAGGAGCTGCCCACCAGGCAGCCGGTAGAGAACCATAACAAGAACATGGCAGGGCAAACTGAACAGGCTTCATGTGGCACGAGACGGCTGGAGAGCCCCTGCCCCACCCAGGAAGCCATTTCCACAAGCAGGTCAGCTGTATATGCAAAAAGACTCAGGCTACATGTGAGGCATAAGGCCCACGTTCCCAAGGCTCAAGAATGAGAGGCCTGGGGCTGGGAATATGGCCTATGGAAATATGTGGTGGAGTGTTTGCTGTGTATACATGAAGCCCTGGGTTCGATTCCTCAGCACCACATATATAGAAAAAGCGAGAGGTGACGCTGGGGCTCAAGTGGTAGAGTGGCTAGCCTTGAGCAAAAGGAAGCCAGGGACAGAGCTCAGCCCCGAGTTCAAGCCCCAGGTCTGCTGGGACAACCAAGCCACCTGTAGGCCTTTTTCATCCTGATGCGAAGCCCCAAACACATGCCCTGGCCAACCTAGGCTAGAACCCACACCGAGGTCGTCACCGACGCCACTCGCTGCAGGGCCCCGTGAAGCCACATGGCGGGACAGAGGCGCAGGCGAGCCCGCGCCCCGGGGGCTCCGGACCCCCTCCTTCCCTGCGCTACAAGAGAGCTGAGGCAGCAGACCCTGTCCTACAGGAAGCACGGCAAGCCCAGGGGGAAGCCCACCAGCCGGGAGCCACCGCCACGTCACCTACCCCAGTCCAATGGCCAGCAGATGAGAGAGCAGCAGAGAGGGAAGGAAAACCTTGAGGAACTCGGCGGAGAAGATGCCCCCTTTCTTCATGACACTCGTGTTCCTCATGCTGAGCGTCGCGGTGCGCTTCGGGTGCTTGAACAGGAACTCCCTAGGGGAGTGGTCAGTCAGCCCCTGTCTGTCGGCAGAGGCGCCCACCCTCATCCCAGAAGACTTACTTCGGGGGGATATTTTCAGGCCGGCTCGACCAATCCCATATCCAGTCTGAGTTTTTCTTCAAGATGCTTTCAACTTCTCTCCTTCTCTCAATATAATCTTCCTCGGACTAAGAGCAAATATTTTATTACACAGACCAGCCCGTCAGTCACACCAGACCACATGAGGCCAGCAAGCAGAATGCAGAGCCCAAGACACGCATCCACCCAGACGTGCCGAGGCAGAAGCCCGGCACTCCGCCTCCCAGGACGGCCCTCGGGGGCATCCTTACTGCCTTCGGGAAGCCATGGGCAGGAGGATGGTGACTAGGGCACTGGTTATAGCGGAAGAAAATGAGAAAAAAAGCCCAAAAGGGCTACATCAGCAAATACTACATCACAAGCAAGGTGCAAAGACGCTGACAGACGGAGGGAGGAGACACTCAGACCGTAACTGTAGCTACAATTAAAAATGAGGCGAGCCGGGCGCTCGCGGCTCACGTCTGTCATCCTAGCTACTCGGGAGGCTGACATCTGAAGATGGCAGTTCAAAGCCAGCCCAGGCAGGAAAGTCTGTGAGATTCTCACTCCAATGAACCATGAGAAAATCAGAAGTGGTAGAGCACTAGCCTTGAGCTAGCCTTGGGCAGAAGCACTCAGGGACAGTGCCCGGGCTCTGAGTTCCAGCCCCACAGCTGACCAAAACAAAAAGGGCAATAGGTCCTGAGCCACTCTATTGGTGGCCACCAACTCCCACTCACCGCCCAGCCCACGGCCACCAAGCCGTCTTCCCCGTCCTCCCTCCCCCCGGCCGCAGGCACGAGGCGCCCCGCAGAAGCCAGGCCTCTGCTCCGCAGCTTACCTGAGAGCTATTTTTTTCCCCAATGCTGTGTGTGTCCGCTTCAGAAACCCTGGTGGTGTCCTGCGGTGTCTGTGAGCGAGGTGGGCTTAGAGATCGAGTAGAAAAATGAGCAGAACAGAAAAACTACGTGAGCATCGTCACTGGAGCAGAAATCCCCAAACCCCAAAGGCGGGGGCTGCCCGCTGTCCGCCAGGAAGGACAGGAGGCTCCTGCTAGCGTGCCTGCTCTCCTCCTGCCCACCACCAGAGCTGAACCAAATGGACTCTTCCGGCACACGAGGGTCTGGCCGGCAATGGCTGGCGCTCAGCCTCCGCTGCACCGCCCTCGGGACCCCTGACCTCCCCGAGCCCACCTCGAACCTCCGATTCTCTCCTATGTGCTGCTGACCAGAAACCACAGCTCCCACACCACCAATGAGGGCCCAACTTTGCAAAGCGAGCCACAACAGGGAAGGACAGAGCTGGGGGCCCTTCTGCTTGTTCCCAGCTTTGCCAGGTGTTGCCGGAGGCTCTCGCAGTGTAACCTCAGGCACAGAAGCCCACCCTCCACAACTGTGCACACACCCACACCCACACCCACCACTACTCAACCCCAGTGCTGCCACACACATGCTACGGAGACCTACCTGTCACAGTGAGAACTCTTGGAGCTACTCCGTCCAGATTCATGCTGGGCGTCCAGAAGTATTTTTTCCATGTCACCATTATAAATAGAAACTGAGGCTGGAACGCTGCTCCCGTTCCCATTATTGCTGAAGTGCAATTCTACCCAGGAGCCTGGAGGCCAAAAGAGGAACGGGGAACACACGGACTCACTCGGATTTGGTCATCACACATTTATAACCCACCCACTCCAGGAGCACCGACGGTCGCATGGACTGAGCCCGCTCCTCCAGCTCCTCCGCACACGCCCTCCGTGCCCACAGCTCCCGCCCCACATCCAAGAGGCCAGCCCTGGGCCTGCGCCCAGGCGTCTGCATCTCTTCCCTCCCTTTGTTTTTAGCCAGTCCTGGGCCTTGAACTCGGGGCCTGAGCACTGTCCCTGGCTTCTCTTTGCTCAAGGCTAGCACTCTGCCACTTGAGGCACAGCGCCACTTCTGGCCTTTTTCTGTCTATGTGGTGCCGGGGAGTTGAACCCAGAGCTTCATGTATAAGTGGCACTCTACCACTAGGCCATATTCCCAGCCCCTCTTCCCTCCCTTTATAGCCTACAGATAATCGCTAAGTCTAGAGTCTCCAGAGACTCCTTTGGTCTTGCACTCAATTTTTTTTTCTGGTCCTGGGACTTGAACTCAAGGCCTGGGCGGTGTCCCTGAGCCTCTTTGTGCTCAAGGCTAGCACTCTACCACTTGAGCTTTTTTTGAGCAGTTTATTGGATTGGAGATAAGAGTCTCAAGAGGACACTTCTGCCTGGGCTGGCTTTGAACTGCCATCCTCAGATCTCAGCCTCCTGAACAGGATTACAGGTGTGAGCCACTATCACCTGGCTTTTGCACTCAATTTTTAGAAGAAAAAAACTGTCAGGCCAGTCATGGTAGCACACACCTATAATTCCAGCATTTGTGAGGCTGAGACAGGAAGAATCCAAGTTCAAGACCAGCCTGTACTACGTAGTAGTGACACCCTGACTCAAAAAACAGAGGGACTGGGAATGTGACTTAGTGGTAGAGTGCTTGCCTAGTATGCACTAAGTCCTGGGTTCAATTCCTCAGCACCACATAAACAGAAAAGGCCAGAAGTGGCGCTGTGGCTCAAGCAGGTAGAGTGCTTAAGCTTAAAAAAGTCTTTTACCACTTCCCCGCCATTTGTCTAAGATCAAGCATAGTATGTCCTGTCAGTTCACCATGCGATACAGCTTCTAAACTAAGATAACATGTTAAACAAATTATTGGAATTAGGAGATATAATAGGGCACCATTAAACTTTTCTAAAAAGCTTTAAACCTCAGTTGGAGCCCACGCAGGCCTGAAACTTGCCGTCCTCCTGCCTCGGCCTCCCAAGTGCCAGGATCGCAGATGTGAGCCACCACATCCAGCCAACATCTGCTCTCAACCCATTTCCTCGGGCCACGAGCACAGCACCGGTGAGAGCCAGGCAAAACCCGCCTGCGTGGCTTTTCTGCATTGCTTTCTGCAGCTGACCACGTTGGCTTACAGTTGTCACTAAGCAGAATGAGTTACTTTCCCAAGAAACCTAACCCCAGGACGCTCAGCTCTACATCATCTTTAAAAATGAAGGCTAAACTGAGTTTGGAGAGGGAGCGTTAATGGTTCAATCCCTCCTTCCACTCAGCCAAGTTCATCTGCTGTCAGCCTGTGACTATGACCTGTTTCCTGTAGTCTAAATTGTCCAGGAAGGACATGAATTGCAAGTGAGGAAGTATCTAAACCCAAGTGACTACTGGAGAAGCCCACCGTTGCCTTCTCCCTGTATTGGTAGGAAAGGCAAAATTTGTAGGAATGAACCACGAAGGCACTTGGTGTTTCATGAGGACAAACACGTCAGATTGTAAAACGTACAACTGGAAGCTGGGCTCCGGTGGCTCACACCTGCAATTCTAGCCACTCAGGAGGCTGAAATCTGAGGACTGAGGTTAGAAGCCAGCCCCGCAGGAAAGCCCACCAAACTCTTATCTCCAATAAACTACTCGGGAAAGGCCAGAGGTGACGCTGTGGCTCTGGTGGTAGACATGACCACAAAGAGGTTCAGAGACGGCGCCCAGGCCCTGAGTTCAAGCCCCAGGACTAGGAGGAGAACAAAGTACACGTGTAAAATGTATGGACGGCCTCTAGTCGCACAACGCTGGCCTCCTGGGCTCCCTGCAGGACCTTGACCCTTCACCCCAGGCTGGGATTGGTTTGCTTCTCAAACATCTTGCCGCAAACAAACTAGCTTCTCTTTGCAAAGACGAAAGTAGCAGTATGATACCTTTTCCCATAACATGTATTTTTGGTACAATTTGTGGAAATTTCTGAAAATACGGAAATTCTAGGAACATACAATTTTTTGCATGTTGAGAGGGGAAATTATTGAGTGCGTGAACATTAAAAGCATGTGCAAGGCCGGGGTTGGAGCCCAGCACTGAAAAAATGAAGTGAATAAAAGAGCACTGCTTTACTGTTAGCTCTAAGGCCCGCTTCCAGTCTGCAGTCTCAAAGTGTCTGTTGTACTCACTTCAGGGGGATGTTTACCTGGCAGCGGACTGCTGACTAAGCACACTGCCTAATGCTGCTAGAAAACCCTACTTCCTTCCCTGTGTGGCCACATCCTACATCCGGTTACCATCGGTCTACAGGTCACTGTGGCTCCGCTTCCCCACCAGGTCCCCTCTCAAGTAAGGTGTGGCCTACTGCCCTCCTGCGCTGTGGCGCTTCTTTAACAGAAATCACGACACACGGCTCTCCAGTCAAACCCCAGTACCATCGGAAGAAAAAAGAACAGCCTTACATACTACAAAAACAGAGTAAGCTAACTAATTTTGTGGTTCCATTTGTACTACATGCACCATAACCACCCCGAGCTAGACTCTGCCGTGAGGCCGACACGGCCACACACGCGACCATGCGGTCAGGGGAGAGCGGTGCGTGCACGTGGTGCACTGGAGAGCATGGCAGTGCCACCGACGCCCCTGGACTCGGTGCTTGCTGCAGGGCCCATGTCACAATAACCGGAAAGAAACCAACCAGAGGCCCAGGCCCGGGGGCTGGCGTCACAGCTTAGCGGCCGCAGGGCCCAGCTCCGGTCTCGCTGCTGCACGCCAGCAGGGCTGATGGTCCAGAAGCTCAGAGATGGACACCCCCGCTCTGGACATCCTCGCCTCCCCACGCAGAAGCGCTGTCACAGAGCTCAAGGCCAGGCCCAGTGGTGCATGCCTGGATCCCAGATACTTGGGAGGCAGAGACCAGGAGAATCAGGGTTTGGAAAGGGTAGCCTCAAAATTAGTGAGACCCCCAATTCAACGAAGCAGGGCAGCTACACCCAAGGCTGTGGTCTGAGGCTAGCCTTGGGCAAAAGCCTAATTAAAGCAAAAAAAAAAAAAAAAAAGGAGCGAGAGAAAAGGCTGTGGTGGCTGTGGTGGCCCTGCGCCTGCCGCCTGCCGCGCCAGTGTGAGTACTGGTCTAGAACACTCAGTACGCTCAGCTCCCCGTGGGTCCCCAGCCCTCCTCTGCCCGAGCTGAGATGACAGGCAGCCAGCCAGCTCAGGCCCACGGGCCTGCAGAGTACGTGCGTGGCCTCAGCTTTGGGCAGCTCCTTTTCTAGGTTAAGCCACGTAGTTCAGATTCTGGGCCCGGCTCCCGTGGCTGACAAAGGCTTGGCTCCGTCAGTGTGACGTCACAGGAGCAGGAGGCTGTGCTGTCTTCTTCCAACTCCACTCCTGCGGAAAATGTGCCCTTTCCCAGCTCAACAACCCACTGGGCAAAAGCATGGGGTGTCCTGACTGTCCAAACCATCCTAGCACCACACCCCCAGTCAGTGTCAGCCAGATCCCAGTTCTCACAAGCCCATACTCCCCAACCAGCAGCAACAGGATGCTCGATCCACCCATACTTCTGCTACAAAATTAAGGCTTTCCACACTCGCTCCCCAAATCTGATAACCCGCTGAAACACAGAACTCACAAACACGTTACATTTCAAATTGCCAGTGAACTTGAGGCTCCAAGATTTTTGCTCCTGTCATGAAATAACCCAACCTCCAGCCCCTCCCTGGCAGCCCTGAGTCTCTATACACTAGTGACCAGCCCCAAGTTAGAAGCTGTCTGTCCCAGGACCCCAAGTTACCTCATTAGCATAAACAGTAATGAATTCCAAAGGGACTATGAACAAGCACTCCACCAGGAACAAAGACCACTGTGTCTGAGTCCACACTGTACCGACAGTGCTGCACAGACTACACCTATAAACTTCAGAGGAACAAGTTCAAATCACCGTTATGCTTCCTAAAACTACCTCAGAGTCCTAAGCTTACCTTAGAGAAGGGGGTGGGGGAGAGAAGAGAACCTACTCTGGATGGCTACAGTGGAAAGCACGGGTCCCAAAGCTACACCAGAGGACTGGCTTGCTAAGGAACTCATCACTAACCTCCGGCCACTAGACAGGAAGCTGTATTTCCTGGAAAATGAGTAAATCTTATGCCGCTACCACCTACATTTTACAATTGTTCAACGTCTTCAGTAAAAAAAGATTTGGATTGACTTAACCTCTGAAAACTTAAATGTACCTAGTCCTAAGAAAGACTGGGGGGGGGGGAGGCTGGGAGGCTGGGAAGGTGGCTTAGCGGTAGAATGCTCGCCTCGTATACCGGAAGCCCTGGGTTCGATTCCTCAGCGCCACATATATAGAAAAAGCCAGAAGTGGCGCTGTGGCTCAAGTAGCAGAGTGCAGCCTCGAGCAAAAAGAAGCCAGGGACAGTGCTCAGGCCCTGAGTTCAAGTCCCAGGACTGGCAAAAAAGAAAAAGACTGGGGACACTGCTGGTGCAAGGCTAGCTCTGGGCCCTAACCCTATCTCCCTGCACCCACCTGCACGTGCACACATGCGTGTGAGCGTGTGTTACTGGGGCCTGAACTCGGGCCTCACACACTCACTTTTCCTCTCTCCACGTCTGGCTCTCCGCTGGACAGGTAAGCCTCTTGGATTTACCTGCCAGGCTGGCTTCACACCCTGATCCTCAGATCTCAGCCTCCTGAGTAGCCAGGATTACTTGGGAGCCACTGGGCCAGCTTTCCTCCGCTTCTCATTTATACCTGCCACCAAGATTCACCAAGTGGACCTTAACTCCCTTCCAAACATGGTTGAGGCTAACAGAAGCAAAGACTAGGCTACTGACATTTACATATTATAAAAAGACACTGATAGACTGACTTTGGACCATATACAAGGCTGGTTATTTTTTTTTTCAAGGCAGGGTCTCACCCTGGAACTCAGCCCCTTTCAGTTCTTAACCCATTCCTTTGTTCTCACCTTTCCCCCTCTTGTTTTGTTAAAAAAAAAAAAATGTCAACTGAGTACAGCACGTCAGGTGCTCCCAACAGTGACCTCCAGTGACTCCCCTAGCAGCTCAGAACCCGGGTAAACCACAGACTTCCCCCAGGCACTGGCAGTCACTACAGAGCAACTTTGTAGCCTGGGGGGTCGAGAGAACTAGGACCCCTCCCTGGAATGTCCCCGAGGAGAACCACCTGCGGGACTTTCCCTCCCTATCCAGAGGCGGCCACCACCATCCACCGGGAAAACAACCCTTAGGGCCTCTGTGCTGCAGGGCACTGACCGAGATGAAGCAAGCCAGGGCTGAAGCGAGGCCCCGCGGACAGTCACCCCTCCCTCCCCCAAACACCAGCTGAAGTGAGGCCCCGCGGACAGTCACCCCTACCTCCCCCAAACACCAGCTGAAGTGAGGCCCCGCGGACAGTCACCCCTACCTCCCCCAAACACCAGCTGAAGTGAGGCCCCGCGGACAGTCACCCCTACCTCCCCCAAACACCAGCTGAAGTGAGGCCCCGCGGACAGTCACCCCTACCTCCCCCAAACACCAGCTGAAGTGAGGCCCCGTGGACAGTCACCCCTACCTCCCCCAAACACCAGCTGAAGTGAGGCCCCGTGGACAGTCACCCCTACCTCCCCCAAACACCAGCTGAAGTGAGGCCCCGCGGACAGTCACCCCTACCTCCCCCAAACACCAGCTGAAGTGAGGCCCCACGGACAGTCACCCCTACCTCCCCCAAACACCAGCTGAAGTGAGGCCCCGCGGACAGTCACCCCTACCTCCCCCAAACACCAGCTGAAGTGAGGCCCCGCGGACAGTCACCCCTACCTCCCCCAAACACCAGCTGAAGCGGCTGAGCAGAAGGGTGGAGAGGGGCTGCTTCCTGCAGAAGAGGCAGAGGGGCTGCGAAACCTGGAGGGAATAACTGCTGGGAACCCGCACACAGGGTTTCTTCCCTAGAAGGGGGCTTTGGGAAACTTTTTAAACTTCCAAGTTTCCCAGGTGGGCGGGGAGAGAGGTTAAGGGCCTTGACTGCAAGTAACTGAGCACCACTCAGATCTACCAGGTGGCTAATTCATTGCTGGCTTCTAGAATACCAAGTTCACACCTCCACCTCCCTTTTGCTAGGTGGCCATCTTGTCTAACGCACCTCTGCGGGGTGTCTACCCACCCCCACCCCCGTACTTAATAGCGAGCCCCTGATTTTGTACCATAGCTGCTGCCAGTCTTATTCCTCATTCTTCAGACCTCATTGAACTGTCAGACATAGGCTAGGTTCAACCAGAATATAGATGTCTGAAACCCACGCCCTAAATTACAGCACTCCAAAGAAATAATAACCATCTCTGCTACCTTGCAGCCACAGCACCCTTTGATGAGAGCCAACTGCAGGCACAGCAGTTACGGACAGGGCTTAGACGGTGAAACCCTGCTTCTGGAACCGAGGGCGCTCGGTGGGCACGGCCTCCCACCCCCCCTCGGTGACCCCAAGTCGGCGTCCCAGGCCTTCCTCCCGCCCTCCTTCTGCACTTGCCAGCAAGCAACCTGGGTAGAACAGCCAGGGGCAAGAAGGAGCACAGGTGACGACCTTGGTCTTGCGGTTACCTCCGGGGGCAGCACTTGGTCCCGGGTGAACCAAGTGCAGAGCGAGCGTTTCCCCTTCGCCCGCCCGCCCGCCCGCGGCCAGGCCACCCCGGCCCCAGCTCTCCGTCGAGTAAACAAGAGCGGTGAAATCACGGCGGGCTGGGGCGGGCGGCGAGGGTTCGCGTTTCCTGGGGCAGCTGCGGCCCCACGTGACCCGGCGTCCCCTCCCACCGGGGCGCCACCCGCGAGTGCCCGGCCGCACGTAGGCTCCGCGGGGCCCCGGTCCTCGCCAGGCGGCTCCGGGCTGTAAACATCTTTTAATAGAATTAGCGCCGCCGCACACAGAAGCCGCCTGGCCGGGGGCCGGGGGCCGGGGGCCTCCCGGTGACTCAGCGGAAGGGAACGGAGGGGTGGGAATCCGGGTCACCGGGGGGGGGGGACCCCGCGGGAAGGCGCGCCGACCGGAGGACCGCACGACGCGCCCGGGGCCCGGGGCCCGGAACCGTCCCGGCGGAAGGACGGCGCGTCCCGGAGCCGGGCGCGGGCCCCGCTGACTTTCCACACGCAGGTCCCGCCGCGCGTGGGGCTGGTCAGCCCGTGCCGGTCCACCCGAGCGCGCGGGGCTCACCGGACGCGGGCCGGGACGTCCCCGGGGGTCGGGCGCCCGCGCTCCCCGCGAGGATCCGGATCGCCGGGCGTCCCCGCGCGCGAGCCCGGCCTCCCGCCTCCCTCCCCGCCCGGGGCCCGGCCCCGCGCTCCGGCCCCGCGGCCCCCGCGGCCCCCCGCGCCCTCACCCTGCAGGTTCTCCTCCTGCAGCCCGGGAGCCCCGCTCTCCGACATGGCGCCGAAGGCCGCGGGCGGCTCGGTCCCCGCCGACGGCGGCTGGGCCTCGGGGGCGTCGGGCACGCACTCGGAGCGCCGCGGAGGGCCGCTCTGCGCCGAGCCCAGGCCGCGCCAGGCCCGGAGACGCGCGGGGCGGCGCGGGGCGGCGCGGGGCGGGCCGACGTGCGCGGGCGGCGCCGCCCATTGGCTGAAGGGCAGAGCCCGAGCGGCGAGGGGGCGGGGCCTGAGGGCCGAGAGGCGCGTGCGGCGCGTGCGGCGCGTGCGCGGGGCGGGGGCCGAGGCGCGTGCGCGGGAGGGCGTGGCGCGAGGGCCGGGCCTCGAGTTGTAAACAGGGGCGGCTCCGCCCCCCGCGCTCCCGCACGCGCGCGGAGCGCTCCGGCGCGGGGCTCGGCCCGGCGTGGGGCGCGCGGAGGCCGGCCGCGGGCCCCGGGGCCAGTCCCGGCGGGCGGGTCCGCCGCGTCCCCACGCGCGCCCGGCCTGGGTCCGTGCGCGTCGCCGCCGGCCAGGCCGGCCCCCCTCCCCCCCACCCCCGCCTCCCTCCCCCCGCCCCCACCCCCACCCCCACCCCGGGGCCGGTTCTCATCCCGAGTTCACCCGCCAAATGGCACGAGTGGAGGCCGAGGTGGCCGAACGCCGGCCTTGAGCAAGAAAGCGCGGCAGCGTCCGAGCCCCTGAGGTCAAGCCCCAGCGTGTCACAAATAAGTAAATAAATAAGCGGGGGAAGCTCACAGGAAGAGGCCGTGCCGAAAGAAAGTAAGTGAAAAAGAAACAAAGACACTGCCGACGTGAAGAGCCAGCCCTGGCCCTAAGGAGGCGAGAAAGAAGCGAGTTCTGAGCGGCGTGGGAGTGATTAAGCCACATAGGAGTGATCGTGAGCTTTTTTTTCTTTTCTTTTCTTTGTGCATTGTCAGGGATAGAACTCGGGCCTAGAAAATTCCAAGTGCCCGAGCACGAAGCCAGCCTTCAGGCCTACTTGTGGTTTTCTGGCCACTGAAAAGAAAGTCCTAAATAAATGTGATTACAAAACACAACATCAACCTCAGTGGGTGAGGAGTTGGGAGGATTTAGACTTCGTGCTTTCACTACTTTGGGTTGGGTGGAGATGGGTGTGCCACGCGTAGCTATACATTCCAACAGTTCATTTGCAAGTCTCTACTGTGGCCTGAACAGAACGGTGGATACAGCTGTTATCCCAGCACTGTGGAAGCTGAGGCTGCAGGATCTTGAGTTAGAGGCCAGCCTAGACTCTTAACCAAGACCTGGTCTCAAAAAAATCTCAAGTCTTCATGGTAAAGGTGATCAATAAAAGGTAATTATCACAAGCACCAGTGGTTCACACCTGTAATCCTAACTTCTCTGGAGGCTGAGATCTGTTCATGATTCAAAACCAGCACAGGTAGAAAAGTCCATGAGACTCTTTATCTTCAATTAACCACCAAAAAGCTGGAAGTGGAGCTGTGCCTCTAGTAGAGCACCAGCTTTGAGCACAAAAAGCTCAGCAACACCACCCAGGCCTTGACGTCAAGCCCCTGTACAGGCGTACACACACAAAGGAAAGTAGGTTGTCATCATTTGAATTAACTCCTATCCGGCTCCGCATACTAAACTACAACTCAAAATGGAGTCACCCATGCTAATCTTCCCACTCACTAATGGCCATCTCCACGCAGAGCAGAGTTAGGGCAGTGCCGGTGAACTGTCCCAAAGGGCCCGTTTCACTAGCATGACGCGTTCCCTCTTTAATCCTTAGTGGAAGAGTTGCCTGATGGTAAGGAGTGAGCTGTTTCCTGCCGTCCCGTATCCCTACTTTCACCACACAGAGGACATACTTTAAATGATAGCTTCTGAAGTGTATTTACTTGAGTTCATTCCTTCACACTGCCTCTCTGTCCTCAAGCTGTCTGCCATACAGGTTGTTAGGTTACTGGAAGTCATCTTCCAGCGGAGAGCTGTCCTAGCTACATACCGGGCCTGCCTCTGGTCTTTTCACTTGTGTTTGTTTTGATTTTGTGTAGATTTTTTTACTCGTAAATACTAGTTGCGCAGGAGTGTTGCGCATCCATACGTACATGTATACGAGGTATTCGTTGGCTCTGCCCCTCTTGCTGTCTGCCCCCAGCACATCCTATTTTGCTTTCTTGTGATTCACTTTTTTCAACTTATATTCACTATATGAAAGGGTTTTTCCATGGTAATTCATAAATGCATGTTTTATAATTTAGTCAGATTAACTCCTATTGTTTTCTCTTTCCCGGTCCCCTGCCCATCCCTGTATTACCTTTGGTTGTTTCTACTTCCCTCTAGCAATTCCTCTGCTTAGCTTACCCAACACTTAGATTCTATCTTATGCTCAGTGCTAGAATAGAAAACAAAGCCATTAAGCTCTCCAGATTGTTGGAATTTTATGCTGACCAAGAGAACTAGCAGTGAAAGCATTCTGTGCCTCAGGCTTAGCTGTGGAATACCAGCCCAGCCCAGCCCTGGAGTGTGTGCCCCCCCACCTCCACCCCCAGCCCCCCCAGGGGCCCCCCCCCCCCGTGGCTCTGAGGCCTTGGGCAATGCTGGGAGAAGCCTGTCATCCTAGCTACTCCGGAGGCAGAGAGCTGAGGATCTGGGTTCAAAGCTAGCCCAGGCAGGAGCATCTGTGAGATGCTTATCTCCAATTAACCACCAGAAAACCAGAAGCGGCTCTGTGACTCAAGGGGTAGAGCGCTGGCCTTGAGCTGAAGAGCTGAGGGAGAGTGCCCAGGCCCTGAGTTCAAGCCCCACAACCAACCAAAAGAAAAAAAACAAGGAAGAAGAAAGGAAGCTAACGTGGCCCAAAGGTGAGATCCTGCCCACCAGGTGCCCCACCACCACCGGTGCAGGACTCGGGGGGCTTTTTTTTTTTTAGGCATGCTTAGAAACTACCCTGCCTGGCCTATGATAAGTGTTCAACCAGTATCTTTTTAATATATTAGCTAAAGACAATACATTTATTTACCAAGAACTTTCCAGATGATTGGCTGGAAGCCTATTTGAACAACTGAGAACACGATAGATTGCTTTGAGGTAAGCATACTGACTGGGAGGGCTTGCTCACACACCGCAGAGACGAGTTCGAAAGTGAACACTGTCCAGAGCAACTACACAGAATAAAATGTTCAGGACATGCACAGAAAAGGTATGAGGTTTACTAGGAAAAACCCCGGCGGTGCTGATAATTGTGCAGACAGCAAGTCCTTAAGGAGAAGATAGACAAGAGGGGACAGCGTCCCCCCTCCTGCCCGGCCTCGCTGACCTCCCATCCACGTGGTGTCCCCCCTCCCGCCCGGCCTCGATGACCTCCCATCCACGCGGTGTCCCCCCTCCCGCCCGGCCTCCGTGACCCCCCTAGCACCTCCATGCTTTGCTCAGTGTCTAAGAACGGGATAACTACAAAGGCCAAGAATTAGGGTGCAGAGCTGTACGTGGATCTAGACGTCCCCAGGAAAGTGCAGGCCACCCTGTGGGATGGATGGCCAATAAACTAGTGTTCATGGGAGAGGAAGCTGGAAGGGACTGATGAACAGGGATTCGGGGTGCTCAGCCTTAGAAGCCAAGTTCAGACCACACCACCAGAAAACCACCTCTCAGCTGGGATTCCTGCAGGTGGACAACTGGCTGTTGGCCTCCCTCGGCTGGTTCTGTCTTCTCCATCCTTCACCTCCCGAGCCCAGGGCAGGCACAGGCACCGGGCTGGGAAGGGGTGGGGGAGAGGAGGCTGACGAGTTGGCCCAGAATGAAGCTGGGAGTCTGAGTGATTGTGCTGGCCAGGGCACAGTGATTACCACAGGGACCCAAAGAGAACATCTTGTATAGTCCACACGTGGCACCGGGGCAGGGGCGGTGGCGGGTCACGGGGGGAAAGGGAGTTTGTTTCTCTGAACCTCAGCGCTGTAAAGGCGGGCAGGGCAGTTGCCCAGGTGCACGCCGCCCTCGGGCACCCCTGGGGCAGGTGTGGCGAGGGGGAGGGTCTATCCGTGGCTGAGGTGTCCTCCTCCACCCCGGCTCCGCACGTCAGCTGCCCGTGGGGACGGCTCCGTTCCGCTCCACACCCTCCAGGAAAACATTCTTGTTTCCAGGAATCCCCAGCAGTGCCTGAGCCAGGCTGGCTATTTTGGGGAGTTGGTGTGAGGAAACGGTCAGTGTGGTAAACAAGGCGCTGCCGGTGGCGCCCCGGCCCGCTTGGCTGCAGCGCGGGGCCTGGGGAGGGAAGCGCGCTTGGATGAGAGCCTGCGCCCTGCTGCCAGAAAGCACCGGAGACGGAAGCAGCGCCCAGGACGGGCACTGCCCCCCAGGCCCGCCGGGGCGCTGCCATGTTGCTGTCCACCCCGTGGGTGCGAGAGCTGGCCGGGTGGCCTGGGACTGGCACACCCAATGAGGAGTCTGTCGTCCGGGGGCGTGGAGAGGTGGGGAGGTGTGGGGAAGCTGCCCCCCTCCCCCACCCCCGTGTGAGGTCAAGGCCCTCCCTCCAGCCCCAGTGAGAGTCTGACTCTGTGGAGGCAGTGCAGAACGGGATGCCTGGTACTTGACGAGTCGCACCCCCTGCGGAGTGGCTTCTGCCCACCTGTGCTTCCTGTCACCTCTGTCCCTCATAACCCCGGAGGGGCTCAGGGCCCTTCTGTAGGGAGCAGTGATCTCAGACAGCCACAGCCACTCGGCTGGGACGTGAACACCGGTCTTCCTAGCTCTACTGCCTTAGCACAGGTGCACGCGCGCGTGTGTGCACACACACAGAATGGGGAGGAACTACAGGAATACAATAGAAGGGGTAAATTGTTCAAAATAGCACAGTTTTCATCTATGGAATTATCGCCGTGAAATCTCCGTGTACTATTAATGTATACAGATAAAAAGCAGCTAGAAAGAAAGGATTGTGGCTGGCTCAAGGTACAGGACAGTGGCACAGTGTACAGGCCCCAGAAGATGGCAGCATGGGTAGAGAGCCAGGGGTCCCTGGCTGGGAAAGTGGGGGGCGCTTCCGTCCCAGCAGGGAGCTTCCCACCGACACTGGGCGGGACTGGCTCTCTACCTGGGGCCCACGGCAGCTCCTCGGGGGTCTTTTCGTGGCTCTGTAGCCCGTCTGGTTTCCGCGGGAGTACCACCTCACTGTCCCAGTGTCCCCTGCGGCTGTCCTCTCGCCTGCTGAAGGCCGCATTGCCTGTTGCCAGCTCCTGTCACTCCTGAGCACCGTTGCTGGCTCCCGCGTGAACGCTGGCTTCACACCCACACTCAGCCCCCCGCTTCTGAGCTCATCCACTCCCCTCTCCCACCCCACCCCCATCCAGCCGCTGCTCTGCCCCCAGGCCTCCTCAGCCTGCCCAGGCCCACTCAGGGCTCTTTTGGGCAAAGTAGCAGGCTCCATGTCCCGAGAACAAGGCCTCTCCTGGCCGTGTGCTTTCTCGAGTGAAGAATGCCCTCTACCGGCCTGGGTGACTTGCCCAAGGCTGCAGATGGCTTCTGGTGTGCATGGCTGCGTAGCAGGGTGGATGTGCTGGCTGACATATTAGGATGCTACCGTCGCCAATTAAAACCCTAAGATCGCCGCCTCTGTCCCTCCCCACACCATCCCCCGTTGGTGCAGGGCGCAGTCCAGGGCTGAGGGGAAGTGGCGGTCAGCCCCCCCCCCAGGGCGTACACAGGGGAGGGGGGGAGGGAGGCCACCAGGCAGGGGTGGGGGGTACCACCCGGGTGCCCACTGGGCCGGGCGGGACAGCTCGGAAGGAAAGCCCACACCGCCCCCCCCCCCCCCGCATGACACTGTGTCTCATCATCGTGCTGGTGCCGAGGGCCCCGCGGGGCTGGCCGGGGGGCAGCCGCGTCCCTGGCGCCCGCTGGGTCCCGCCTGGCCTCTGCCCGGAAGCCGGCCGGAGGCCCTGGCTCGCCCCTGCAGGCGCGGCTGGACCCTCGCGTGGCCGCCACGGGCCCTGTGCCCAGCTGGCCTGCAGGTTCCCCTGCTCCCTCCCTCCCAGCCCTGCCCACTGCGGGCCTGGGGGGCTGTGCTCACCCTGAAAACCAGTGCTCCTCTGGGGTTCTAGGCCTCCTTCCCCAGCCCGATTCTGTGGCATTGTCTCCAGGGACCCCAGGAGTGACAGGTGGCACAAACACGTGTCCCTGGAGAAAGAGGCTCCAAGAGCACCAAGGACACCTGTGGCTGGGAATGTAGATCTTGGGGTTCAGGTGCAGCACACACCAGAAGCGCCTGGCGGGGGAGGGGACCCCAGGGACAACAGCCGGGTAGAATTCTGCCAGGAGATTCCCTGGGAGAGACGCGAGGTGACAGTGCAGGCGTGCCAGGGACTCTGATGCAACACAGCTATGCAGGCTGTGCAGGGTGAGCCCCGGGGGGGGAGGGCCTCCCCCTCCCTGCCCCCCCCCGCCCCCTCCCGCCTCCCCCTCTGCCCCTGCCAAGGCGGGGGCACTGCCTGTGCTCACTGCTGGCTGGGAAGGAAGATTGGCTTGGTCACATTCTGTCCTCCTTGGCATGGGAACCCTCGGTCCCTCGGACTTCCTGCTTCCTGGGCGGTGGAGGTCAGGACGCCCCAGTGACCTTCCCAGGCTCCCCGAGGCCCTCGGTGTGGAGGTCAGGACGCCCCAGTGACCTTCCCAGGCTCCCCGAGGCCCTCGGCTATCCAAGATGCAGAAATGCACAAGTAGGAGTAATAAATCAATAAGCCTGTGCTGTTCCTGGCTTTTGGCTGAAGGCTATCATTCCACCCCTCGAGCCACAGCTCCACTTCCAGCTATTTTTCTTTTCCTTGGTGGAATTGGAGATAACAGTCTCATGGATTTTTCTGTCCAGGCTGGCTTAGAACTGCTGTCTTCAGATCTGAGCCTCCTGAGTAGCTAGGATTACAGATGTCAACCACCAGTGCCAGGCAAGAGAACCACTCTTTCCCTTTTATCCAGCCCAAGTAGGAAAGATGGGAGAGTGGGAGGAGTTGGAGTCCGGGTGCAGTTCTTCTTGAGCCCCCAGATGGTCTGACACTGAGAGATTGCCGTGGTGCTCTGCTGGAGCAGGGAATGTCTTCCCAGCCTGACGGCCAGGGCCTCCTCCATTCCCGCAGCCCAGAGCCAAGGTCATCTATGCTAGATTCCCAGGATTCACAATGGTGTCCAGCATTCAGATGGAAGTAATTATCTCCCCTCCTAAAACACTTCAGAGCTTATGCAATAACATCTGAATTGAAGCCAGAGATCTCTCTCTGCTTCTGTGCTCCACTTGGATATGGCTCTTCTTTCGGTCAACACCTCCCTGCATTTGAATTCCCGCTTTTTCCTGGGTCCCCAGCATGCCATGTCAGGGCTGGACAGGCTGCACTCCATAATCCTCCATCACCACTAGAATCTTATTCATCAGAGAGCCCTTAAAGCACACAGGAGGCTGGAAATGTAGTTTAGCGGTAAGGTGCTTGCTTACCATGCATGAAGCCCTGGGTTCGATGCCTCAGTACCACATACACAGAAAAAGGCAGAAGTAGTGCTATGGCTAAAGTGGTAGAGTGCTAGCCTTGAGCAAAAAGAAGCTCAGGGCCCTGAGTTCAAGCCCCAGGACTGGCAAAAAATAAATAAAAAAGAAACAAAAAGCATAGAGTATACAGGAAGTATACAGGAAGATGTGCAGGAGTTCTATGCAAATACTTCTCCATGTGCCTCCACAGATTTGAGTGCCCTCTCAGGGGAGGGAGGTTCCTAGAGGTGTACAGCCTAGCAGGTACACCTGTGGCTAGACCTGGCTACAGCCTAGCGGCAGAGGTGAAAGAGGGCCAGCCCAGGCGTCCCAGAGTCCTGACCACAGAGATCCTGAGACAGTAAATGATGCTGCTTGCTGCCTCTAAGCCCTAGGGCAACTTGCTATGCAGCAATAAATACTGAGTACATGCAGTGCTGGGAATTTTGTTGAGATTGTGCTAATCTTACAGATAACTTGAGAACATTGGCTTCTTTAACCATAGGTGAATTTTCCAGAGAATACACAATTACATTAGTTAGCTTTCCCTTGATAGCTCTAATTTTATTTTTTATTGTTATTATAAAGATGATGTACATCCGGGCACCAGTGGCTTACACCTGTAATCCTAGCTACTCAGAAGGCTGAGATTTGACGATCATGGTTGGAAGCCAGACCATGCAGAAAATTCCCTGTGAGACTCTTATCTCCAATTAACCACTCAAAAACCAGAAGAGGCGCTATGGCTCAAAGTGGTAGAGTGCTAGCCTTCAGCAAAAAGAGCTCAAGGACAGCACCCAGGCCCTGCGTTCAAGCCCCCTGACCACCACTAACACCAAAACAGCAGCAGCAACAGCAGGTGATGTACAGAAAGGTGACAGTTTCCCACGTTAGGTAACGAGACCATTTCCTTTTGGTCGACGTCACCCTTTCCTTCACATGTGCGCTCTCTCTCTCTCTCTCTCTCTCTCTCTCTCTCTCTCTCTCTCTCTCTCTTTCTCTCTCTCTCTCTCTTTCTTTCTCCCCCCTCCCTCTCTCTCATGGTACTGGGGCTTGAACTTAGAAACTTGTACTCTTGCCTCCACATTCTGCTGCTTAATTGGAGATAAGGGTCTCTTGGATTTGTCTGCCCAAGCTTGCTTCAAACCTCGATGTTAAGATCCCAGCCACCTGAATAGCTAGGCTTACAGGCACGAGCCTCCTGTGCCAGCCCCTTTGAGGTCTTTCAAATAATGTTTATAATTTTATCTAAGGAGGTCCCAAACCTTTATACTGACTTTGCCAGTACTGGGAGTCAAACTCGGGGCCTTCGTCGTACTAGGCAAGTGCTCCACCACTGAGCCATCTCCTAAGCCCTGTAATAATGTACCTCACGACATTATTTCATTAATTCTGACAACTTGCCTTTGAGGTCTTTGAAATTTCCCTCGTTGTCTGCACCCCCTTCTCGGTGCACCATCATCACAGGACCCCAGGACCTCTCAGGGCAGCGGATGAGCACCGCCATGGGGGTGCTGGTCTAGAAGGAAGGCCGGGATTGCACCCCACAGCAATTCCCGTCACTTTTTATGATGGTCAACCTGATGCTGACCTTGAATTCGAGATCCTCCTGCCTCAGCCTGCCAAGGGCTGGGATTACAGATGGCTACCCCAGCCAGCGTCCAAGTGGAATTCTGCCTGTTTCCTTCTGTGGTTCCTGTCTCTCCTGGCGAGCCTCCCCCCTCCCTCTCTCCCTCCCTCCCTCCCCGGGCCCAGTGCCCAGGTTGTGCACTCAGGAAGGGAGGGGGACAGCTGCCTTCTGCTCTCAGGCGTCAGTGTGCGGTGTTCATCCTTTGCTTGTGCGCATCCGTAACACTGCCAACAAAGACATCTGTGCTTAGAGATCCATTTGGGGCAAGATGTTCACTATCAATTCCTTGTCCTGAAAAATCCGCCTGGGAAGGTGGCAGCGGGAGAGTGCTTGCCTGGCATGCATGAAGCCTTGGGCGGGATTCCTCAGTGCCACATAAACAGAAAAGACCGGAAGGGGCGCTGTGGCCCAAGTGGTACAGCACTAGCCTTGCTGGCAAAAAAGAAAAAAAGAAAAGAAAAAGAAAAAGAAATCCACGTCAACCAAATTAATTTTGTTTTTTTATTTCCAGAAATGTGTCCAATTACTTAAATTCTCCAATTTACTGGCACAAAACCTCCTATGAAGAAACATCTCAGATTCACTGTACCGATGCGGAGGCTTGTGTTGCAGGGCCGCTGTCCCCTCCGTGTGTCTGTCCCAGTTCATCACCTCCTGGTCTCCTCTGACTCCATGCGGGCTGGTCTGCTGTTTTCCTGGGTTCTGACCTCTGCGGTTCCACTGTTCATGTTCAGGGCGATAGGCTCGAGCCCGCTATCCCCACAGTGCAAAGGTTGCTGTCCTCTCAAAGCTTACTTAAAAACACTTTCTAACATAGAGAATGGTTTGTTCTTGGACCAAAATAGGTTAGTCGAAGCATATTTGTTAACTTGCAAGCGTACGGCTGTATTCTAGTTATCTTTGTTACTGGATGTTTGCTTAATTGCATTATGGTCAGACAATATGCTCTGTGTGATTTCATGATTTTAGTTCTTTGAAATTTTGAGACTGGTGTAAAATATGACTGATCTTTGCAAATCCTGCTGGTGCTTGAAACCACTGTGTCATTGAAAGTGTTTGCTACATATGTCTGTTGAATCAAGTTTGCTAATGGTGTGGCTGTTCAGAACTAATCCATGCTGGGCCTTGCGTACCCATTCATCTCACAGTAACTTACGTTGCTGGGATGACGTCTCCCTGTGCTACCCGGGCCGGTCTCCACTCCCGATCCTCCTTCCCACAGCTTCCTAACTCCCGAGACTAGAGGCACAC
The DNA here is from genome assembly GCF_023159225.1 of Perognathus longimembris pacificus. Taxonomy (NCBI): domain Eukaryota; kingdom Metazoa; phylum Chordata; class Mammalia; order Rodentia; family Heteromyidae; genus Perognathus; species Perognathus longimembris. The sequence continues at coordinate 1,234,942 of NC_063162.1, read as the reverse complement.
ACAATCACACCCAATTTCTAATCATTATTTTGCTTCAGATACACACACATACAGGAGGAATTTGAACTCAGAACCTTATATTTGTAGGCTGGCACTCCACCACGTGAACCATACCTCCAGCCCTGCTTTTTGCTGGTTATTTTGGAGATGGGATCTGATGAGCTTTTTTGCCTGGTTGGACCTCAAACCCAGATCTTTGAGACCTCAGCCTCCTGAGTAGCTAGGATTGGAGATGTAAGTCACCAGCACCTGGCCTTGCTTCCTTAGTTTTCAAGTTCCATTATGATGTGCACCTACATTTAAAATTCCTACATCTTCCTGCTGACTTAGACCCTTGATTACAAGTGGCCATCTTTATTTCTGTAAATGCACTTTTTCCTCAAGTCTATTTCGTTACACAGTAACAGAGCTTCGCCAGCTTCCGGGTGTGGGGATAGGCCACTCCGTTTCAAGCTATTTCTGTCCGTCAACTTTAGAAGGTGTGCTTGCTGCTCAGGAAGGGCTCCCCGCTCTAGCTGGAGTCAGCCAGTTGCCTCCTGTGGCGTGTCCCCTCTACAAAACAAACAAGCAAACAAAAACAGCTCTCACAAACTCTTCCATTTTCTCTTTTGAGAATGTGTTAGTTCACTTTTGTTCTCGAAGAGAATTTTTGCTGGATGTAAAATTCCAGAGATGTAGCTCAGAGGTAGAGCACTTGCCTACTCTTTGTGAGGCTCTGGTTTCCATCCCCAGCATGGGAAAATAAAAGTGAAAACCTGACGTCTGTTTTCCATTCACGCTTAAGAACGCCCTTCCACGTCCTCCCATCCCCAGTGTCTTGCACAGTAATATGTGGTTGACCTCCTAAGTGCGCGTATCTTCCTCTCTAGCTACTTTCAAGATCTTTTCTCTTAACTTGGTGGTCACATTTGGTGGGAAACAGCCATTATTTCTTTCTTCAAGTACTTGTTCTTAGCCACACTTTCCTCTTGGCCTGGACTGTTGAGTGCATGCACACACGCGCGCACACACACACACAGAGGTCACATCTGACGACACTGGGCACTGGCCAGCCTGCCCCTTACAGGACCCCTGGCTCATCCGTGCTCTGATCTTTCTCCAGTCCAGGTACCAACAGACCACTTCCACTGTCCCATCTTCAAGTTCACGCCTCTCTCTGTGCTCCTTGCTCTGCTAGTGCGCCCATCTTGTGAGACTTTACGTTCAGTACTCTATTTTTCCACCCTGAATTTCCATTTCTTTCTGCTTTGTATTTTCAACTCATCTGCGGAGGTTGCTTTCCATTTTCCTGGCCTGCCGGGATGTTCGTCACACAATCCCAGCTCCTCTCAGTCTCCTGGCCAGGGCAGCGTGGACACTGTGGAGCCGGATTCCAGGTGAGATGCTCCGGGTCGTTGGTGTGCTGGGTAGTTTTGGATCGAAGTCTGAGCTGTTCACTCTTCCTCAGCTCTAACCACCTCTGACCTGCCTACTACCTCCTCTGGACACAGATCAAATCCATGTGCACATTCATTTCTTCTGTTACAGATACTTTTTAGCCTCTATTTCTGATTCTAACCTCTTATATATGTGGGTTATTTTCTACATAAATTTTCTACTTGTTTATGGTTTGCTACTTTTCTCTTTCATTGTGGCTAATCTGCTATAACTAAATCTTACACTGGTTTTCAAATTTTGATTATATTTTTTTATTTATAGAAATTCTATTAGATTGCCTTTGTTGTTGTTGTTGTTTTGTTTTGTTTTAATTCAGGCATGGAACTCAGGGCCTTGCGCTTGCTACATTGGAGCCATATCTCCGGTATTTTAGTTTGCTTTCTCGATAGGATCTTGTGTTTTTGGATAGGACTGGTCTTGATTCTCAATGCTCTTGTGTCTACACTCAGAGTTCTGGGATTATAGGTGTGTGTGGCCCTAACAAAGACAGTGAGGGAAAGATAGAAAAAAATGCCAATAGTAGGAAAGACTTGGTTTTCTTGTGCTTGTGCCCTTGTGTGTATGTATGTGCGTGTATATGTGTGTGGTGTGATCAGAAGCAAGAGATCACACGTCCCCAGGAGACGATGCCTCCCAGGAGCCCACACCTGCAGGTCCTCTGCCCCAGGGATCGTTTTCATGTATGGATGCCCATTCCCTTTGCTTGTGAATGTTACTTAGGGTTTTTATTTTCTTTCTCGTTTTCTTCTTTTTGCCACACTGGGGGTTGACCTCAAGGCTCCCCCGGGGTCAAGCACTCTACCACTTGAGCCGCGCCCCCAGCCCTTCCTTTTTGTTTTTGAGAAGGTCTCACTCTCTTTCCTTGGGCTGGCCTTGAACTTTATCTCCCTGCCTCCACCTCTCCAGTAACTGGGATTATAGACATGCACTACCATGCCCAGCATGAGTTATTTAGCAAGCACTCTCTTGTTCTCTGCTTTCAAACCCAGTATCTGTAGGGTCCCAATACTTATAGGAATCCCAGTATCTATAGGGGTCCCAGTATCTAAGGGGTCTTGGTATGTATAGGGGTAGAAGAACTTCCCCACACCCATTCCACCCAGATGATTTAGCTAAGCTGAACACAGTTGTTCTCTCCTCTTGTGGAAGAAGGTTTACAAGGGACAGGTGGCAAAAACAGAAAACCTAGGAGACTACCCATGTCATTCCTGGGTGCAGTGCGTGGTCCTTCTTGGATCCACAGGGCTAAGCTGCCACGGGAAGAAGTTATCCTGCAGACCAGAGATGGGTCACTTAGTGTTCTGTCATGGTGACAAAAGTAATACCTGAGGGAAATGAACTTACCGGAAAAAAAAAGCGTCGTGAGTCCCGCAGCTGGCCTCAGAGGTTTCAGTCCTTGGCCAGTTCTCCCCTGCTTTTTGCCCTGTGGCAAGGCAGGAAAAGGCATGGTGGGAGGATGCTCTTACCTCATGGAAGCCAGGAAGGGGAGAGGCGGGAGGGAGGGGAGAAAGGGGGCGGGAAGGAGATTGTGCCAGAGCCCAGGATAAGGGGCCCTCGTTACTAGGGCCATGACCTCGCTCCCAGCAGGCTGGCCCCGAAGGGCCGCTTCACAACCAGTTCATCAAAGGAGAGAGGAGGGCAAAGCTTCAGCCCCGGTGTGGCGCTGTGGGCCTTGGCCGGCCCTTCCTGGCGGGGGCTTATCTCGGCATTCCTCTTGTACAAGCTGATGTCCTAGGCTCCAGGGACTGTGTTTGTTTTGGGTTATTTGTTGCTGTAGACATGGAACTGACATTATCTCATGTCACAAAATTTTGTCATGTCTCTAGACAATCTTCATATTTATACCCTTGCTTGGTTTTTGGTTTTGTTTCTTTGCTGGTCCTAGGGCTTGAACTCGGGGCCTGGGCATGATCCCTGAGCATCTGCTACTCAAGGCTAGCACTCCACTGAAGCGACAGGTTGACTTCTGGCTTTTTTGGTAATTTATTGGAGATAAGAGTTTCACAGGGGCTGGGAATGTGGCTTAGTGGTAGAGCGCTTGCCTAGCATGCATGAAGCCCTGGGTTCAATTCCTCAGCGCCACATAAACAGAAAAGGCTGGAAGTGGTGCTGTAGCTCAAGTGGTAGAGTGCTAGCCTTGAACAAAGAGCTCAGGGACAGTGCTCAGGCCCTGAGTTCAAGCCCCAGGACTGGCACAAAAAAAAAAGGTGCACAGAATTTCCTGCCCAGGCTGGCTTTGAACTGTGATCCTCAGATCTCAGGTGTGAGCCACCAGCACTGAGCTTTACTCCTGACATTTTGATTTTGTTTTCTAATTTCTTGAGGTGCTGTAATTGCAAGGATTGTGACACAGGGCTGACACAGGGCTGGAGCAGGGCTGACATGGGGCTGACACAAGGCAGACACAGGGCTGGAGCAGGGCTGGCACAGGGCAGACACAGGGCTGGAGCAGGGCTGGAGCAGGGATGACACAGGGCTGGAGCAGGGCTGACACAGGGCTGACACAGGGCTGGAGCAGGGCTGACATGGGGCTGGCACGGGGCTGACACGGGGCTGACACGGGGCTGGCACAGGGCTGGCACAGGGATGACACGGGGCTGACACAGGGCTGGAGCAGGGCTGGCACAGGGCTGACACAGGGCTGGCACAGGGTTGACACGGGGCTGACACAGGGCTGGAGCAGGGCTGACACGGGGCTGGAGCAGGGCTGACACATGGCTGGCACAGGGCTGGAGCAGGTCTGACACAGGGCTGACACGGGGCTGAGAGGGCTGACATGGGGCTGGAGCAGGGCTGGAGCAAGGCTGACACAGGGCTGGCACAGGGCACACAGGGCTGACACAGGGCTGACATAGGGCTGGAGCAGGGCTGACACAGGGCTGACATAGGGCTGGAACAGAGCTGACATGGAGCTGACACGGGGCTGGCACAGGGGTGACACAGGGCTGGAGCAGGGCTGACATGGGGCTGACACGGGGCTGATACAGGGTTGACACAGGGCTGGAGCAGGGCTGACACAGGGCTGGCACGGGGCTGACACAGGGCTGACACAGGGCTGACACGGTGCTGACACGGGGCTGGCACGGGGCTGGCACAGGGCTGACACAGGGCTGGCACAGGGTTGACACGTGGCTGACACAGGGCTGGAGCAGGGCTGACACATTGCTGGCACAGGGCTGACACATTGCTGGCACAGGGCTGGAGCAGGTCTGACACAGGGCTGACATGGGGCTGAGAGGGCTGACATGGGGCTGAAGCAGGGCTGGAGCAAGGCTGACACAGGGCTGACACAGGGCTGGAGCAGGGCTGACACAGGGCTGACACAGGGCTGGAGCAGGACTGACACGGGGCTGACACAGGGCTGCAGCCAGGCTGACACGGGGCTGGGCAGGGCTGACACAGGGCTGGAGCAGGGCTGACATGGGGCTGACACGAGGTGGACACAGGGCTGGCACAGGGCTGACACAGGGCTGGAGCAGGGCTGACATGGGACTGACATGAGGCAGACACAGGGCTGGGGCAGGGCTGGCACAGGGCTGACACAGGGCTGGAGCAGGGCTGGAGCAGGGATGACACAGGGCTGGAGCAGGGCTGGCACAGGGCTGACACAGGGCTGGAGCAGGGCTGGAGCAGGACTGACATGGGGCTGACATAGGGCTGACACGGGGCTGACACGGGGCTGACACAGGGCTGGAGCAGGGCTGACACTGGGCTGGCACGGGGCTGACGCAGGGCTGACACAGGGCTGACACGGGGCTGACACAGGGTTAACACAGGGCTGACATGGGGCTGCAGCTGGGCTGACACCGGGCTGGGCAGGGCTGACACGGGGCTGACGCAGGGCTGGCATAGCTCTCGCATGGGGCTGACACGGGGCTGCCACAGGGCTGACGGGGCTGATGCAGGGCTGGCATAGCTCACAGGGCTGAACCTCGCTGGCTCCATCACTCTGGGAACCCTGAGGAGAATGCAGGATTGGGAGGTGAGGGAGCCACAGAAAACAGAACACTGCAGAGAACGGCAAGAAGAGCAGGGAACACACTCCAGAGTGCGCAATACCGAGAGGCTCCACAGTAACCTCCCGCCACATTTGCTTTATCAACCCTTTTACTTCTGCACGAGTCAGCGCAGGGAACAGTGTAACATATTTGAACACATAGGTGTGTGTGTGTGGACTGGGTTTACTCTGAGTCTGTTTCCTGGAGTAAGCGGAGATTGGATTCCGTGCCAGCCTCAGCCGTCAAGAGGTTTGTTTCCTGGCTGTTTGGTGAAGTGAAACTTGAACTCAGAGGTCACTTAGGTTGACACCCAAGCCATTCCCCTGTGAATCGGGCACACAAAGGGCGCGGGGAGGCGGGACAATGGAGGGATGGATGAGCCCATCTCCCCTCCGGAGGGCACAGAGGCCTCCAGGGCATGGGGGCCCTGGGGTGACGGTCCCGTCCTTAGAAAGCTCTGGGGCTGCGGGGACACGGGAGTCTCCAGGACAGGGCGTACCGCCGGAGGTTCCACGGGGGCAGAGGTCCAGTGTCCACTCCCTGCCCAAAGCAACGCGGCTGCCGCTTTCTGGCTCCTGGGAAGGCAGGGCAGCCGGGACGACGGACTGAGACGTGGGCCTTCCGACGGCCACGCGGCTGCCTGGACCGGAGGTGGTGAGAGTCGGGCTGACACCGTGAGCTCCGCAGGTTGAAGGGAGCTGCGCTCTGCCCGGCGTGCAGAGCCTGGGTCTGCTCATCCACCCCGTGCTGCTCCCTCCCCTGCGGACACTGGAGGAACACACTGAGCATTTGCTCAAGTCTGGCCTGGCTCCCTCTCGGTGGGGTGGGTCACCTGGGGGAAGGGTGAGGGAGTCCTGTGGCCCACGCCCCCAAGCACAGCCTAAGGCACTACTGTGTCCCGGGAGGGAACCCAGAGCTGAGGCGGCATCCAACCTTGACCTTGGGCAGGTGACTTAGTTAACCCCTCACCCGCCTGGGAGGGGAACAGATGTTGATGGTGGCAGGGACCGGGGTGACCCCGGACATCATCAGAGGTGGGGTGAGGACAGGGGTGACCCCGAGTGTCATCAGAGGTGGCTGGGACAGGGGTGACCCTGAGTGTCATCAGAGGTGTGGGGGGACAGGTGTGACCCTGAGCATCATCAGAGGTCGTGGGGGACAGGGGTGACCCTGAGTGTCATCAGAGGTGGGCTGAGGACAGGGGTGACCCCGAGCATCATCAGAGTTGGGGTGAGGACAGGGGTGACCCCGAGTGTCATCAGAGGTGGGGTGAGGACAGGGTGACCCCGAGTGTCATCAGAGGTGGCTGGGACAGGGGTGACCCCGAGTGTCATCAGAGGTGGGGTGAGGACAGGGGTGACCCCGAGTATCATCAGGTGGGGTGAGGACAGGTGTGACCCCAAGTGTCATGAGAGGTAGGGGTGAGGACAGGGGTGACCCCGAGTGTCATCAGAAGTGGCTGGGCACAGCAACAGACAAAGGCCTGATATCTGTCATCTACAGAGAACTCAAAAAACTAAGCCCCTCCAAGCCCAATAAACCTATTAGGAAATGGGCAAAAGAGCTAAAGAGAGACTTCACAAGAGAAGATATAAAAATGGCAAAGAAACACATGAGGAAATGCTCAACATGCCTGGTAGTAAAGGAAATGCAAATAAAAACAACCCTGAGATACCACCTCACCCCAGTTAGAATGGCCTATACTCTGAACTCAGGCAACAACAAATGCTGGAGGGGGTGCGGGGAAAGAGGAACCCTTCTCCATTGTTGGTAGGAGTGCAAATCAGTACAACCACTTTGGAGAACAGTATGGAGGTTTCTCAAAAAGCTCAATATAGACCTACCCTATGACCCAGCCATACCACTCCTAGGCATCTATCCTAAACAGCAAAATCCAAGATATCAAAAAGGCATTTGTACTTCCATGTTTATCGCGGCACAATTCACAATAGCTAAAATATGGAAACAACCCAGATGCCCCTCCACAGACGAATGGAGCCAAAAAATATGGTACTTATACACAATGGAATACTACATAGCGATTAGGAATGGTGAAATACTGTTATTCGCAGGGAAATGGACAGAACTCGAACAAATAATGTTGAGTGAGACAATCCTAGAACACAGAAAACAAAGGGGCATGATCTCCCTGATATATGACTGTTAACAAAGGGAGACGGAGAGACAGTAGAGACCAAGTCTGTGAACACTGTATATGTTCTTGATATATTGTATATTGCATATATGTCAACCTGACCTAGACAAGGGATGGAAAAACAGGTTGTAAGATATCACAAGAAATGTACACACTGCCCTACTATGTAACTGCACCCTCTTTGCACAACACCTTGTAAAAAAATTTATGTCCAATTAATAAAAAAAAAAGTGGCTGGGACAGGGGTGACTCCGAGCATCATCAGAGGTGGGGTGAGGACAGGGGTGACCCCGAGTGTCATCAGGGTTGGGGGGGACAGGGATGACCCTGAGTGTCATCAGAGGTGTGGCGGGACAGGGGTGACCCCGAGTGTCATCAGAGGTGTGGCGGGACAGGGGTGACCCCGAGTGTCATCAGAGGTGGGGTGAGGACAGGGGTGACCCTGAGTATCATCAGAGGTGGGGTGAGGACAGGTGTGACCCCAAGTGTCATGAGAGGTGGGGGTGAGGACAGGGGTGACCCCGAGCGTCATCAGAGGTGGGGTGAGGACAGGGGTGACCCCGAGCATCATCAGAGGTGGGGGTGAGGACAGGGGTGACCCCGAGTGTCATCGGGGGGGGGACAGGGGTGACCCCAAGTGTTATCAGAGGTGGGGTGGGGTGAGGACAGGGGTGAACCTGAGCATCAGAGTTGGGGGTGAGGACAGGGGTGACTCCGAGTGTCATCAGAGGTGGGGGGATACAGGGGTGACCCCGAGTGTCATCAGAGGTGGGGGGATACAGGGGTGACCCTGAGCATCATCAGACGTGGGGTGATGAGAGGGGTGACCCCGAGTGTCATCGGGGCAGGACAGGGGTGACCCCAAGTGTCATCAGAGGTGGGGTGAGGACAGGGGTGACCCTGAGCATCATCAGAGCTGGGGGGGACAGGGGTGACCCCGAGTGTCATCAGAGGTGGGTTGCCGGGGCAGGGGTGACCCCGAGCATCATCAGAGGTGGGGTGGGGTGATGACAGGGGTGACCCAGTGTGTCATCAGAGGTGGGGAGGGACAGGGGTGACCCTGAGTGTCATCAGATGTTGGCCCCCACTGCAGTGGTATTATGGACGTGGCCCACTTGCTGGAAGTGTTGTCTTTGGCCACAGACCCAGCAAACGCACCTTGTTTCTGCACCACCTGACTCAGAACAACAATGAGTTGGCTGTCACCTGCAGGTGACTGATGTCGTTGTATTCTTGATCCAGCAGTCCCTGAACTCTGTTCTGCGTCATCATGTAGTCCAGAAGAAATGGCACCAACCATGCTGCGTCCTGCTGGCCAGATGTGACGGAACTGTGCCACCTCCGAGACGCCAGAGCAGGAAGCAGCGGGAGCCAGATGCCCGGGTCAAGACCTACGCGTGCCAGAGGCTGGTGGAAGACGTGGGCACGGTCCGAGCGGCTGCAAGGACTGGACAGGTCGTGAGGCCCCCAAAGTGAGTGCAAGGCAGCACACCGTCGCGTGTCCCTTCACCACTGGAACCCCATTGCGGGCCTCTGCGGGAGTCGCCCCAGCATACACAGAAGGCAGGTGAGCATTCCTCTCCCTTTGCCGGGTGAGTCTGAGCGAAGCACAGGGCAGAAGTGCTGTTGGCAGACGTAGCTGCACTGGGCAGATGAAGCATCACAGTAACTTGCTTCCTCTGCCCCGGGGATCCGTGAGTCTGGAGAAGCTGAGAATGATGCATGAGCTCCCAGGTTCAAGCCCCAGCACTGAAGTAAAAAGAAAAGTCAGCTATCTATCTAGGTATGCACCTGTCATCCCAGCACTGGGGAGACTCTTGAATTCAAGGCCAGCCTGGACTACATAAGTTCCAGGCCGGCCTGGGTTACAGAGTGAGCAAGAGCCTATCTTAAAAGCAAAACAAAACAGTTGTATTGCAAACCTCGATAGGCAAACCACAGTTAAGATTTGTTGGGTTCTTCAGCTACAAATAACCTCTGAGAAGTTGCTTCTGGCTCTTGAGAGGTTCTGGGTGAATGCGTATTCCACCCATCACTGACTCAGAGACCACGGGGCCCGAGTGCCGGTCCTTACCTGGTGGCATCGGGTCCGCTGGGCCACCGCGGAGGGCACCGCCAGCAGGGCTCCCTCTCGCAGGTGGAGGCTGCCGTGGGACAGTCCCCCTGGAGGGAATTGAGGTCCCGTCCTTGGTGTGACCTTGGCAGCAGGCCGCTAAGGAGGCAAGTAAGTGTACATGCGACACAACGGGAGGTCCCTGATCCAATCGGACTGCTGTCCTGATGAGAAGAGACTCCAGCACACACACTGGGGAAGATGGATGGAGAACACCGAGGAGAGGCCCCGAGCCCCGACCCCACCAGCACCTTGCCCTTGCTTGAGGTCTTGCAGTCTCCAGAACAAATTCCTGCGGCTTGAGTCCCTCTGTCGTGTGATATTTATTTTATCTTATTAGCCAAGAAGCAACTCAAGATTGTCCTCCAGCATACTGGTCCAAATCTGACCCCTGCATGTGCCAGTTCCCCCGGTGATGGGGGCCGTCTCCCCCCCCCCCCCCGGCCCCCCGCCACCTCGTCTCCTCTCCCAGGCAGCGGCTTCGCGGGATTTCAGCAGAAGCTGGTGAGGAGACCCCGGTGCGCGCGGCTCTGGGGGCGCGGCTGGAATTGGGGCCAGGGGTCCACTGTGGACAGTGGGAAGCACAATCGCCCCTGGACGTCACGGAAATCCTCGGCCCCACTCGGGAGGGGAGCTGTCCGGGTCCACGCGCCACGCTGGCCGCAGGGGCCTGGAGGAACAGGTGTTTAGGGTTAGGGCTAAGGAGGCCCAGGTGTGCGGCTTCCCCAACAGCTGCGCCTGCCCGCGACCCACCCGCATCCTCGCCCAAGTCCCCAGCCGCGCTCCGGGCCAGTGCCGGAGGGGTCCGGGGGGGCGGGGGCGGGGGCGGGTGCCGCGGGCCTCCTTCCCACCCGGCCGAGGAGCCCGCCGAGCGCCCGGGACGGACGGAACTGTGGATCTGAACCGGAACTGACTTGACTCGCTCCCCGCACGGCGCGGAAAGCGGCTCGGTCCCGGCGGGGCGGGGACGGCTGCGTGCCGGGCGGAGATGGGAAGCCAGGAATTAAAGGTCGGGGCCCGCACGTGCAGCCGCCCGGCGCCGCCCCGGGCTGCCGCCTCCGGCGCGGAACGCGGTGCGTAATGCGGGCGGGCCGTGGCCCCGGGGCGCGCGGGCGGGCGGGCCTCTCCCCCTCGCCGGGCTCCGCGCGCGTCCGGCGGCGCTCGCGATTTCCAGCATCTTGGTTTCGGGTGGACTGGGAAGCTGCTCCTCGCAGGAACGAGTCGAGCCCTCCGGGGGGCCGGGGCGGGTGTCTCGGAGCCCGCGCCGGGCGGGAGGGACGCGTTTCGGGGCGCCCGCCGCGGTGACGCGCGCCCCCCGCCCGCCGCAGCGCCACCGCAATGGCTGAGCGGGGCCGTCGGGCGCCGCCGCCTCGGAGCCCGCGCCGCCCGGAGCCGGCTCGCGGGGAGCCTCGGTGAGCAGCTGCCCTCCGAGCCCGGGACCCCGCGCGCCCCGCGGCCCGGCCGGGCCCGGTTCTCGGCGCTCTGCCGGCGCCCGGCGCGGAGCGTCCGGGGCTCCCGGGGGCCCTGCGCGAGCGGCTGGCGGGACCCAAGAATGGCGGAGACGGGGCGGCGCAGCCCGGTGGTGGCCAGGATGGGGTGGGGGGGGGGGTCTGGCTCGGCAGAGCCTGAGGGTGGCGGGGATGGGGTGCCCGGGGCTCGCCGATCCGGGCCCGCGAGCCGGGTGGCGGCCGCGGCGGGGCGGCGTCCCGCAGGCCGGGGGTCCTGCGGCCGGGCGCACCGGCCCAGAGGGGGCCCCGGTGGGGTCCTCCCGGCCCCGCCGGGCGAGTCTCCGGGCCCCCGGCGGCGGCGTTTCCGGGCTGTGCGGAGCCGCGGCCCCGCGCAGGCCTCGGCGCGGGCGGTGGCGGTGACGCCGCGCAGGGTGGGGCCGCGCAGGTGCCGCACCGCCGCCGCGACTCGTCCGGAGCCTCCCGCGAGGCGCCGCCGGGCCGGCGCGGGCGTGTGAGTCTCGGTGGCGGGCCACGTTTGTGGGGGTCTGGCTGCCATTCGCGAGCTCCCTTTCCAGGGAGGGCCGCGTAGCCGCGGGGGGCCGATGACGCGGGGATCCGGGCGGTGACCGGGAGGCGGGCGCGGGCCTGGACAGTGGCGGGGAACCTGCCGTTCGCGTGGGCCCTGCCTCTGCCGTAAAGCTGCCGCGTAACGGAGCCCGGGCGGGCGCGCACCTGGCTCCGGAGTTCCCGGCGGGTGGGCTGCGTCCGTCCGCGTACACTCGGTGTCCGCGTTCGCGGGTCACGGGCGCGGGCCACAGGCCTGGCTCCCCGCTCCCCCCTCCCCCCTGGAGCCGCTCCGCGGTGCCTCCCTCTGCCAGGCCTGGGGTGAGGGGAGGGACGCAGACCTTCCCAGCGCCTCTCCCCTTCTCAGGCCCGCTCCGAGGCTGGGAATGCGGGCTCCTTTGGACAGCGGCCGGCAGGGTGCACGCCCCGGGGTCACGGCAGGTGAGCGGGGTTGCCGCCTGGTCCTTCCACTAGGAGCCTTGGCGGGGCAGTGGAGCAGGACTGGGCCCGGAGAGGAGCTTTCCAAAGCCGAGGGGCCAAGCCTGGGTCCCTCCCACCTTTCCCTCGTTCCTCTCCCTCTTCTCCCCTCCTTCTCCTCTTCCCCCTTCCCTGGGGCTCCGGAGCCTGGGCGCGCTCTGAGGTTCGGCTGGAGCTGGGCGCAGTCATCCCCGCCTTAGAAGCCAGTGCAGGGCTCCAGACCCCACTGCCTCCCAGGGCTCACCGACTTTGGACAGAAAGAGTCTGACCGGGGAGAAGGGAGTTTTCCAGTGAGTTTCAGTGGGGAGTTGACTAAAAATACAGTTTTAGATAGGATTGTCAAGCAAATTGAAGTGTGTAAACGCAGGTTGCAAGGTGTTGTTTGTACTGCAAACATCCACCCGGAGATCCCCGCATTCATTTGTCTGTGTTGTTGCCACCATTTAAAGCTTGCCTGGAAAGGAGAAGAGAAGAGGGCCTTGGGGTCTGTCCAGTGCCACCGGGTTTGTTTTGTTTTTGTTGCCAGTCCTGAGGCGTGGACTCAGGGCCTGAGCACTGTCCCTGGCTTCTTTTTGCTCAAGGCTAGCACTCTACCACTGGAGCCACAGCGCCACTTCCGGCTTTTTCCTATATATGTGGTGCTGAGGAATCGAACCCAGGTCTTCATGTATATAGGAGGCGAGCACTTTACCACTAGGTCGTATTCCCAGCCCCATGCCACCCGGTTTGTCACACTCCTGTCTCTGTAGCCCCGTTTCCATGCCGTGGGAAGCTGGTGGTCCTTTTCTGGGCCGCAGCTGGTCACAGATCTAGGGACTGAGATTTGGGTACCAAATGCTTGTGTTTATGCTATTTGCAAGAAGGTTGTGAACAGGGACATAACAATAAAAATGGTTGTTGCTTTAAAATAAAGATGAGAAAGAGGAAATACTGATGATAAACGTTGGTTGGTGCCTGGCCCTGTTGTGTTGAGGTGCGGAGGTCTGGCTTTACTCCTTCATCTTACATCTCAGCCTCTATCACCTTTATCACCAGGAACAACCCAGGATGGGCTTTTTTCTTTCTTGTGTTTTATTCTGGCAGGTAAGAATACTTGCCAGGAGACCCATCCTCTTCAATTTTATGTTTATAAGACATCCAGTGTCAATTACAGGTGATGAACAACGGTAGTCCCGATGTTGTGATGTTGTACAGCCGAGGTCCAGGGCTTATTCTTCTCCATGGAAACATTGTGACACTTTGTGATACTTTCCATCCCTCCCCCTCTCCTAGTGCTGGCTATTCCAGTGTACTGCCTAGCATTTCAGTCTTACTAATGTATGGTTTAACTATTTCAGATATTTCATGTAACTGGAATTAGGTGCTTCTTGTCTACAGTGTCTACAGTGCCCTCAAACTGGAATCATGTTGTTATAATTGACAATTTCCTTCTTTTCCAAGGTCAAGTAGTATTCCCACATTTCTTTGAGTGATTGTTGCCGAGCTCTCTTGGCCTAGTTCGTGTTAGGGCTTTCCGATGGGTCACCTGGCATGGCAGGAGTGTGTTCCGGGGTCAGGAGGTGGGAGAGGGAAGGAGTGGGAGTGGGGAGGGCCATTGGCAGGGCAGTGGGAGGGACAGGTGGAAGGACACCCACAGGGGTGGAGGGCTGTGTTTGGGAGCGGCCGTCTCACCTCAGGGACAGGCCTAGACCCGAGGCTGGGTGTGAGCTCTCTGCTGGCCACATGCCCATCTTGTCAGGCACTTCCTCTGGGTGTTAAGATTTGGGGAGACCGGATTGTGCTGCACCTGTGCCTGCCCATCTCTGCAGATCCCGTGGACACATTTCATAGCCCCAGGTTGTCTAGGAGCAGGTGGAGCTGGACGGAAGCTGCATGGAGGCTCAGTGGCCCAGCCGGGCTCGGGGTGAAGCATCCCCGGGAAGGGTGAGGAGCCTGGGGAGCAGGTGTGGCTGCTGCTGGGCCTGGTTCTCCAAGGAAAGCGAGTGCTACGGTGCCCAGTCCCTGCTGGGCTTCCTTCCTCCTTTGCCCCTCGGCGGTGAGCCTGGGTGGCCTCCCGCCACCCCCATCTCCCCTAACCGTTCTGGCTGGAGTTGCAGGCCCCAGGAGCCAGGGCTGTGGAAGGGCTGCTGCTGGGGACCGTGTGGCTTTCCCTGCACCAAGCCTGCCAGCACCCCGGGATTGGTTCCTCAGCATCCCCAGCTCCCAAGGGGCCATTCTGATAGTAGCATTAAGAAGAAGAATTGCGCCAAGAGCTGCTGGGTGCCATGGCCCCTGGCCGGCGCTGAGCATGTCTTCTCCATGGTGGCTTGTGTCCTAGCGTGGCCGAGTTTCCCCTCGGGAGACAGTGCCACTCGCCTGTGTTTTCCCTTTGTGTTGCATGAATCCTTTGCATTGTGTATTTAGTGTAGCACACACAAGACTCTGTCTTCTTTCCTTCAGGCTGTGCTTTGTTGGGGTTCTTGCGGCAAAATGCTGAGGTGGAGCCGTGAGAGGGTGCACTCTGTCACCCCATGCATAGCTTTGGTGGAAAGGTGGCAGGTGCAAGGTCACTTTGGCACCCAGGGGTCGGATGACGGATCAGAGACTGCCCAGGAAGCTTAGGGAAGGAGAGGGGCTCTTTGTGACCCGCTGAAAGCCCAGGAAGGAGAAGCCTCGGGGGCAGAGCCCCAAGGCCTTGAGTCCTGACTGCTCTGCCCCACCTGGGCTTCTGCGTGGAGTGGATTTCTCCTGGGTCATTTTGCTCCCAAGTTTGAAATAAAATCATTGGGGGAGAATAAGGAAGTGGGGAAAAGCCAGAAAGCAAACCCAAGGGAAAAGATTTTTCTTTTTGAGCCATGAGATTCAAGGTATTTCCCTCTTCTCTCTCTTGCCTACCCTTGATTTTGACCTGGGCCTCAGTCTGTCTGAGAGGGGCAGGGACAGGGCCTCCCGGGCCTCCTAGAAATCACCTAGCAGGATCAGTGACGCCCTCCCCAGGGGCACAGAGAAGGCACTGCTGTCCCCAGGAGCAGCTAGACTCTGTAGGAAGATGAGCTCAGAAAGGTTAGAGATGGCTTTGTAAGCTATGTTTTGTTTTTGTTAAATTTGTGGTGAAATGCACATAATATAAAACTTGCATGGCCAGCTGTGGCAGTGCATCCTTGTAATCTAAGCTACTTATGTAGGAGGCTGAGATTGGGAGGAACAAAGTTCAAGACCAGTTGGACAAAAAAAGTTAAGACCCCCATCTCAGGCTGGGGATATGGCCTAGTGGCAAGAGTGCTCGTCTCGTATACAGGAGGTCCTAGGTTCAATTCCCCAGCACCACATATATAGAAAATGGCCAGAAGTGGTGCTGTGGCTCAAGTGGCAGAGTGCTAGCCTTGAGCAAAAAAAACAAGCCAGGGACAGTGCTCAGGCCCTGAGTCCAAAGCCCAGGACTGGCCAAAAAAAAGACCCCATCTCCTCCAAGAAGCCAGGTGTGGTAGCATGCAGGAAGTATAAATAGGCAGGTCTTGGTCCAGGCCAGCAGCGAGGGGAAGGGGAAGGGATTTAAGACCCTATTGGAAAAAAGGTAACTGAAGCCAAGGGGGCAGGGGAGTGGGTCAAGTGGAAGAGTGTCTGTCTAGCAAGCACAAGGTCTGGGTTTAAGCTCCAGTGCCACCAGAAAGCAAATGTGTCGCCTTAGCCATCTTTTGAGTCTATGGTTCAGTGGTAGCAAGTACTATCATGCTTTTGTGAAACACTGCCAGACCCTTCCTTTTTACAAAACTTCAACTTTGCCTCCATTAAAAGCAAACTCCCAGCCTCTCGGCCAGCCAACTCCATATCCTTCTGCCAGCCTTGCCACCCGCCACTCCACTGTGGTCTGGCCACTCCTGGGGCCTGACACGTTGACTCGCCACATACGGCTCCTCCAGAGGGCTGCTGTGGTTCCTCGTGTCCACACGTCTTTCCTCACAAGGCTGAGCAGCTCTTGCTTGTACAGACAGGCCATCTGTCCCTCCTCCATTTCCCCTGCGGTCCCAGGGAACACCCTTTAGCTACTGCAGAACTGCTACTGTGACCGTCACTGCGCACGTGCCTGTCGAGACTTGGCATTTACTTTCGAGAGTCTACATGCAGTAGGGTTTCTGGGTCCTATGGTAAGTGTCATTTATTCGTATGTTTATTGAGATTTGTTGAGACAGGTCTTTCTGTATTACCCAGGATTGGGTGGGAAACCAAATCCTCTGCCTCAGCCTCCCAGTGCTGGGGTGACGGTTGTGCCCGCGATACCCGTTATTTAGTTATTTTCAAGATTTTTCTACTAGAGTCCATTAGTTGCACAAGGAGGGTTTCGTTTTGACATTTCTGTACCTGCACACAATATCCTGGTCAGACTCATCTCCATCTCTCTCCCTCGTTTCTTTCCCCTTCTTGAAACAACTCAACAGGTTTCATTGGACTATTCTTAAACATGCAAACAAACCATATTCCAACCATATTAATTCAACCCCCTCATTAATGTTTCTCCTCCCACTGATACCCCAACAGAGCCAGTTTTTACTCTGTCATTCAATTTTTCATTTTTAATTGCAAAGGGTGGGCTAGATGTGACATCTCCATAATGCAGCACTAAACCTCTCTCCCTTTCAGCCAACTTCACTCTAATTCCCTCTCTCCATTAGCCCTCCCTCCTCCTGCTAGTACCTCCCCCTAAAAAAACAGAGCCTGGTTTTGTTTTGTTTTTGCCGGTCCTGGGGCTTGAATTCAAGGCCTGAGCACTGTCCCTGAGTTTTTGGGCTCAAGGCTAGAGTTCTACCACTTGGAGCCACAGCACCTTTTCTGGCTTTTTTTTTTTTTGGTTGTTGTTTGCCAGTCCTGGGGCTTGAACGCAAGGCCTGGGCACTGTCCCTGGCTTCTTTTTGCTTAAGGATAGCACTCTACCACTTGAGCCACAGTGCTACTTTTGGCCTTTTCTGCATACGTAGTGCTGAGGAATCAAACCACGTGTGCGAGGCAAGCACTCTATCACTAGGCCATATTCCCAGCCCCCCCCCCCCCCCGCCTTTTTTTTTTTTTTTTTGTAGATTAAGACAGAGCCTCATGGACTTTCCTGCCAAGGCTGGCTTCAAACGTCAATCCTCAGATCTTAGCCTCCAGAGTAGCTAGGATTACAGGCACGAGCCACCAGCACCTGGCTTATCTTATTGCTTTTAAGGCTATGAGCAGGGTTGTTTTTGCTGCTTTCTTTCTCATTTGGTTTGTTATTGATATATAGAAAAGTTACTGACTTTTAGTGTTGATTATGAGTTCTGCTATGTTTTCAATGGTATCTACTATTTCTAGAAGTTTATTGGGTGGGGTCTAGGATCTGTTAAATGTAGAATTTTACCATCTGCAGGTAGGAATAATTTGACTACTTCTCTAATTGACTTCCTCCTCTTTCTCCTGCCTTATGGCCCTGGCTAGGAATTCTACTACCATGTTGGATAAGAGTGGGAGTGAAGACCGTGCTTTCTTCCTGACTTTAGGGAAAACTTTTCAGTGTTCCTTCATTGAATATTGTGTTGGCTGTAGATTCATCTTACACAGTCTTCATTAACTTCAGGCAGTTCCTTATATTTCTACTTTTTCAGAGCTTTTCTTTTTCTTTCTTTCTTTTTTTTTTTTTTTTTTTGGCCAGTCCTGGGCCTTGGACTCAGGGCCTGAGCACCATCCCTGGCTTCTTCCCGCTCAAGGCTAGCACTCTGCCACCTGAGCCACAGCGCCACTTCTGGCCATTTTCCATATATGTGGTGCTGGGGAATCAAACCGAGAGCTTCATGTGTAGGAGGCAAGCGCTCTTGCCTGGTCCTGTTTGTGTGATGTACTGCACTTACTGATTTTTATGTGTTAAGCTGTCCTTGCATTCCTAGGATGAAACCAACTTGAATCCTGTTTATAAGAATTTTATTGAGAATGTTTACACCAATGTTCACCAAAGAGATTGGTATACAATTCATTCTCTTTTTGTTGTTGTGTCTCTGTTTTATTTCATAGAATGAGTCTGGTAGTGTCCTTTCTATTTCACAGAGGAGTCTGAGGTATATTGCTATTAATTCTTCTTTGAAAGGCTGATTGAATTCAAGTTCTGGAGTCTACTTGGTTGGGAGAATCTTTTTTTTTGGCCCTGTCCTTGGCTTCTTTTTGCTCAAGGATAGCACTCTGCCACTTGAGCCACAGCGCCACTTCTGGCCTTTTCTACATATGTGGTGTTGAGGAATGGAACCCAGGGCTTCATGTATATGAGGCAAACACTCTACCACTAGGCCATATTCCCAGCCCTGGGAGAATCTTTCTTACATTTCAGTCTCATTGCTTATTATAGATCTGTTTAAGTGGTTTATGTCCTCTTGGTTCTGTTTTGGTAGGTCAACTTGCTCTAGAAATTTATCCATTTCTCCTATATTCCAGTGTTTCTGTGAATTGGTTTTCCAAGGACTCCCTCATGATCCTTTGGATTTTACTGGCATGCGTTTGTTGTGATCTTTCTTTTCATTTCTAATTTATTCATTTGAGTCTCTTCTTTCCTTTTGGTCTGATTGGCTAGGGACTTATTAATATAATTTTTTTTTAAGAACCAACATTTTGTTTCATTGATTCATTGTATAGTTTGTTTGTCTCCATTTTATTAATTTCTGCTCTAATATTTATTATTTCTTCCTGTCTGCTAATTTGGGGGTTTGGCTTGTTCCTGTTGTTCTAGAAAGTTTGATGTTTATCATTAGGCTATTTCAGAGCTCTCTGTTTCATATAAGAACCCATAGTTATACATTTTCCCCCTAGCACTACCTCATTGTAACTCAAAGGTAGGTTGTGTTTTCATTTTCATAAGATTTCAGGAACTTTATGATTCCCCCACCCCAATTTCTTCAGTGACTCACTTGTCATTCATACGTTTGAATATTTTTTCTTTTCTTTTTATTTGTGCCATTACTGGGGCTTGACCTTGGGTTCTAGGTGCTGTCCATTATCTTTTTCAGACAGTGCTCTACCACTTGAACCACAGTTCCACTTTCGGCTTTTGGGCAGTTAATATGAGATAAGAGTCTCATGGACTTTCCTCCTCAGAATGATTTTGAACCATGGTCCTCGGATCTCAGCCTCTTGATTAGCTACAATTACAATCATGAGCCAATGGCACCTGGCTAAAAGTTACATTTAAGCCTAATTCTTACCCATTTGACTCCTGGGTTTCCTGCTGTCACTAGGGGCATGCTAGGCGTCATGCTTGAACATGTGTTTCCCTGAGACCTAGGGTGAGCGTGCCTGTTGTGGGAGAGCCGTCTGGCTCCTACAGGAGTGGGAGCACTCAGCGGGGCACTGAGGCACTGTGTGGGAAATACTCCATGCCCGCTGTTGAACTGTAGTCTCTGGGTCTATCCAGGTCATCTACTGGCCAGCCCTTGCCACCACACCTCAGGGCTCCTTGCTTCTGCTGTGCCCACCAATGCAAGCCTTCGGGGCAGTCAGGGGTGTGTAGTCTGATCTCCTGGAGGAAACCCTGTAAGCCTCTATGGCAACAGTCCCTAGGCTTTGTCTCTCACGTTCACCCCGTAGCCTGGGGTGGGGGGGGGCAAAAATCCAAGCATGGGACACTAGTTGATCCAACTAGGCAACAGCTGGTTTGATTGTTCAGTTACCTGCTGATCTCTGTCCAGGCTGCCCCTAGCATTTGTCAACTCTGTGTTCTTTGTTGCATTGGGTGGGAGCTGAGTCAGTTCTGACTTGGGCGAGGCTTCTTTTGCTTTTTGTTGCTCTGTGAAGCACTGAAGAGGCCCCGGGAACAGCAGCAGAGCAGAGCAGCAGAGGAAGGAGCTCCACTAGGAGTGGGCCTGGGGGCCGTGTGGCTGGGTTTGTGCTCCAGAACAAGGGCGCATTAGGAAACTACAGGTGAATTCGGATGAGGATGTGTTGCGTGGTCTCTACCTCCTGATACAACTTCTCACCCAGGGCCACCCCAGGGCCACGCACAGTGCCACTGGTAGGCGTGGCTTGGAAAAGCTATTGGGCCAGGAATGTTCTCATGTGCTGGGGAAGGGTGCATGCCTGTCCCTTTGTTCTCCAGTTGTTTTTATTTACCAGGAATCTTAGAGGCAAAGGCATGTGTGAAAGTCACAGAATAGCTTCTCCTCTCAGAGGAATGTGTTTCTGGACCTGCTCACCTGCAGGGTCCAGACTAACACAGGCCCAGCCTTCCAGAGACAAGGGGTGAGCGTGGGCAGGTGTGGGAAGAGATGAGCTGCTGAGCATCTGGAGGTGGGCTGGCGAGATGCTGGCAGGGCACGCATGGGCCTGGACAAGCGTCTCTACTGGGCCGCCCGGCAACCAGCTAGAGTAACACCAAAGCTAGGTCGCAAACAGGCAGAGGCAAGAAGAGCAGGTGGCACAGATGAGTGGGGGATTTCATGGTGAGGGCTGGAGTTGAGAGGAGACAGCACCAAGGACAGAGCCCAGGAGTTTGGGGGCTGCAGCAGGAGGCAGGGAAGTGGGATGTCTGTTCATGTTTCCTGGGCAGTTCTGGCCTTCCAGACTCGAGGCCCAGCCCTCACTGGAGGGCATTTGGGCTGCTTTAGGGTTGCTGAGCTTGTGTGGCTCCTTCTACTTCCCTAGGAACCAGAATGACGATGGAGAGCCGGGCTGTCTGCCTGGGGGGTGGCGGACGCCTCTGCTTTTCCAGGCACTCTGTGGACTCCTCTCTGGAGCCTCACAGGCAACCCCAGGGGCCGGGCGAGTGTCCTGCTCCAGTGCCCCCCCCCCCCAGGGGCTCACGGAGCGCGGCCCTCGCGGCACTTCGGGGGCTATGAGTGAATGAAAATGCAGCCCTCTCTCGTCGTGAACATTTTGGGGAAAATTAATGCCAAGTAGACCTTGCCAAAAAGCCTGCAGGCTGCAATGCAATCAGACCAGGAAGAAAGAGGAAGGCGCCAAAGGACAGGCGTGCATCTGCCAGCCTGTGAGCCAGCTTGCCACGAGCCTCGGCTTTAATTAATGCTTGCTCACACGTCCCTCTCTGTCTTTGCTTGATGTTTAAAAAATTCTGTCAAGCTAGGTATGGTGGCTCACGCCTATAACCTCAGTTACTTGAGAGGCAGAGATTGGGTTGGATCATAGTTCCAGGCTAGTCTGGGTAAAAAGTTCACACGTGTTACCCTGGTGACTGCCCCAAAGGTGGGAACAGAGGCGATGGCCAGGCTAGCCTCCCCGGCAACCAGGGGACCGGGGGCCTCTACAGGGAGGGGACACAGATGGAAACCAGCCAGAAGCTTTCTAGAGGGAACCCAAGGAGGACATCTTTCTGCAGCAGAAAAGCATTTCTTAAGCAGTAAGTGAAGGCAGAGTGCAGAACAGATGAATAAAACAATGAAAGCTCCTGCAGCCAGACAGCAACTGAAAAAATTAGCCAAAGGTCACCAATTGAATATTTGATATCTGGAATATAACAGCCTCCTTTAGAATGAGAAATGACAAATAGGCCAACAGAGACCAAGAGTGATGACCTGCAAGATCACAGACCTGGATGGGCAGTGGGCACATGAAAAAGGCCCCACCAGTGGTGGGGGCATGCAAGTGACCCAGTTCCTGGCCACCCTTGAGCCTGGCCAGCATGGAGCTTGGGGACCCGGGGGGCAGGCACATCACGCGCATCTTCACCGCTTTGGAGAAGAGTTCCAGTATTTAACAAGATCAAAGACGCCTGCACCTACCAGCCAGTCACCCTGTCTGGATACTTGTTCTCAGGCACAGGAGCAGATGGGCTGACGTGTATACGAGGTGTTCATAGTGGCATGGAAACCACCTAATGTGTATACAAGGTGTTCATGGCAAATGAAAACACCCCTAGGTGTATACAAGGCGTTTATGGTGAGCAGAAACCACCTAATACATGTATAAGGTGTTTATGGTGGAACGGAAACCAGCTAGCACGTATGGGTGGTTCATGGTGGCATCGTTTGTAGAAATGAGTGAACGGAAATCACCTAATGTGTGTTCATGGCGAATGGAAACCACCTAACGTGTGCACTTGGTGTTCATGGCGAATGGAAATCACCTAATGTGTGCACTTGGTATTCATGGCGAGTGGAAATCACCTAACGTGTGCACTTGGTGTTCATGGTGAATGGAAATTACCTAACATGTACTTGGTGTACATTTTATAGGCAACTCTAAAATATGCAACAATAATTTGTCCTCACCTCTACAAGCCAACAATTCAGACTTACTACTTGGTTAATGAGTGATGTCACTGGAGCCTGTGTGTGCTCTGCTGTTGGTGTCACTGGAGCCTGTGTGTGCTCTGCTGTTGGTGTCACTGGAGCCAGTTGTGTGCTCTGCTGTTGGTGTCACTGGAGCCAGTTGTGTGCTCTGCTGTTGGTGTCACTGGAGCCTATTATATGCTCTGCTGTTGGTGTCACTGGAGCCAGTTGTGTGCTCTGCTGTTGGTGTCACTGGAGCCAGTTGTGTGCTCTGCTGTTGGTGTCACTGGAGCCTGTGTGTGCTCTGCTGTTGGTGTCACTGGAGCCTGTGTGTGCTCTGCTGTTGGTGTCACTGGAGCCAGTTGTGTGCTCTGCTGTTGGTGTCACTGGAGCCAGTTGTGTGCTCTGCTGTTGGTGTCACTGGAGCCTGTTGTGTGCTCTGCTGTTGGTGTCACTGGAGCCAGTTGTGTGCTCTGCTGTTGGTGTCACTGGAGCCTGTGTGTGCTCTGCTGTTGGTGTCACTGGAGCCTATGTGTGCTCTGCTGTTGGTGTCACTGGAGCCAGTTGTGTGCTCTGCTGTTGGTGTCACTGGAGTCTGTGTGTGCTCTGCTGTTGGTGTCACTGGAGCCAGTTGTGTGCTCTGCTGTTGGTGTCACTGGAGCCAGTTGTGTGCTCTGCTGTTGGTGTCACTGGAGCCTGTGTGTGCTCTGCTGTTGGTGTCACTGGAGCCTATTATATGCTCTGCTGTTGGTGTCACTGGAGCCAGTTGTGTGCTCTGCTGTTGGTGTCACTGGAGTCTGTGTGTGCTCTGCTGTTGGTGTCACTGGAGCCTATTATATGCTCTGCTGTTGGTGTCACTGGAGCCTATTATATGCTCTGCTGTTGGTGTCACTGGAGCCAGTTGTGTGCTCTGCTGTTGGTGTCACTGGAGTCTGTGTGTGCTCTGCTGTTGGCTGTGCTGGCACAGAATAAAGCTATAAAAAGTATGGGTCGCAGAATAAAATCTGTGTCTATCCTCATGATTGTGCCATTGAGGATCAGGTCTCATTATGAAGCTGGGTTAAAGAGTGCTTGTGGTCAAAGTCTTTCGCCTGCTGTCTCCATTGGACAGGGAGAAGAGCCATCCTCTGTGCCCACCCTGCATCGAGAGGAGCTGTCCTCTAAGCCTCCCCTTGCATGCCTGGGTTCTCATTTCAGGGCCCATCTTGAGCCTCAGCAGGGGTCTGGTGTGCATCCTAACTGCAGGGCCACCCCCATCCTGGCTCTGACACCTGCTGATTGTGGGACAGATGACCAAACCTTCGATCCATCACTTGAAACACAGACAGCAATTGCTATCATCACCATCAGCCTGGGGAATTATGACTGTCAGGACACACAGGGAGCTTAGAGCAGTGTCTACTCTGAGTGTCACTGCTGTCACCACAGCTGCTACAACAGAATAACACGGCCATTTTGCTTTTGTTGTTGTTGTTTTTTTGTTGTTTTTTTTTGGCCAGTCCTGGGCCTTGGACTCAGGGCCTGAGCACTGTCCCTGGCTTCTTCCCACTCAAGGCTAGCACTCTGCCACTTGAGCCACAGCACCGCTTCTGGCCGTTTTCTGTATATGTGGTGCTGGGGAATCGAACCTAGGGCCTCGTGTATCTGAGGCAGGCACTCTTGCCACTAGGCTATATCCCCAGCCCTTGTTGTTGTTGTTTTGTGTGTGTGTGTGCGCGTGTGTGCGTGTGTGCGCATGTGCATCTCTGTGTGCTGATACTGGGCCTTGAACCCAGGGACT
Organism: Perognathus longimembris pacificus; assembly: GCF_023159225.1. Lineage (NCBI taxonomy): Eukaryota > Metazoa > Chordata > Mammalia > Rodentia > Heteromyidae > Perognathus > Perognathus longimembris. The sequence goes on along the minus strand of NC_063162.1, from coordinate 1,210,771 downwards.
GGGCACTGTCCTTGAGCTTTTTCAGATGGCTAGTGCTCTACCACTTGAGCTACACGCAGTTCCTCTTCCTTTCATAGACTTTCCTGTCTATTCTGGCTTTGAACCACAAGCCTCAGATCTTCAACTCCTGAGTAGCGAGGATTAGAGGCTAGGATGATAGCCGCCAGTGCCCCTGGCCATTTGTTTAACTTACCAGTGCCAGCCACATCTAGACAAACAGCAAATATAGCCACATGTTAAAGCTCCCCCCATTGTGGTATCACGTTCTGTGATCGCGCCCCGCTTCTGTCTGTGCTGCCTGCTGGGTTCAGTTTGGGGGAGATGACATCTGGCTCTGGTTGGAAAGGCAGGTGGGGGAGGAGCAGGGACCAGTCACTGGGTGTGGCACAGGGTTGGCAGAAGCAGAGTGGGGGGATGAGGACTTCCTGGCCAGCTCCCCAGAACCCGGGTCAGGGTGTCTACATTTGTACTCAGGTTCTAGATCTGTATCTGCGCTTGTTTGGAGGTCAGAAAGTGAGCAGAGCAGTTAGCATCTCTCCTTCCTCAATCCATCCACACAAATGGAGTGTAGGCGCCTCCTGCTGCTTGGGAGCCCTGGGGCCTGTGCTCTCCACAGCTGCTCCCAGGACCATCAAGGGCTCTGGACCGCCGGGGCTGGGAAGGTCCTCTGCTCTCCTGACCTGCAGTTCCCATGCAGGCCTGCTCGGGAGCTTCCCTCCATTTCCATTCTTAGACTACAAGGAGGAGCACCCTCTCCCTCTTCACCTGCCTCCCTCAGTGGAAGTGCCACGCGATTGCTGGCTTTCCAGTGACATGATTTCCTAGTGGGGCTCTCCCTCCAAGGGGGAGAAGTGGACAGAACACCATGCGGAGGCACCAGGCAGCTGCGGTTATCATGGACAGGAGCTGGGCGGCTGTTGCCTCCACCCCTTGCTTCCCAGTTCACCTGTGGAGGTGGCCGGGCCAGGGGAGGCCAGGATCCCTCCTGTCCGCGTGGCTAGGGGCGGCGTCAGGATCCTCGAGCAGAGCCGTGCCCCGTCCCTCCCCCGGCTGTGGCCTCCGGGTCCAGGAGGGGCACGGGCTGGGCGCTGCCGAGCCTGCCTCTGGCTCAGGGAGATGCCAGCCATCCTGGCCTGCAGGGCCCTGCTTAGAAACGGCTCTGGGAGCCGGTTCCTCCCCTGGATGTAATCACAGGGTGGTAAATTCCATCTGAAAAATAAAAGCCCGGCTCTTTGCTGAGTCATAGATGCTTGGGAGCTGATTTGCACAGGCCGGCCGAGTGTGGACACACTGAGAGAGAGACCCACAGAGCCACGACGAGGAGTGGGAGTCTGAGCGGGGACGTGAGGACCTGGGCATGTAAGTGCTTGAGGTTTGAGTGAGGCGCAGGCTTTGTGACCCTCGTCCTGGGTTGAGGTCTTCCTGCTCCGGTTTCTTCACCTCGGATCCCCTTCTGAATTTAGCACACACCGGTGCAAAAAGTCAGCATTGGGGAATGCGCAGGGAATATAGGAAGACGCTTCGAGACTGCTTCCGTGTGAGCTCATGCTTGCGTTTGCAGAGGGCTGGACCAGACTCTCAGAATGTGCTCCTCCTTCAAACATGGCTGTTTGTTGTATGGCATAGCCAACCTGGGGCCTGTTCAGAGTTTGTTGGGGTGGGAATCTAGGGGCCTTTGCTCTGTGCTAGTGGGCCCTGGTGGGAATTCTGTGAGCTTAGCCGCCTCCTGTGCCAGGCACGGCCTTGCTCTCACTGGCTTGCTGTGCTGGCTGGCTGGGCGGGCAGCAGATTGACCGTCCACTGTCGGAATGGGTGTTGCGATGGCTTACAATCTCTGCCTTTAGATTAAGGGATGTCTTCTCTTTCAAACCTAACCCCCAAAAATCAGCATTTCACACTGGCACCGCTTCTGTACAGTTTGAGGGGAGAAGAGCACTGGGATTTTGAACTCAGAGCCTGGTACTCATGGGCAGGTTCTCTACTGCTCACTCGGGGAGCCATGTTCCTGGCCTTTGACATACCTTTCTTTTGGTGCTGATAGCAGAGTTTGAACTCAGTATCTGGACACTGTCCTTGAGATTTTTTTTTTTTTTTGCTCAAGGTTTGTACTCTACAACTTGAGCCACAGCTCCAGCTCTAGCTTTCTGGTGTTTCTAACTGGAATTAAGCATCTCACAGACTTTCCTGCCTGGGCTGGCTGTGACCGCACTCCTCAGATCTCAGCTTCCTCAGTAGCTGGGATGACAGGCATGGGCCGCGGGCACCCGGCTTTGACATTACTTTTCAATGCAAGGAACCCTAGTGTTTGTGGAAACCACAGCTTGCTCGTGGATGTGTCTCCTCTCACTTTAGGAGAAGCCGTGGTTAGTAGGACATGCCTCTTTCCCGCCTTGCGCGGGCCTGTGGTAGAAAGACGGGGCAGGCCCAGCCAGTTACTCCTCTGATGGCAGTGGAGGGGCGGCCGGGCAACCGCGGACCCTGGCTGGAGAGGCCTGGCGTCACCGTTTGTTTTGTTACTGGTTGTGAATGAATGTGGGGGAAAGAGCCACAGAACGAGGCCGGATGGAGGTTGGAGGCTGTCCTGGGAACGTGGCCTCGCGGTGCAGTGCTCGCCTCAGGGAACGTTCTCGAAGGCCGGGCCGGGCCTCCCATGCAGGGCGGGAACGGCTCTCCCGGGCCCCCCTGCCTCCCGGTTTCCAGGCGGGCGAGCCCCCACACCCCCCCACCCCCCCACCCCCTCTGGCCTCCCCGCTCCTCACCGCACGCACGGCCTGCCCAGGACCCGGGGACCCCGCCCCCGGCCCGCCGCCGGCGCCCCCCGCGGCCACACGGTGCCGCGGCCTCAGACACCGCGCGGATGCCACGCTCCCCCCCCCCACGGGACCCGTCCCTGGGACATGTCACATGACACGCCACGTGACACCCGCTCCCACCCCCCCCCCCACGGCGCAAGGCCACGCGTGCCTCAGGCCCATCACGTGACGCTGCGCTTCCCCCGGACACGTGACCCCCGCAATTTCCCCCGACACGCGACGCCATACTTCTGCCAACGTGTGACGTGACGCCGCTTCCCACGACGGACACGTCCAGACACGTCGTGTGACGCTGTGCTGGGTCCCAACCCCCGCCCCACGCGTGACGTGACGCCACTTTCCTTAGGCAAGTCACGTGACACCACACCACGCTCAGGTACGTCACATGATGCCACCTCTCCCTCTCCCCCTCTCCGCGCCCTCGGGCACGTCACTTGACGTCGTGCCTTTTCCTCTCCGCGCACACGTGACAGGACGCGTGCGCCCTCGGGCACGTCACGTCACGTGGCAGCACGCTCTTCACCCCGCCCCCGGAGGCCGGGCGGCCGGTCTGCCTGGCAGGGGCGTCGTCCGGCAGACCCCGGGCGGCCTTGGGGAGGCCCTGCCCGCCGAGCCGCGTCCGTGGTGAGCGGGAGGCGTGCCGCGCCGGGTGACGGTGCGGAGGAGCCCTGCCCGCGGGGGGGGGGGGGGGCAGGCCGCGGCGTCCCGGTGCTCGGAGGCCCGGGTCCCGCCCGCGCCGGGTGACGGTGCGGAGGAGCCCTGCCCGCGGGGGGGCCGCGGCGTCCCGGGGCTCGGAGGCCCGGGTCCCGCCCGTGTCTGACGCTGGGCGGCCTGCGGGGCGCTCCCTGTGAGCGGGCGGTGGGGTGCCGGCCGTGGGCGCCCCGGGGCCGGGGATCCGGCGTCCGAGGCCTGCGTGCGCCGTGACCGTGGAGCGCGGTCCCGATGGGACCCGGATGCCTGGCGGCCCCCTGCGGGCCGGTGACCTGCCGTGCCGGGAAGGACCTCCAACCCCAGAGTCAGTCACCACCCGAACCGGGGGTCGTGGGAAAGCCCCCCACCCGTGCCGGGTCTCTCTGGGTAGCCGGGGTGGGCCCCACACTTGAGCTCGGCCTGCTCCTCCCCGGCCCCAGTGCGGAGAGCTCCGGCTGGCAGCGGCAGCCCAGCGAGGCTTCTCCTGAAGGTCCAGTGTGCGGGGCTCCCAGTGAGCCTCCTCGGTGGTCTCTCAGGAAGCGGCATCTCCTCCTGGACATCCAGGCTGGGCCTCCTAGCCGGGGGAGAGCCCTCAGTTTTTTTTAGCTTTCAGTGCTTGCTTTTGGGTTTCTAGAATCATTGTTAGCTTATCACGGTTCTGGAAGTTATGGTACACACGGAATTAATTTCCTTCTCGCTCTTTTTGCTATTGTTTTTAGATACTTTTCTGTGAGTTATAGTGCACCGTGTATTATATGGCTACCAGTTTCTCTTTGAAAAACCTGTGAAAGGAATTAAGAGTAAGAAGAAAGCGTTTTGCATCTGTCCTCATTTTTGCCTTCCTAAGTGTTCTTCTTTCCTGTGTGTATACTCAGTGTCCTCTCTCTCGAGGCACTTCCTCCAGCCTGGTTTGCTGGCCAGACCTCCACTCTTCCCTGTGAGCACCCGGGAGGACTCCGTGTGGGCTGCCCAGTCTAAACTGGGCACTGGCCACAGTTGTCCCAGGAAATGTTAGAATGTCATACCTGGGAGGCTGAGTGAGACCTAGAAGGAGTCCACACAGGAAGTCTCTGAATCTCCATCTCATATTAACCAGCTAAATACTAGAGTGGAGTTGTGGCTCAAATGGTAAAGCACCTGCCATGAGCAAGACAGACAAGTAAGTGCTTGAGGCCCGGAGTTCAAGACCTGGTATATGAACATGCATATGTGCACACAAGTGCCCATGTGCACACAAGCACTCAACATCCCCCGCCCCATTTCAGCATTCCCCTTCTTCTCTATCCTGTGCTCTGCAGATGTGAGAAGTCCACATGGCCTGCTTCTCCTTAGTTCACATGGCTTGTCTCTCCTTAGCCTATTTGTCATTCTTTTGGGTTCAGCCCCCTGAATTCCGTCAGCATTTTGATAAACTCAGAGGAGGTTATTTTCATGATAGTGTCTGTGTGTGCGTACATGCACGCACACATGTGTATGTACACCTATCTGTGTGCAGCGCTGGGGATCAAACCCCTGCATACCAGGCAAGGACTGTACCACTCAGCTCTCCACACCCCTGTTTGTGTGTTTTTGGTTTTGTTTTTGCTAGTCCTGGGGCTTAAACTCAGGGCCTAAGTATGGTCCCTGGCTTCTTTTTGCTCAAGGCTAGTACTCTACCGGTTGAGCCACAGCGCCACTTCTGGCTTTTTCTGTTTATGTGGTGCTGAGGAATCGAACCCAGGGCTTCATGCATGCTAGGGAAGCACTGTGCCACTAGGCCACACTCCCAGCCCTGTTTGTGTGTTTTTGAGATTGGGTCTTGCTATAACGCTGGCTGGCCCCTAACTCATGATTCTCCTGCTTCACCCTCCTGACTGTTGGGATTACAGGTGTATATACCATGACGCCCAGCTCTTGTGGTTTTCAAAAACACTTTTATTTCTCTTTTCATAAATTATATCTTTGATATTTACATGTATCTTGGTAGCTCTTACTGCTTTATGATTTCACAGCCTTCTAGTGGCTGTGAAAATACTTTTGTTTATTTGCTGCAGTTTTCTTTCTGTAATCCTTTTGTGAATGCTTTTATCTTCTCCAAGCCTAGCAGGCTCTTTTCTCTAGAGATCTGATAAATGCTCATTTTACTTGTTCTCGGTAGTTGAATGCTTCCCACATCCCTTCATTCTCTTTTTTTTTTTTTTTTTTTTTTTGCCAGTCCTGGGGCTTGGACTCAGGGCCTGAGCACTGTCCCTGGCTTCTTTTTGCTCAAGGCTAGCACTCTGCCACTTGAGCCACAGCGCCACTTCTGGCCATTTTCTGTATATGTGGTGCTGGGGAATCGAACCCAGGCCTTCATGTATGGGAGGCAAGCTCTCTTGCCACTAGGCCATATCCCCAGCCCTCCCTTCATTCTCTTTAATCCACCAGGAATTTTATGGTGGAAGGCAGGAATCCATCAGTTTATTCTTCCTTCACAATTAACTAGCAGGTTCTCTCAGTGTCTATAAACAGTACTCTCTCCTTGCCTGTGGAATATAACATAGCATGCTCATACATAAGACAGGGCTTTCTACAGGGCCTGGTATCTCTTACAATCATCAGGTTATTCCTGAAGACTTTTCTTTTTCCCATTGTAACAAAACTGTGTTATTCAGACTAGAGATAAAGTATTTTTTCCTGTTAGCAGTAAAGCTCTCAGCTTGTTTCTACCTGATCTCTCCTAGCTCCACTGTCCAACCTTCCCAGGCTGGGATCACGAGATCTGTGGAGACTTCCTGGAGGCCCAGTACCAACCATGGTAACTGCGCTTACCAGGCAACCTGAGCAACCGTGCCAGCCTGCGTTGAGCTGGCGTTGGCTCAGTGGGCATGGAGTTGGGCAAGGACAGGGCTGAAGGAGGCCCGAGGGCATGGGGGAAATGCATGAGGAAATACCCCAGTGTCTGCCCTACCCTGCGTGCCATCTGCACCTGTGACTTAAGAGGGTCCTTGCTGGAGGAAAAGTTGGTTAACTCTGGTTTCCTCCTGTCCCCAGGTTTGCAGGCCCTGTGCCACGTGTGGGCGCCACCTAGAGGCAGACCCCTGCAACGCTAGGCAGGCGCCCTCTCCAGGCGCCCTGCCTGTGTGGGCTTCCTCTGCCCTTGTCACAAATGTACCAAATGTGTGTCAGTGCGATAGCCTGTATGTGCGTGGTCCTCACCCAGATTCCTTTTTTTTTTTTATGAACTACTTATTTGTTTAGTTTTTGTTGCCAGTCCTGGGGCATGGACTCAGGGCCTGAGTACTGTCCCTGGCTTCTTTTGCTCAAGGCTAGCACTCTACCTCTTGAGCCACAGCGCCACTTCTGGCTTTTCTCTATATATGTGGTGCTGAGGAATCGAACCCAGGGCTTCATGTATACGAGGCGAGCACTCTTACTACTAGGCCATATTCCCAGCCACTCAGATTCCTAAATTGTGGACAAACACATCAGAGTGACTGTCCAAGCAGTTCAGAAGTGTTGGCCATCTTCATACTGCTATGCATCAGGTCTCTGCAACATTTCATCTCCTAAACCTGATCTCTGACCCATGAAACAAAAACTCCTTTCTGCCTCCTCCGGGCCACTGACTCCTTATTGTCCTCTGTTTCCATGAGCTCGGCTCCTGGCACTCCAGGGCTGCAGCTGTCCTGTGAGGACAGCGTGTGTGGTTCGTGGCATTCCCTTCTCTTTAGGAGCAGTGGGGAGAGGTCGCTGGTGACGTGTGACAGTGTGACTTCTGTCCCTCGGCACACACTTAGCTCATTTCTGTTGCTTGGGTTTTGTCAGTGTTGGGGCTCTAAACATGGCAGGCCTGACTTTCTGCCTTTTTTGTTTTTTTGGTCAGGCATGGGTTTGAATTTAGAGCCTGGGTGCTGTCCCTGAGCTTTTTTTTTGCTCAAGGCTAGCACTCTACCACTTTAAGCCACAGCTCAACTCCCAATTCTGTGGTGGATAATTGAAGATAAGAATCTCATGGAGGGCTGGGAATGTGGCTTAGCAGTAGAGTGTTTGCCTTGCATGCGTGAAACCCTGAGTTCAACTCATGAGTGCCACATACATGGGAAAAGCCAGAAGTGGTGCTGTGGCTCAAGTGGCAGAGTGCTAGCCTTGAACAAAAGGAAGCCAGGAATAGGGTCCAGGCCCTGAGCTCAAGCCCCAGGACTGGCAAAAAAAAAAATCTCATGGACTTTCTTGCCCTGATTGGCTTTGAGCTGCCATCCTCAGATGTCAGCCTCCTGAGTAACTAGGGTTACAGGCATGAGCCATGTGAGCCACCGGTACCTGGCTGGGCTTTCAGCTCTTTTGGATATTTCTTGGGTAAGGCTGGTGCATTTCTGAAGAGCCAGGGGTCCTGGCTCTTCCTAAGAAGCCCATGGTTTATATCCACTCTCCGTGTCCTGTTCTCTACTTGTGTAAGACATTCTGGCTTTAGAGCAGTGCCTTGTCTCCTAGTCTTAAAGAAGCAAAGAATCTGCTGGGGATTACTGTGTCCCTCTCTGTGTGGGGACCCTGCGTGGGGTGTTGGGAGGGTGGCCCCTCTGGGCTGTGGCTGCTTCTAGTACATCCAGGGCAGTGCACTGGCTGGGTCTGTGGCACTAGGACAGGGCTGGGAGGAGTCAGCAGCACCCCTGTCCCCGCCCCAGCTCAGGCCAAGGCTCCGTGGCTGAGGTGCCACCAGGGTGTCTGGCCACGTGCACCCTGCTCACTAAGGTGTGCTTTCCCTCCAGGTGAGCAAGAAAATGTAGCAGAGCAGCAGCCACTCGACGCATCCCAGCAGCCTGGTGTGGACACTCAGTCCCTGCTGTCCCTCTGGCCATCCAGCCTCATCATGTCAAAGAAGGGCTCGGGCAGCCGGGCCAAGGTGGACAAGACAGAGACCCTCACCGCACTGCAGGCCGCCAACGAGGAGCTGCGAGCCAAGCTCACTGACATCCAGATCGAGCTGCAACAGGAGAAGAGCAAGGTGGGCCCAGACCCCGATTCCTCCCTGCCTTCCCAGTGCCCTGCCACTAGGTGGGCCCAAGCCCTGCCCTCCCCGCCCCCGCTTTCCCAGAACTCTGCCGCAAAGTGGACCCAGACCCAGGGGACACAGCCTGGTCTCTGGTTCTGCATGAGGCGACATAGCCAGGTCTCTGCAGAGATGCCATCCATATTCATGTCCTTCTGCCTCCAGAGATTCTCAAGGCAATGTAGGCTCTGGGAGACAGTGGAGTTGAGGGTGTTTAAAAGTCCTAGGGACAGAGGTCATGATGGTAACCCCAAACTCAGGGTGATCACCAGAGAGCCCCTGCAGGTTGGCTGCACATCTGTAAGGGGTATGTGTGTCAGGCCTGGAGTGGAGGATCCCGCAAAGTGTTCATGGAGCTGGAACTAACTAGAACAGCCCACTGTGGCCCCATGTGAACACAGGAAAACTCGAGTGCGGGTGTGTTGCTACGGAGGTAATGCTGGTAATGCTGGAGCAGGACCAGCAGCCCCCGAGGGCAGGTTTGGAGGGATCTAGCAGGACACCACTCATGTTGTGGTCCTGGCAGCCTGGGGAGACTGCCAGTCCTTCCTCTGAAGGGCACCTGGGCTGCAACCCTCACCCTGCCTCCATACCCAGGTTCTGGTGCTTCCAGAGGGACTGACCATCTTCTCTGGTTTTCCTGTCTCTTTGGGCTCTCTGATCAGTGTTTTATCTGTAGACTTCACAGAGACTTATGTCCCAGTTTTGAATTTTGAAAAAGAAAATGCACCTTCTTCCTGGAGGACTCTGTCCCTCAACATCATGAGTATCTTTTTTTTTTTTTTTTTTTGGCCATTCCTGGGGCTTGAACTCAGAGCCTGGGCGTTGTCCCTGAACTTCTTTTTCTCAAGGCTAGCACTCTACCACTTGAGCCACAGTGCCACTTCTGGCTTTTTCCATGTATGTGGCACTCAGGAGTTGAAGTCAGGGTTTCATGCACGCAAGGCAAACATTCTTTGCCAGCCTCCATTGTGGCTATCTTAATGTGCTTGTGCAGGTCAGCCTTGTGCTGTACATGTGTCATGTCGGGCCTGCTGTCCACTGGGTTGTGAGCTCTGGGTCAAGTTCCCTCTCTCCCTGCCCCAGACTCTCCCTCCCCCCTTCCTCCCCCTGCCCCTGTCTCTACCTGCCCCCATGTCTTATCCTGCCTACTATGTCTTTGCAGTCCTGTCTCTCTGCAGCCCTGTCTGGATTTCCATATTTTGCATGCATAAGGAAAGAGACAAAATACTTTGGATTTCTAGACCAGAGAAGACTGGTGGGTTTTGCAAGTCTGTGACCTTCCCACATTCTGTAACATGACCCATAGTGAGAAAGCACCTGCCTTGTGACTGGGACACTCTATCCGCCTGTTTCAAAGCGAGTCACCTGAATGCATGGCTCACTAATATAGGTCCTGACCTGATTTGGGCACTCTAACCTCCACCTTCCAGGATTCTTTATTGTAGCTCAGGAAACAGTACAAATGGCCCAAACCACTTGGAATATTACAAAAATGTGAGTGCATGCAGAGGTGTGTGCACCACTGTGTTAGATAGAGGCCACTGCCTCTGGCCCCAGGTGGTGGGGTAGGTGGAAAAGCAGACACCCTCCGACACTGGTGAAGACGGAGCTGGCCCCGCTCTGTAAGTGGCATGGCAGCAGGCATAGGGCCTGAAGGATGCAGCTGGCTTTTGATAGTGGTTCTGTGCCATGGGATGTCTCAAGGGCACAAATGTTTACAGCGTCACTTTCAGCTCTGCTGGTGACAGAAGAGAACTGGCAGCAGCCTGATCGTCTTGCCTTAGGAAATGCTAAGGAATCAGGGCCTGTCCACAAGCAGCTCACTCTGCCTGCACTGGAGACAGTGCTGGGGAGGGACTTTACTGCCGGGAGATGATAGTCACAGCAAGTCGGTACTGGGGAGATAGTCACCCAAGTCTGAGGGCACCTGGGAAGGACAGATGACATCTCTGTGCAGTGTGCCTTACAAGTTGTGTCCTCTTGACAAAAAAAAATCCTTGCCTGGACCAAGGTCAGGAGACCCTTCCCTCGTTCCTTCCACGAGTTCTATTGTTTGACCTTTCACATATCCAAAACCCATCTGGGGTTGACTTCTGTTCATGATGAGAGTAGGTGTCAAGGCTCTATACAGGTATGGGATTGGCCTTACACACACACACTGCTGTGTGCACTTCCCTGAGGCACCTACTGTATGAGAGTGTTTACAGTGGGCACCTGGTTGGCTCCATCCTTGACCCCTTCTGCACGATGTCCTTAGTCAAATGACTCTGAATCCTGCTTTGCTTTGGTCAGTGCAGAAGTGACCTGGGCCAGACCCTAGCCTAGTCCTTTTGTTTCTTCTCCTTCCCTCCATCATCACCACCAGGACACATCTAGACTAGCTGGTGCTTCCTAGAAAGAGCCACTGGCCTCCACCCAAGCGAGCCTGGGTCAGCCCTCGTCGGCCCTGGGGTATGTGGGAAATAGCATGATGGCTGCTTCAGCAGAGGGCAGCAAAGGCTAGTTCTCAGTGGTAGCTATGGATGGAGGCCATTTCACACTGCTTGGTTTCCCTTTGTTCAGAGCATGGACTAATTCTTCCCTGACAAGCCACGGTCATGTAATGTGCATTCTCTCACTTTGTTTTTTAATTAGTCTTGAGTTTTGATTCTTTGCATTTCCACACCCAGAAATAGTCTGAATCACATTTCTATTTCTACTCTTCCTTTTTCCTCCTCCTCCTCCTCCTCCTCCTCCTCCTCCTCCTCCTCCTCCTCCTCCTCCTCCTCCTCCTCCCCCCTTCTCCTCCTTCCCCTCCTCCTCCTCTCTCTCCTCTTCCCTCTCCTCCTCCTCCTCCTCCTCCTCCTTCCCCTCCTCCTCCTCTCTCTCCTCCTCCCTTTCCTCCTTCTCTTCTCTGCCATGCTGGGCTTAAAATCAGGGCCTGAGGCTGTCCCTTTATTGCTCAAGGTGGGCTTGGTCCCCTATCATTTAACTTCCACTTGTGGCTTTTTATTGGTTAGAGATAAGTGTCTCAAAGCCCAAGCTGGCTTTGAACCACAGTTCTCAGATCTCAGCCTCCTGAATAGCTAGGATGACAGGTATGACACACTAGCACCTGGCGGTAGTTTCTTTTTATTCTTGATCTCTCTGGTGAAATTTAAATGGAAAGACCATTGGCAGAGATGCTGGCAGACAGTGCAGGGGCATCTCAGGTAGCTCAGGGGTAGGCGTTCTGCTCTGTGTTTGTTCACATAAAGAAAATAGTTCTTAAGCATTGGTCCCTGAATGCTAGAGCACTTGAAGCTGGGGTTAACATGGAAATAGCAACACTGGAGGAAAAAATCCTTTCTGGTAAAAAAAAAGTGGTTTGAATAGTGTTTCTCGGCAACCAAGGAGTAGGGTCTTAGGGGCGTGGTTTATTCATTCAATTTAAAATTCTCTATAAACCTTTGAGCTGTCCACAGGGCGCAGCAGTCTTGTTACCTCTTATTTGAGAGCTATAAACATATTGTGACATTATAAACGCGTATGGCTGTTGCACTCATAAAGGAAAGTGCCAGAAGCTCCTTGTATGATGAGATGCAGTCTCCTAGCAGCACAGCCTCACCTCTCCTGCCAGGTGAGGAGCAAGTGCTTGTGCTGGGTGGTCCCAGCAGTGGGGGGGCACAGGACCCCCGAGGCAGGGTGCTCCCTGAGCCAGTGTGCTCTTACTTCTTACAAGCAAAGCCTTTTACTCTAAATTTAAAACAGCAGCAGTGCCAGCTCGGCTTCCAGACACAACGTTGACTAAATTCCTGCTCCCCATGGCACAGGCACTGCCTGGCAGCCCACTGCATTCTCCCAAACTGCTGTCCTCCCCAGCCCCTGCCCTCCCCAGCCCCTGCCCTCCCCAGCCCCTGCCCTCCCCAGCCCCTGTCCTTCCCAGCCCCTGCCCTCCCCAGCCCCTGCCCTCCCCAGCCCCTGCCCTCCCCAGCCCCTGTCCTCCCCAGCCCCTGCCCTCCCCAGCCCCTGTCCTCCCCAGCCCCTGTCCCCCCCAGGCCCTGCCTCCCCCCAGCCCCTGCCTCCTCCAGCCTGTCTGGCAGTGTGTTGCTAGAGCCCCCTTCCTCTTCCTAGGCAAACTAGTCCTTTCTGCTCCAGTCCCAGCAGTGGTTCCTGAAACCCTCCCTTCTCAGCAGGGATGTCCAGTTGTAGTTACTACCCAGGAGTGTGCTGGACCTTGGACCTCTCATGAACAGTGAGCAGTCCTGGCCCTGTCCATGACTGCCGGCCTGATCTTGCCTGGGTGATGTAGATTAATTGCTTGGCTGTTTCATAGTGCTGGGCCTCGGGAAGGCTAGGCAGATGCTCTGACTAAGCCCGGCTCCAGGGGCTGGGGAGCAGGAAAGAGCCCTCTAGGTGGCTAATCTAGGCAGAAGGGGTGACTCGTCCTCTGGAAAAGGCAGCCTTTGGCCACATGTAGCCCCTGATGCCTGACCAGTGTCCATATCCACCACCAGTTCCTGTCCATTCTCCTGAGTCTGGCCTGACTGTGTCTGGTCTCCCTCCTGTCGCCCTGGAGAACATCAGGCCTCTTCCTCTGGCTCAGTTTCTCCCCAAGTCATCCCTACAACTGGACAGGGCCACGTCACTGTGGCTGGAGATCTTCCCCTGAAAGGGGAAAGCCAGAGGTCCTCAGAAAGCCTGCAAACATCCAGTGCTTCTGTGTGGCTCCTCTCCTCTCTTCTGCAGAGCCCCTTCTCCCCGTCCCCTCCTCCCCCCTTTTCCTCCCCTCCCTCCCCTGCAGTTCTGACACAGCCTGACCAGCCCCTTGCCTGTGGCCAAGTGGAGTTCCACACTGATGAGCTGACCCCTTCAGTAGTCCCAGTGCTGGCAGGCACCCAGCCCACTTGGCTTCTCCTCATATAGCTCCTTCTGCCCTTCCTCTCTTCCTTATTGTGAATTTCAGCTGAGTTAAATGCATTTTAAAATCGCTCTTTGGGCTAGGAATGTGGCTTAGTGGTGGAGTGCTTGCCTAGCATGCATGAAGCCCTGGGTTCGATTCCTCAGGACCACATAAACAGAAAAAGCCAGAAGCGGAGCTGTGGCTCAAGATGTAGAGTGCCGCTAGACTTGAGCAAAAGAAGCTCAGGGACAGTACCCAGGCCCTGAGTTCAAGCCCCCGGACTGGCAAAAAAGAAAAAAGAAAAAGAAGAAAGTTGCTCTTTACCTGACAGACCCGATGCATAAAAGAGATGTTTCAGTAAGCAGAGAAAGGGCTGGTTGTACTACAAATAGCATTGAGACGACTAAGATTCTGGGATATTTTTTACATCAATATAATTTCTGTGGGAATTGAAATTTTAAGTTCCTATATATGTGAATACTGAAATGACCTGAGAGAGAGCAAAATCCACAGAGGCACAGCTAAAGGTGGAAAAAGAGTTTTATTTACAAGGAGCTTTATTCACAATCCAAAAAACCCAGAACGGCCTCCACCTCCAAATAGTGGTCTGTGACTACCTTGTCCTGGGCTAATTACCCAGAACCCCAAACCCAGAACCCCAAACTTCAATAGCCTCAATCTCCAAACCTCCAAGCCTTCGAGGGAGTGAGTTCTTTCTATTCCCTCTCATTTCTATTCCCTCTCACCTCTCCACAGGCCTCAGACCTCAGGCACGACTCAGCTCAGCTCAGCTCCTCTCCCTCATTTCCTCTATCCTCTCTCCCTTTTCCCTCTCCATATACACAGCTTCTCTCCCTCTCTACACACACACACACACCGCCACCCCCCCCAACGGACACATAGCTCTCCCAACATGTGCCCTTATATAGGCTTCCATGCCCCAACTCCCAACAGCCCTGATGCCCCGCCCCCTTCGGCAGCCCAGCCCACTTGGAAGTGCCACTGTGGCATGGTTATCACAATACTTCCATGAGGAAAAATAATGTGCCATATAAATATAATAGCTATCCTAATCACACCTTCCAATGTGAAATCCACTAAAAATGGAGTAGCTTACCTTTAAAAAAAATCTTTGTTAAAAGGAAAATTGAGAGCAGTTTTTTATTTAACAAATTTTACTTTAGCAAGAAGAGCTTCTGGAGCAGGCAGTGCTCCAGATGAATTTGGGTCCAAATGTTCCTCAGGCAAACTGCTTTTATAATCAGAGAGCCAGGAAATGATATGGGGAAACTTGGCTGGGCTGCCTTGTCATTGGGCCTCATTTTATAGCCCAGCCTGGGACTGGCAGAGGAGTGGCTGCTGCTCCTGCCTGAGGCTGTTGCTTAGCTACAAGAGGATGCGCATGTGTTAGGTTATAACCTACTTTCACTTGAAGCCAGTTTGAATTTACAACATATGGAAGCCCCTTCAGGACAAACTATTTAAGTACAGTAGTTGGTTTACGTCAATTTATTGTGTTGTCAACAGGTTTATATTGGTACACTGTTCGTCTGTAAGTAATAGAAAATACTATTAAAAATTACCTAAATGTTCCACAGCAGGAAACAGAATATCTGATAAATGGCATATACATAATTTGAATATCAAGAAGCTGTTACAGTTTAGTGCTGTTGAAGACTGTGATGTTTGTTTCTACATGAGGAAAAGGTTCCAATAGACCAGACATAGTGGCTCATACCTGTAAACCCAGGTATTTCAGAGGTAGAGATGCAAAAAGTTAGCAAGATCCCTCATCTCAACCAATATCTGGGCATGGTGGTACATGCCTGTGATCCCAGCTACATAGAAAGCATAAACGATGGGGCTGGGAATATGCCCTAGTGGTAGAGTGCTTGCCTCACATACATGAAGCCTGGGTGCAAACCCTCAGGACCTCTGCTCCCTGTGGGGATTCTCCTTAGGCTGGGATTTTGCCTAGCCTACCATGGGTGCTGTAGAGACCATGGGGCACATCCATGCTGCCCATCAAGCTGGTTTGATTTGGGTTTTAATTGACAGATTACACATCACAGAATGGAAAGCAGTTTCCAGGTTCCAGCAGGTGCAGCTCTGGGTAGGACCCCCCCCCTCAGGTGGGGCTGCTGGGCAGACCCACCGCCCCCCCAGGAGCGGCTACTGGGGACTCCAACCCCCCCCCAGGTGTGGGTCCTGAGGACTCTGGCCACCACCCCCAGGTCAGGTGTGGCTTCTGGGGACTCTGGCCACCCTGGTCTCTCCTGTCTTTCAGGTCAGTCGAGTAGAGCGGGAAAAGAGCCAGGAGCTGAGGCAGGTTCGTGAGCACGAGCAGCGCAAGCACGCGGTCCTGGTCACTGAGCTCAAGAGCAAGCTGCACGAGGAGAAGATGAAGGAGCTGCAGGCTGTGCGGGAGGCGCTGCTCCGGCAGCACGAGGCCGAGCTGCTGAGGGTCATCAAGATCAAGGACAACGAGAACCAGCGGCTGCAGGCGCTGCTCAACACCCTGCGAGACGGAGCGCCTGACAAGGTCAAGACGGTGCTTCTGTGCGAGGCCAAGGAGGAGGCCAAGAAGGGCTTCGAGGTGGAGAAGGTGAAGATGCAGCAGGAGATCTCAGAGCTCAAGGGAGCCAAGAAGCAGGTAGAAGAGGCTCTGACCATCGTGATCCAGGCCGACAAGATGAAGGCTGCAGAGATCAGGAGTGTGTACCACTTGCACCAGGAGGAGATCACACGCATCAAGAAGGAGTGTGAGCGGGAGATCCGCAGGCTGGTACGTGGCTCTGTCCCCCACTCTTCTCCCCGCACACCCACCCTGCCCCCCATTACCCACTCTTCTCCCCGCATACCCATCCTGCACCCTGTCACCATCTCTTCTCCCTGTACCCCATTATCTTCTCCCCCAAACCCACCCTGCACCCTGTCACCCACTCTTCTTCCTGCATATCCACTCTGTACCTCTTGGTTCTGAGGACTCCAGAGACCTAGGATGCAGCCATCCTTCTCGTCCACTCCCAGGACTTCGGGGTTTCCATAGGGGCCACAAGGCGGCACCACCATACAGTCTTCTGGGGGAGAGGGGACAAGAATTATCTGGTATTATGAGGTCAACACAACTTGGCCATGATGAATGCATGGTACCCCTCTATTCCACACCTGGTAGAACTTCTCTCCCTTTTCCAGAGTGCCCCCGCTCCCACTCTCCCCCTCCCTCCACCCGCCCTAGGTCATGTGATGCCACCGCCTTCAGCAGCCCTCCTGGTTCATCAGTGCAGGGATGGGTAGAGCCTGCCAGTCCTCCTGGGAAGGACAGGACTTCCCAGTCCCTGGAGCCCTTGGTTTATCTTGATTGGATTTAATGTTTAACAGAGCAGGGCCTTACTTCCTAGCACAGGCGGCCATTCCCTGTCATCTCCCTCAGGACCTTCTGAGGAGTGAAGTGCAGCTACACCAGCTGCAGAAAAGGGCAGCTTCTCTGCACTTTTTCCAGATAGACACAGGAATGCTTCAACTCTGTTCCTTGACTTCTCGTCTTTGCTCCTCTCCCCTCCCCTGCACACAGTGCTTCCCTCCTCCTGTAGCCCTGTGCCTTCCCAACCTCCCTCTAAATGATAACTGGCCAGGTCTCCACCAGAACAGATGGTGCACCCAGAAGAGGTTCCTGGGAGAGTTAGCGAAGGCCTGGGCACCTGACAGGAGACCCCAGGATGTGGCCATGGGCTCTCAGGCCCAGAGGGAAGGCGTGTACCTCAGGACAGGGATTGGGACCAGGCCAGCACAGCAGCAGGGAGCGAATGGCCAGACTGTTTGCTCCCGTTGTCCAACCCCATCCAGAGGACAGCACTGGAGAAAGGGGGGCTGTGGTGTGGGCGCCGGCCAGCTTTCAGCATACGGAGCCTGGCAGGGAGGTAAAGGGAGGATCCAGGGGCAAAAATAGAACATCTCAGGCAGTGCTCAGGCTCCACTCCATCATGCACTAAGTAGGCATGAACATCGCTCTTGCTATGTCAGTGCTTTCTGGCTTGTTTTAGCTGGAGTTACTATTTTTTAAATTTCCTTAGTTTTCTGAGTGCTATTGTTGTGCCAAGTCGCGAAACCACCACCAAGAAGACCACCAAGACTCAGACATTCCGAAATGCAAAAGCAAGGCAAGGCTTTATTTAAGCGAGCTGCAACTCCGGCCTCGTCCTACCCACCGACACAGCAGAGGTTAGGAGGAGCCCCGAGCTATGATTACACAGGGCTTATAAAGGCAAAGAACAAAGTTACAACAATCAGGTGTTCAAGCAAGCAAGATTAGGATACAGGTACAAATCTGATTGGCTCAGGGTTCGATTCTAGGGGTGGTCAGAGTTCTAGACCGACTGGGTCCTAATGGGCTTGTCCTGGGTTTGCTCACAGGGCATGCTTATCTCAGGTTCGCATGGTAAAGTGGGGTTCGCGTGGTTAAATGGGGTTTGCGTGGTAAAATGGGTTCACGTGGTAAAATGGGGTCTGACTTCAAAGTCTGGCACTTCACTATGTTACTAACTCACCCCAGAATTTCCAATGGAAGAGCAAACCTCTGCTCAACAATGTCTGTTAACCTTTGGGGGCATCATCTCTTCCTGTCCCCACCCAAGCTGCCCCTCAGCTGCTAGCTTGACCCCTTCCATTGTCATTGAGGACCCCTCCCATGCCAGTGCTGTGGTTGCCTTGTAGTGTTCTTTTAGGGGACATTCAGTAGCATCTAACCAGGAAGCAGAGTGGACATGAGGTCAGTTCATGAAGCCTGCGTGTGAACTGCCCTCACTCAACCTCATACGCGATATTTTCATGGGGTATGCAGTATAGGTTGGGAATGTTTCCCACTGGGAACTTGTCTCTAACTTCGAGAGCCCTTTCCCATGCTGTCCCCACCCAGCCCCATAAGTTACTGGAGCTAGCGCTCAGAAGCACCTGATATAAACACCACGGTGCTGCGGTTCAGGTGGATGGCGTGAGCCCCTCCCCAGGTGGGGCCCTCTGCCGCTGGAACACTCCTCCTTCAGCTGCCGAAAGCCTAGCTCGTTTTCTCAATGTTTCCTTCCCTCAGTCTTTTTTTTTTTTTTCAAATTTTTATTATCAAACTGATGTACAGAGAGGTTACAGTTTCATACGTTAGGCATTGGATACATTTCTTGTACTGTTTGTTACCTCGTCCCTCATACCTCCCTCCCTCCTCCCCCTTTCCCTTCCCCCCTGCCGAGGTGTTCAGTTCACTTACACTAAACAGTTTTGCAAATATTGCTTTTGTAGTTGTTTGTCTTTTTTTTACCCTGTGTCTCTCAATTTTGGTATTCCCTTTCAATTTCCTACTTCTAATACCAGTATACACGGTTTCCAATATACTCAGATAAGATTACAGAGATAGTGTAGATACAACCACAGGAAGGTGATACAAGAACATCATCAATAGTGGAAGCTACAGATACACATGGGACGTTGAAAGTAGTTACAGCAGTGATATAACAATCGTTTCCATAACATGGAGTTCATTTCACTTAGCATCATCTTATGCGTTCATAGGGGCATAGCTATTGGGCCTTGTGATGCTCTGCTGTGACAGCCTAAACCTGTGCTAATTATTCCCTAGGAGGGAGACCACAGAGTCCTTGTTTCTTTGGGTCTGGCTCACTCCTCCCCTCAGTCTTCTGGAGCTCTGTGCATTGTTGGACTTCTGTGGTCAATTCTCATTTTCCTTCTCTCCAGCCTTGGATTTTTGTCTTATACTTTCTAGGAAGTACCCTCAACTTTCTCTTGTAATATTTCTGTGTGTTTTTTAAAATTTCAGCCATCCTATCTGTCAAAAATGTTTGTTCTCTGGAAGAAAAAGAAATGAAATTCTCTCACTCGTTGGTAAAACATTGTCTCTTATTTCTCTGGAGACTATACTTGACTATCTAAAAAAGGTCACAAATATTTTTTTTTTGGCCAGTCCTGGGCCTTGGGCTCAGGGCCTGAGCACCATCCCTGGCTTCTTCCCGCTCAAGGCTAGCACTCTGCCACCTGAGCCACAGCGCCCCTTCTGGCCGTTTTCCATATATGTGGTGCTGGGGAATCGAACCCAGCGCTTCATGTGTAGGAGGCAAGCACTCTTGCCACTAGGCCATATCCCCAGCCCTCAAATATTTTTAAAGTTCTCTTTTAAGTTCAGTATTCCAGTCAGCTCTGGGTCTTTTTCTAGCAACTATGCTATCTCTGTGTTGACTGCTTTTCCATGCTCATTACGTCTTGTGTTTTTGGTATGTTCTTGACATGGTGCCCCATGTGTCACAGAAGCTCTCCATTCTATTGTTGCCCAAAGGAAGCTGTGCTTTCCTCTGGCAGGCAGTTAGACGAGCAGCAGCCCACCTGGAGCCCCCTGAGGCTTGGGGCTTGAACTCAGGGTCTGGGTGCTGTCTTAGCTCTTCTGGGTAGGTCTGCATTCTCCCTGGTCTCCTTTGAAATGTCCCCAATGCCCCCTGGTCCTCGTGGGAACCCCCTGGGCAGAGGGCATGGTCCCATCCACAGTGGTGCTTTTGGGCTCTGCGCAGTACTTGGGCACACACCAAGGCCTGAAACTGCCTTTCTGCTCCTACTGCAGATGCACAGGGCTGCTCTCAGGACCTACACCTGGTGCCTCACCTGTGCAGTCACAGCTTAGGAACTGACCACGCCCCCGAGGGGCTCCCACACTGACACCAGTGCTTCTTCCCACCTCCCTGGTCCCCAGACCTGCTCCCCACTCAGCTGTCTTAGCAGACAGCCTCCAATTCTGAGTTTAGTTTTCTTCCCTAAGAGACTCTGCTTTCTTCTTAGCTGTTTCCCAGGAGAACGAGGGCAAACTCTTAGGGGAAAGGGGGACCAGGTGAGAAAGGGGATGCATTCCTTCTGTACTTTCCTTGTCACCAGGACCTCACACCTACGCTGTGTGTTAGGCTTCCAAAGTTGTTACTGTTGTTGCTGCTGCTGCTGCTGCTCCTCCTCCTCCTTCCTTATTTATTTATTTATTTATTATTTTTTCGTTTTTTTTTTCAGTCATGAACCCAGCGCCTGGGTGCTCTCTGAGCTCTTTTACTCAAGGCTAGCACTCTACCACTTGAGCTACAACACCACTTCAGGTTTTCTGGTAGTTAAGTGAAGATAAGAGTCTCATGGACTTTCCTGCTTGGGCTGGCTTTCAAACTGTGATCCTCCTATCTTACCCTCCTGAGTAACTAGGATTGCAGTCGTGAGCCACCAGTGCCTGGCTTGCTTATTACTCTTAAAGTAAAATCTTATCGTTATTAAGGTGTTGCATGGAGAAGTTACTGTTTTCACCATTCAGGTAATGCGTGCATTTCTTTTTTGGACAATGTTACCCTTTGCTTTGCTTTCCCCAAGTTTCTCCCCAGTCCCTCTTCACAGTTATATAGTTATTTTCTACAATGTCTACTGAGTACCATGATTGCATTTGTTTGCCCTTCTTTCTTTCTGCACCCCTTGCTTTGCCCCCCCCCCAAGAAAAAAACCCCAAAAGCAACACCACCACTACCACCACCACCACCAATAAAACATGGTTCTATTTCCTGGAATTTGTTTCATTAAATAACCTTGTAAATGTTCAGAGGAGCTATGCCTTTGGGTTCATCCCCTAAGATTATCCTCCTTTAGTCTGAGTGTGTGTGTGTGTGTGTGTGTGATGCCTAGAGTCCTATATAGGTTTATCCTGTCCAGTTATATTTGAGATCTCAGAGTTGCTTATTATTGAACAAGGGTAAGTCTAATACTCACCACTCATCTAGTGGAAGAGAAAGTTTCTGGGCATTGGTATTTACTCTAAAAGGCCCTCAGTGGTACTAGTGCAAGGCCTGGCTTGGGAGCCACTGTTCTTATGTATCAATGCCCTGGCTACTTCCTCCGGTTTCCAGCCCTTCCCTGTAACTGGGAGTGGGGAAGGGCAGCAGGATGGTGGTGGCTGAGGAGTTTGTGCTATAGTAAGATCTGACTCTCGTTCCTGGAGAATTGCAGCCACAGACTGATAAAGTCTGATTTCTTTTGGGAATGGCAGACTCAGGGTCGTGGGGGGATGGAGGGGATGGTGAGAAGGGGACATGGGCAGTGTTTGAATCCCCTATAGCCAAACCGGAGAGACAGTGGTGTTTGGATGATACACTGTCCCCGTTCTACCAGGACTCACATTCCAGCCTTTGAAGTTCCGTCCTGTAAACCTCTCAGTGCTGGCTCATGGGGAGGGCAACCACTGGCTGTCAGTCTAGGTGTGGGGGCATGAGACAGGAGCCCTGCCCAGCCCCTGGGGATAGAAGGGGCACTTGTCCAGGAACTATCAGGGCCAGTACATCCAGGCCTCTAGCCTGTGATGGTGCAAGGGAACATGCCCCTCCCTGGTTCATTACTGGTGTTTGAATATGTACACTGAGCTGGAAGCTGCCCTCTGTGAGGGAGAGCACTCAGATCTGGGCAGAGACCTGTCTCCTGAAGACAGATACCCTCCTCCCTCAGGAGGCCTTGGACCCCTGCAGCACAACTGAGCTGAGCAGTCATGATCAGAGAGTTCCCCTGGGCTTGGGAGGCCTGTCGGGGGCACCCTTACCCGTGTGCCAGCACTGCGCCCGCATTTCCTGTGGGTGGGCCGTCTACTTGCTGCCTGACGGCCTTGCAGGCCACTGTCCCTTGCTGAGGCCAGCTCTCCTGCCATCCCTGTGCCGCTCTGGCCTTCTTGTTTCCCAGTGTCTGCATGGAGGGCTGGGCAGCAGGGCTGATGGTCAATAGGGCTTTGTTCTCACTGCTGCTTTGTCTCACTGGTTGACAGTGCAGCCCTTGGGCAGCAATCCCTGCTCTGTACATGGAAATCAGCAATTACAGGGTTCTCTTTATCCCATTCCACTCACAGCTTGCCCAGATTTTGTAATCAGGGCTAAGTGGACATTGCAACTCTCCATTCTAAGCCAACTTCAGCAGAAGGCTGGCGCGATCACTCATCGCACCTTACACAGCAAGCAAAGCAACAAGGGGCCGCACTACCTTGTGACCTGAACATGTTTCCTTAACATTGTAGAGCTCATTTATTATATCGACATAAGCTATTAGGAGGAACACTTAAGCCATGAATTTTGATGCTGTTCCTTGAGGGGGGCTTCAGTGTTATTTTTAACTAATTTAATTTATGTATGTGATTGTCTTTAAGCAGTTGTACAAAGGGGTTTGAGTGAAGCATGTTAGTTTGTGAGTACAATGCATCTTGGTCATTGTTAGCCCTTTTATCCTCCATCTCTCCCAACCCACCCATCCCTTCAAGTTACCTGGCTCCATTTTCACAGATGTACATTGAATTAGGACTACATTTGTTCATCCTTCTCTCCATCCATGTGCCCAACCTCCAGAAAACACATCTTCCAGCATCCTGGTATTTGTTTTATTAAACTGTAAGCTAGTTTTTCAAAGGAGTTACACCATTGGAGTCCTTCCTGAATATTCCCTACTTTAGTTAATATTTTGTGTATATCTGCATGTGACCCTTATATGTTTACATTTATGTGGGACTATGTTTGGAGCTGAGCTGTTCATCCCCAAACACATGGCCTTCTTATAGAGGTATCCCTGTTTTAAAGGCTCCTAGGGCATCCTCACTCTGCCTTCCCTGGGCCCACCTGGGGGGCAAGCACTAGCCTGGGGAGGCCCAGGGGGGAGGCTCAGGAAGAGCCTTCTGCCACTGGTAGGTCGGGCACAAGGCACACTGCCCTTTAGGAAGGGAGGGGAAGCTGAGGAGTCCCCCCCAACACTTCCCCGTCACCGGCCCAGTCAGTCTGTGCAGGCTGTGGCAGGACAGACATGCTAGGTGGCATCTGACTGTGCAGGTACACCACGCCGACAGCCGTGGCTGGCAGCAAGGGTCTTAGGAAAGGCAGCTTTGCCTGAACTCACTGTGCAGCATTCGTTTTTGTGACCACACCATAGCCACCTCCTCCTGTCCTAGAGAAGAGTCTTACCCATCATGGCCTTCTACGGTCAGGTGTGGGCAAGACAGGGCTCCCGCTGCTCTGCTTAGTGCACAGTACGAGGCAAGCAGCTCATGCCCGTGTCCCCGTGAACACACGATGCAGTGTGGATGGGGACACCATGTTGGGTGACACAGGCTGGCATACAGGGGTACACACAGCCCGAGACCTGGGGGGGGGAGGGGTTCCTAGCTGGTTCCTGCCCAGGGATGCTGGCTGAGCTGGGTGCTTCATGACTAGGCATTTAGCACAACCTGTAGTGTGGGTGCCTGGCTCTCGTCTGAGATGTCTGCTTCTGCTTCTGGTCCCAGAGCCTGAGATACTGGCAGGGCTGCGGCCAGGGACACCCCTCCTGTTGCCACTCTGCCTGTTTCTATGGTAACCGCAGATCTGTACCCTGCTTGCACGTGTGATTGTGTTCTGTTCTCCTTGTAGATGGAGGAGATAAAATTTAAAGACAGAGCAGTCTTCGTGCTGGAGAGAGAGTTAGGGGTACAAGCCGGGCATGCCCAGAGACTGCAGCTCCAGAAAGAGGCTCTAGATGAGCAGCTTTCCCAGGCCAAAGAGGCTGAGAGGCACCCGGGCAGCCCCAGACGAGAACTTCCTTATGCAAGCGGTGCAGGAGACGCCTCAGACCACTCGGGAAGCCCTGTAAGCACCCCCAGGCCTCAACTGGTCAGCCCGAGCCATGGGCACCTAGCACCCTGTGGCTGCAAGCCCTGCATGGCAGCTTCCTGGGAGCTTCGACTCCCAATGCCCTCTGATAGCTTGGATGATCTGGCTCAGGTCCAGAGGGCTGACAGGCTGTTTCCCCTTTCTCACCGCAAGCCCTGCCTTGTCACACCACCCGCCCCCCTCCCCATGGTCCCAGATTGCTGAGGGTCTTGGCACTTGCTGGCCATGGCTCCTGCCTGTGGCTGCGGGAGAAGGATGAGCTCCAAGCGTGTGCTGCTTCTGTCCCCATGTGCACGGGTGCTGGCTCCCCACTGGCCCACGTGTCTGGCTTGGCCCCTCATGTGGTTGTCTCTGTCACCTTCCTTGCTTTCCATGTGACTATGCCACTCCATGCCATCTGCTCCCCGGGCTGCCAATGATGCTGGTTTGCTCGGCAGCTGGCGACCTCGTGGCTGTAAGTCCATCCATCTCATGCCGCGCCTCATTCAGACTCCTCCGTGGTGGTCTACTGTGTCCTGGGGACTCTCAGTGCCATCCCTCTGGGCCTTGAGTCCCTAGCCTCTCCTGCACCCATTGAATGAGGAACTCTTCCTGGATGTCCTTTTGTTTGATTTAAAGAGAGATTGTTGAGCTGAGCCAGCCCCGGGCCAGTGACAGAGCAAGGACAGAACAGACCACAGCGTTTGTGATCAGAGTGCAAACAGTGTAGCTGAGTCAGAGCCAGCCCTTCTGATCTGATGCAGCGTGAGATGCTGCACTGAATGGAGAGGGGCCAGACCGGGGTTCGAGAGCTCTCCTCAACGTCACATGCCGCCCCCAGGGTTCCAGAGTGACCTTTGAGAAACTCAGCTTCAGGGAGCAGCTTCTTGGAAAGCAGCTTGAGAAAGTCAGCAACGAGCAGCTTTTCCTGTGTTCAGCCCGTGCGGCAGGGGCAGCTGCCAGGAAAGCATGCCACTAGTCCTCACCCGTGCTCGCACAGCCACACTCCTGCCATCCACCTTCGCATCCTTTGACATTCCTGCTTCGGTTCTGTCCCCGTCATGCAGTCACTGTGCGTGGGGCTCCAGGCAAGGGGCCTCTGCCAGGAGGGGCCACGCCCCAGCAGCCACTTGGGAGTCACCACGTACAAGTGTCTTGGTTTTTGTAGTTGGGTTTTGCACAGGTTTCTGTTCCTGTGCCCAAGAACAGTTATTTGCAGTTGATTTTTGTTTTAGGAACAGCAGTTGGATGAAAAGGATGCCCGGCGCTTCCAACTTAAAATCGCAGAGCTAAGTGCCATCATTCGTAAACTGGAGGACCGCAATGCCTTGCTGTCAGAAGAGAGGAATGAGCTGGTGAGTGGCGGGTGGGGATGCTGGGATCTCATGGGCCATGTTCCAATGAAGCCTTCCTATCAGGAGCAGTGGGGAGCCAGATCCCTGCCACCCCGTCCCGCCCCATGCTGATCCTTGCACTGTGCCACTGGGGCAAAAGTAGCCTGAATTCTTCACATGACCTTGATGTAGGAAAACACTGGTTTCCTTGGAGCCCTTGCCATCAGTCTTTGAGTCACTGAGACTTTCCAGTGACCTGAACTTCCAGATCGAGTGGCCAGTTCAGAGAAGCCAAGAGGTTCATTTTATTTTACAACAGCTTCTATGGTAACACACTAGCCTTTATCCCTGACTAAGGACAGACTATGGCTCAGGCTCCCAAATGCTTCTAATTCTCTTGGACACTGGGCAGGTGGAAGGAGCAGCCGGGGACCTCTCCCTGCAGCCCTGCCAAGCTTTACTCTGTAGATAGTTAGCCCATGGGTTCAGCCAGTTGTGTGTGTATGTTCTGAGATGAATATGATAGTCCAGAGTTTTCTGGACCTCCCTATGTGGCCCTGGCAGCCCTCAAACTCAAAATCCTCCTGCCTCTATCTCTTGAATACTGGGTGAACAACCACAAGCATGAGCCACCACACTTGGCTGAAAAAAAATTAAATATTACATCTGTACTGAGCATACACAGAGTTTTTTTGTTTGCCAGTCCTGGGGCTTGAACTTGGAGCCTGGGCACTGTCCCTGTGCTTCTTTTGCTCATGGCTAGCACTCTACCACTTGAGCCACAGCGCCACTCTCAGCTTTTTCTGTGTATGTGGTGCTGAGGAATTGAACCCAGGGCTTCACACGTGCTACGCAAGCGCTCTACCACTAAGCCACATTCCCAGCTCCACAGGCTTCTTTTTTTATTTTTTTCCATCATTCCCTAAACAGTGTCACACATTAACTGTTTCCACGACACTTTGTACTAGGTACTGTGCAGTCAGATGACCCCAGGCACTCAGGAGGAAGTGTGCAGGTTCGATACAAAGTCCACTCCACTTTACAGAGGGGACTTGAGCAGCGGGCGTGCAGAGCTCAGGTGTGTCCCGCACCGCATCCCTGTGGGCACAGGCCTTCGGTCTGCTCAGTTTGCTGGCTCTGTATGGAAGCGCTATCCATTCTCCATATGTAAATAAACTCACATTATACAACTAACGTTTCTTTCAGTTGAAACGTTTAAGAGAAGCTGAAAGTCAGTATAAGCCGTTGCTAGAAAAAAACAAACGCCTCACTCGGAAAAACGAAGACTTGTCTCACACTTTGCGACGTATAGAAAGCAAGTTGAAGTTTGTCACTCAGGAGAACATAGAAATGGTAAGTGTCAGGGCGGTCAGTGGGAGCAGCGGCCTGGGCCTCCTGGTCAGCAGGGCCCTTTAGGTCCCTCTGTGACTTAAGAACAGCAACACCATCCACTTCTGTAGGTGACTGCATGATTTAACAAGCTGCCATGTGGGTTCAGGCATCTGGGCCTTAAGCACAAGGTCTGGTCTCGTGTGTTTGTCAGCAAGGAAGCAAGGCCAGCCAGCTCTAGGAGCGAGGCCTCAGGTGAGGACAACCACAAGGAGATAGAGCCTAGTGTCTTCACTGGGTGCCTGAAGGCTGGGAGGCCCCTACGCTGGTCACACAGCCTCCCCGCTGCCCAGCAGGTGCTGGGTGCCCTCAGTCCCCTGCTCTCCACCCTGCTGAGCTCACCTCTTCAAATCTGAGCCGAAGTAGCAGTGAGACTGGAATAACCATGGATATGAAACCAAGTGAGCACAGATGGCTCATGTTCCAGGCATAGCCATACCCCTGCGTGGCCAGGCTTTCTGGGAGGCCATCGGTATCCATGTGTGGTATCCTGGCTACATAACCTGCCCCTCGCCATGGGATTGGCCAGGATCCATGCCTGAGTTTTCCCCAGCCTCTCCAGCTGGCTGCTGAGGCTGGAGGCTGGTGTGGCTGGTGGGGCAAGGCCCTTCCCATCACTCTATCCATTTCAGCCCCATCACTGTTGGTGTTTCAGAGGCAGAGAGCTGGGATCATCCGAAGGCCCAGCTCCTTAAATGACCTTGACCAAAGTCAAGATGAGAGAGAGATTGATTTCCTGAAGCTCCAGATCCTGGAGCAGCAGAACCTCATCGACGAGCTTTCCAAGGTGATGCTGGTTTTGCACCCTCTCTCCCCTGGGCTTCAAGGCAGACAAGGGTGGGAAGGGAAGGTGGTAGGGGGCATCTCAGGCTGGCTTCCCCAGCCCCCTGAGGTCTCTGCCCCTGTGACGCTCTCCTGACACCCAAGGAGCTCCCAGTCCAGCAGCACTGCCTCTGTCAGTAACAGGTCATCATAACCCAGGCAGCCTAGGACCATGCCTCCTCTTCTCTCATGGTTCTAGAGCTACAAGTGCAAAGCCAAGGTGTGGGGTCCATGTGCCCTCCAGAAGCTCTGGAGGAGGGTCTCTTCTCTCCCTTGGGCAGCCACAGAAAGAAGCAGCATCTTCTGGCACTCCAATCCCTATCTCTGTCTTCTGTGACTTCCTCCTCTGCTGTCTCATTAGGCTTGGGCTTAGAGCCCACCCTAATCCAGAATGATCTCATCTCCACATCCCTTACTTAGTGGTACCTGCAAAGACCCTTCTTCCAGATCAGGTCCCAGTCACAGGTTCTAGGCAGTCGGTACATTTCTGGGGTGAGGTCATGTGCAGCTCATTCCAATGCCATATCCTTGTCGCCCTTGAACCGCAGCTCAGGTTTGCACTTCATGAAACTCTCCAGTCACCCACTGGGGTCACCTTCTTCCCCTTGTGGGATTCTGATTGAGTCCATGCTGAGGTCACTTATAACGAGCTGTCTTTGGCTATTCTGTGTCCTTTAGGGGACAGCGCCCCCCCTCGCCCCAGCCCTGGCAATGACTAACCAGGACCCCACAGCTGTGGGTCTCACTGGGGCAGCCTTGCCTGGCCCTGCCTGGATCTGAGCTCCTTCCTTTCTCGGTTACATAGCCGCCATTAACCTCAGCAGTGGTACTTGAAGGAACTAGAAAAAGGGTGTAGTCTTAGTGGATCACACATACACATTATTTTAGTTTCCTAAAGGTCTTTTTCTCCTGCTCTGAGTGAAGGAAGGCCCACCCTTCCTATATAGGTTCCTAGTGCCCAAAAGGTGCACAAGTGGCCCGCTTCAAATGGGCCTAAGAAAGAAGGAAGGGCTGTTGAGGGCAGAATCACCCTCTTGGGCAGTGGGTGCATGGCCATGAGGACTCTAAGTAACTTGATTCTGTGACTAGGGAACAGAGTTAGGGGCTACTCTAGGACTCTGCCATCCCCTCAGATGCAGGTCTGCCTAGTAAAGGCCATGACATGCTGTTTTCTTTTCTAGACCCTGGAGACTGCTGGCTATGTGAAGAGTGTGTTAGTAAGTACTGACCAGCATCTGTCCTTTCTGGACACTGACCTTGCCCTGTGTGTGTCTGTAGCCCCATTCTGGATTGGTGCTTCCTCTCAGTCCAGGGGCTGCCTTGGGCACCCTTCCGTGTGTGTGTGTGTGTGTGTGTGTGTGTGTGTGTGTGTGTGTGTTATGTGTGTTCACAGTGCTCTTTGACCAAGGCTTTGCTGTGGTCCAGCCAGAAAGGAGTGCTGCCCAGATGAGATGGGCACTCTGGTGAAGGCTAGAGTCAGGTGGCCACCCCCTCTGGCTGCTCATTCCCCTGTGGATTCTCCTAGGCATCAGGGATGGGTGGTCTTTGCCTAACTGGAAAAGGCGAGGCAGTACATGTCCCTGCAGTGAACTAATCTGCCCACAGACTCATGAACTTGGTTTCCATGCAATGCTGCTTCCCCAGTGGAAGGGGCTTGGGCCACTTCCTCCAGTGCCCAGTTGTCCCATTTCCCTCACCCCTCTCTCCATACACACTGAAAGTAGATGATTGCACACAAGCTCAGAACCCACCTAGCATGACTCACCTGCCTCCCTCCGGTGGTGGAGAAGAGCTAAGCCACCCTTCTTTGTATACTTCTTTGGTCACAGCAATAATCTGCCCACTTGAGCCACCTGTGTCAGCCAGATGAGGAGGCAGAAACCCTGTCCCTGTGTCTCACAGATGAGCTGGTTAGCTACTTACGGAACTTCTTTAACTGGTATTTGCAGGAGCGTGATAAGCTGTTAAGATATCGGAAACAAAGGAAGAAAATGGCGAAACTCCCCAAGGTAAAGTAGGAAGCCGTGGCTCATATACCCATAAAATGAATTTGTAAGTCAGGCACTGGTGGCTCACACCTACAATCCTAATTACTTGTGAGGCTGAGATCTGAAGATTGTGGTTGAAAGCCAGCCTGGCTGGAAAGTCTCTAAAACTCCAATTAACCACCAGAAAACCAGAAGCTGTGGCTCAAGTGATAGAGTGCTAGCCTTGAGCAAAATAGGTCAGGGACAGCACCCAGACCCTTAGTTCAAGCCCCATAGTCAATAACAATAGCAAACCCAGTTTCTAAAAGCTGTTTAACAGAGAAGAATATATTTGCAGAGAAAAGGAAAACAATTTTAGAACTTTTCAAAATGGTTACTCCAAAATAACCAAAATCAGAGTCACATGGTCTGTTTGTAATTTCAAGTTTTGTTAACTGAGCGCATATCAACCTAGCAGAGAGCTAAGAGTTATGTTTATTTGAGGTTTATTATTAGAGCTACAATTACAGAACAAATCCAAGCAACCTTAAAATGGGCTCTTCAGTTTTACAACTTACCTGGTGGTGGTTGTGTTCATAGCGTAACTGGGAGGGAGAGTTAGTTACCTTGCTGTTAGGAATTTAGGGTTTAGGCAGAGTTGTGAGAAAGGGGCTGGAGGATATGGGTGCCCGTGTGTTGGCCTGAACCACGATCCTCCTATTTACAGTTCTTGAGTAGTTAGAATGTCAGGTGTGCGCTACCATGTCCAGGTTTTCTGTTGAGATGCAGTCTTGACGACTTGTTTTGCCTGGATTGGCTGGAAACTTTGAGCTTCCTGATCTGAGCACCCTGAGTACCTAGGATGACAGACAAGAGCCATCACACCCATTTAACATGAAGGAACCTAACAATTTTGAAGGCAAGCAGTGTAGGGAGTCTGGAGGCCCATGAAAGTAAGCCCTTTCAAGCTAGCTGATGGAGGAGCCATTTTGTGTAATCCAATCTGTTTTGTTATAAAAACACAACAGAAATATGTGTGACTGCAACGTGAGCACACAGAAAGGTGGGGCTCACTGTCCACCCTGTGTTTGCTCAGTGTGCATGATGGTCAAGTCTCGGACCTTTTTATTTTTGTTTTTATTTGTTGTTGTTGTTGTTTTTGCCAGTCCTAGGCATTGAACTCAGGGCCTGAGCACTGTCCCTGGCTTCTTTTTGCTCAAGGCTAGCACTCTGCCACTTGAGCCACAGCGCCACTTCTGGCCGTTTTCTATATATGTGGTGCTGGGGAATCGAACTCAGGGCTTCATGTATACGAGGCAAGCACTCTTGCCACTAGGCCATATCCCCAGCCCCCTTTTTATTTTTTTTATTGTTAGTATATGGTGATGGTACAGTTATATAAGTCAGGTAACAATGTCATTCTTCCCTTGTTCTTTGTTTCCCACACCCACCCACAAGTTGTATAGTTCATTTTCAACATAGTGTTCAGTAAGAACCACTGCTGCATTTGTTCCCCTTTGTCCCTCCATTTCTGTTCTGGGACCTCTTCATACATAGGACTATCGGCCACTTTCCTGCCATTCCTCCCCCATCTCGGGTTCCTTTTCTCACTACCCTCCCACTTTCCTCCTACATACCTCCTGTTCTGCCTCTACTTCCCAGTCCTTCATTCCCTTTCCACCTCTCTCCACTTCCCATTTCTCCCTTGTTTCCAATTCCAGCTGGTTCATATGGGCCAGCAGGCAGCACCCCAGGGCTGTTCCAGACAGTGATGGCATTGTGAGGGGAGCCATTCCATGGGGACAGTGTCTTAGCCTTGGCCCCACACTTGGGCAGCAGGACGGGGCGGCAGGAGGACGCCTAGGGGTGCAGGCCAAACCTGGTCTGGGTTTGCACTAATGTGTGGCGTTTTGGTCAGAAGCCAGTTGTCGTGGAAACCTTCTTTGGGTATGATGAAGAAGCTTCCCTGGAATCCGATGGCTCTTCCATCTCTTACCAAACCGACAGGACTGACCAGACCCCGTGCACCCCTGACGATGACCTAGAGGAGGTAAGTTCCAGGACTTGGCGGACCGTGTGAGGCACGAGGCTGGCAGGATTGTGAACGCTGCTCACCATGTGAACCCTGTTCCCTCGTGGGCCTCCCCAGACACTGTGGTAGGACTCACGTCTGCACAGTGAGGAGCCCTCTGCCAGACTTGGCTGTGTGCCTGCAGAGGCTCTCTCCTTCCTTCCATCATGGAGCTTGAGCCTCCTGCATGGGGGTACCGAGGGCTCCCACCCTTTCGACAGCATGCCCAGAAAGGTCTGAATCACCCACAGAAGGTGGAGCCATACCCACGAGGAGCGAGCTAGCTTCCTTCCTTCCTTCTTCCTTCCTTCCTTCCTTCCTTCCTTCCTTCCTTCCTTCCTTCCTTCTTTCCTCTCCCCTTCCCTCCCTCCTTCCCTCCCTCCCTCCTTCCCTCCCTCCCTCCTTCCCTCCCTCCCTCCTTCTCTCTCCCTGTCTCTCCTCCCCTCTCTCTCCCTCCCTCCCTTCCTCCCTTTCTTTACTTTTTATCTCCCCGCCTTTCTATCTTTCTTTCTTTCTTTGGTGCCAGTTCCGAGGCTTGAACTGAAGGCCTGGGCACTGTCCCTGAGCTTTTTGCTCAAGTCTAGTGCTCTACTACCTGAGTCACAGCCCTCCTTTTAGCTTTTTTGGTACTTAATTGGAGTATCATGGACTTTTCTGCCCAGGCTGTCTTCAAACCATGATCCTCAGATCTCAGCCTCCTGGGTAGCTAGGGTTATAGGCATGAGCCACTGGCACCTGACCGGGTGGAGCTTTCTTATTAATAAAAATGCCAGCTGTACCCCCTACCAGCCCCTCCTGGCAGAGGATGGCCACCCTCAAGTCCAACAGCAGGACTAGAAGCCAGAGTTTGCATTGTTGGGACAGACTGCTGTGACCAGTCCAGCCACGTGGCTACTCCTCCCTTGTCCACCCGGAAGCCCCTCCACTGACCGTACCCAGAAGGGCAACAGCCTCTGCTGTGCTTGGTGCTGCTGAGCTGTGGGTCTCTGCTGATGCTGCCCCCTCCTTCCAGGGCATGGCCAAGGAGGAGACAGAGCTGAGGTTCCGGCAGCTGACCATGGAGTACCAGGCGCTGCAGAGAGCCTACGCCTTGCTGCAGGAGCAGGTCGGAGGGACGCTGGACGCAGAGCGAGAAGTTAAGGTCTAGATGACTTCTACTCCACGCCGTTCCAGCTCTGCTAGGTTCCTTCTGCTTCTCCCTGGGGTGCAGGGACACTGCTAGCTGCAGCCTTGCTGCTGAGCTCCTTGATGGTGCTCGCTGAGACTGAACAGCTCGTTTGGCAGTCTGGCTGGGGGAGGGCTGGCCTGGGGTGCCATACTGCTGTGAGTGAGGGTCTGTGAGGAGTCACACTGACCGTGCTGAAGCCCCTAGCATGAAGCTGCTACTGCTCCATGGGCAACTCTGACTGACACAGAGATGACACTGAAACTCCTCTCTTTGGATTTGCCAAGATTATTCTTTTGAGGTCTGAGCCTTTATCCTGAGCCTTGCTGTCAGGCTCTACAGAGTGGCACTGTCCCTCCTGCCAGCTTCCCGGGACACACCCGCTGTGGGCTGGCTCGGCAGCAACACCCTGGGCAGTAGGCGGCATCTGGGCCAGGCTGGCAGGTGGGAGTGGCGGGAACCCGCTGTTAACCATTGGAGGCTGCGCTGGCTCATGGCCGCAGGGGGAGGAGTCGGGGAAGGGGCCTTTAGCTACCAGTCAGCACTTGTGCTCCCCAGGGGCAGCTGCAGCTAGAGCGGTGGCAAGAGCCTATGTAAAAAGCAGACCACTTTCTGGGGAGGCAAAAGGCTCTTCAGGGTTGTGGGGCCTTGAGTACAGGTTGTATCCACACTACCCACCTACCTGCGGGGTCTCTACAATGTGGGCTGTAGGCTATGTGGAGGATAGACCTCAGAAGGAGGGAACTTAGCTCAGCACCTCAGCCGTGTACTCCAGGAACCACCTCACCCCTGCTGACCCAGACGGTCCACTCCTGTTTCCTGGGAGTCTTGTGGTGATCTCTATTGTAGCAGTTCCAAGGAAAGGCCTGGCAGGAGGTAGGAGGGGGACCAGACTCAGCTGTCCACAGAGGCAGCTCCCTTCCCGCTTCGAAAGCATAGGTGAGAACAGGAAGGCTGTGTATCTGCATTAAAAAGAACTTTAAGGGGGCTCCCTCTTTGGAATTTCTTTTACCTAAGTTTTGCATAATCCTCAGAGAAAGGAAAGTTTCTCACAGGAGAAGTTGTCCCAAGGCTGGGATCAGGGCCTAGATCACAGTCTGTGCGTCCACCCTGATCTCTCAAGATACAGCTCTTGGACTTGTACCTGGCCCTCTCTGTGACTCGCACATCCTATACCCAGGAAACTGGACAGAGCAGGTGCAGCCATGCGGGGCGAGTGCCCATGGCATGGTGAGGCCTGGGCAGGCGTCCGTGGTGTGGTATAGCCTGGCAAGTGCCCCCTGCTTGGTGCAGCCTGGCAAATGCCCATGGCCTGGTGTGGCCCTGGTGACCTCATGTTAGGTCAAGGGAGCAGCTTCAGCCCCACCGGGAGCCCAGAAACAACTTCACAAGTGGGACTCGCTCGTAAATCCAAGGAGCTCATTGTCCAAACAAGAGACAGGCTTTGCAGAATATTAGATCCATAGAACCCACCATGCAGAAAGGCAGCAGTCCCAGGGTCCTAAGCCAGGGGCAGCAGGCTTGCTGGCATCCACAGATCTGCTCAGACAGCCCCTTTGGGTCAAGCCCAGCTAGCTGGCACCAGCAGGGTTGAGCACATGCAGGGCAAAGCCATCCTCCTAGCCCTTACACATGTAAGCAAGGATTTTACCTAGAAGCCCTCAGGATTCATCACAGACATTGTGCCTGATGGGCTGCTTTGCACCTTCTTAGCTGGACCTCAGGTAGAGCCCTCCACCGCAGAGTCCCCGCAGCTCATCCCCGTGGGCATGTCTGCCTGCCCTGGCTGTTAGAGAAAATTTGAAGTATCCTTCCTCCCATCCTACAGACCCGTGAGCAGCTGCAAGCAGAAGTACAGAGAGCACAGACGCGGGTGGAGGACCTGGAGAAGGCGCTGGCGGAGCAGGGCCAGGTGAGCATCTCTAGACACTGGGGGGGGCTGCCATCCTCCTGTCAGCACCTCCAGTTGGAAGAAGAAACATGGCAGGGGAGTTGGGGGCTAGGAGGAGTGCAGAAGGCTTGTCCTTCATCCGAGAAACCCACACTAACTACACCACACAGGCATCTTCCTCGGAGCTCAACGCCGGGGGCAGCCAAGCCTCCTCTTGACATGCTCCTAGCTTAAAAATGCCACTGCTGGAGGGGTGAACTCAAGGACGTCTAGGAAGAGGAGGGTGGGCTGAGGACCCTGCGCTCTTTTGGATCAGACTTTGAGACAGGAGCAGAAGACAACCACACATATGTGCCCTATGACAGAACACAAAGTGCCCTCTGTCCGTGTGTCCTGAGTGTGAAGTAGACAGAACC
The DNA here is from genome assembly GCF_023159225.1 of Perognathus longimembris pacificus. NCBI lineage: Eukaryota > Metazoa > Chordata > Mammalia > Rodentia > Heteromyidae > Perognathus > Perognathus longimembris. The sequence goes on along the minus strand of NC_063162.1, from coordinate 1,175,677 downwards.
CCTGAGTGTCCCATCCACCCCCATTTCTCTGAGACCCCAGCTCTTCCACCTAACCTGAGCCATAGCTGACCATCCATGCTGTACCTTGTACTTCCGGGCACCTGGCCTGAGGGCCACTCGTGTGGTACCTCACGCCACCCTGAGGCGAGGTTGGGCTGCTCCGAGAAGGCACAGGTTTCCATTACCTGCATGCTGCCATTAGGTAGCCATTTTGGAAGGGTGGGTGATTCTGTGCTGCCCAGAGGCTGGGCCGTGGCCCTCCTGCGGGAGAGTTCTGTGCTCATTTCACTTCTCTTTTCAAGGATATGAAGTGGATTGAAGAGAAGCAAGCTCTTTATAGAAGAAATCAAGAGCTTGTAGACAAGGTGAGTGTCGGCCCAGGGCATGAGTGTGCAGTGGTCAGGGGAGGGGAAGCTGACACAGGTGGGGCTGGGCACGGGGCCCGCCTATCCCTGGCTCATCCCGAGAGGTCCATGGGAGCCCTGGCCTACTTGCTCCCCTCCTCCCCCACCGTCCAGCAGGGCCTGCGTCTGGGCATGCTGGGCCATGCTGCCCAGCTCCATGGGGGACAGCTTGAAAGCGCTGCCCTTCAGCCATCACGGAGCCCTCAGGGTCAGAAAACTCCTCACCACAGGGCCCCTCGTGGAGGCTGGGTATCCCCGGGGAAGCACCATGGGGGTCCACCATAAACCTGCTTCTCCTCTCTAAGACATTGTAGTCCTGACATGACCAGGGCGGCAGCCCGAGACCCAGGCTCTCTGGGCCCCCGGGTGACGAGAGGCTCCAAGAATGCTGTCATCCCCTCTCCAGCTCTGAGCTTTTGGGTTGGAAATGCTTTTCTGATTGAAATGAGTCAGAAAGAGTGCACAGACTTAGAGTCTAGGGTTGCATTGTGTTCTAGGGTGTCTGCTTCCTCTCTGACCCCTTCCCTTTAATTCAGCCCACCCACTGGCCTGGGTTTGAGGGGCTCGGCAGTACCGGGAGCCTTAGCATATGGGTGATTTGTTAGATTATAGCTGGGCAGTTGGAGACCATCCCAAGGGTGTGTGGGGACCCCAGAACTGTTGGGGCAGGTGACATGGAATGAGGCAAGAGGTGGGAGACTACAAATCCAGAGGTAGGAAAGTTGGTAGGGGCCTTAGAGCTGGTTTAGGAGGTCCCTTCGTCTCTATTACACCTAGTCATGTATACTTAAATAGAAACACACTTTATCTTATATACACTCAAGTGCTGGCATGTATGTGCACTCATGTGTGAACTTAAACCTATGTACATTTACACAAATGCACAGTTAAGTACTGTATGCACACAAATGCTCATATGTGAGCTTATACCCATGTACACTCACAGAGACACGCACTTACATACTGTATGCACACAAATGCTTGTATGTGAACTTCTCGTGTACACTCGTACAACGACATATACTTAGGTACAGAGTGCACACCGGTCCTGGCCCTGTGCGTACTCCACCGAAACCAGCGGGGAAGTGCAGGCGCTGGCCCTGGGAAGGGCACGGTGCTGATTGGACAGGCTCCCTCACAGGAGTCCTGGGCCCCCAGGTCCAGAGCTGGGAGTGTGTGTGTGCACCAGCATGCATGCACGTGAGTGAGTGTGTGTGTGTATGCACTGCTTGCCCACAGTGGTCAAGCTGTCCTCATGAGGCTGCTGAGTCTCTGCACCAGGGGGCCACTGGTTGCCCCACATCAAGTTCACTCATTACCCCCAGTGGCTTCCTCTGTGAAAGTCCCACCATCAGCCATCAGGTCTGGAGTGCACACAGCAACATGGCCATCGTCAGACCCTGAGCTCCAGGAGCCAATGGGACAGCTTGGCCTTGGCAGTCACCACATCTCTGCTCGGGAGTCCCCTGTTCACAGCACCGAGGCCCCAGCTTCTCCCTGCTGTGCTTAGCCAAGGGGTAGAGATGCAGCCAGGTTCACAAGGACACTGAGTGCTCAGGGCCACATGTGCACTGGGGAGGTCAGCTGTCCCCAGCTGGCGTGGCTGTCACGTGGCTCTAGTGAGTGAGAGCTGGATCTCTTCTCGCCTTATCCACCTTCTGCTTTTCAGATAAGACAGATGGAGACAGAAGAAGCCCGGCTGAAGCATGAGGTCCAGGATGCAAAGGACCAGAACGAGCTGCTGGAGTTCCGGATCCTAGAGCTGGAGGTAGGGCTGGACCACAGTGATGCCAAGGCTGGGGCAGAGGTGCCACTTAGTGACCAGAAGCTCGTCATCCGTGTCCTGCATCCCTGGCCCATGTCCTCTACTGTGACCTAGAGAGGAGGGGAGGAGGAGCCAGGCTCCTTGGGGGAAGTCAGACTGGAAGTGGGACAGTGTTTGCCTTGCCTGGGCAGCGTGGCCCAGCTGAACGAGGAAGAAGCCCCGCACTCGATCGCAGCCTTCCATCTCAGCCCAGCAGCAGAGTTCTCAGAGTGCTCCCACTTACCTGCTGCAGGGCTCTGGCATGCTCCGTGGGGATGACCCCTCTGCATCCGGGGCCCCTGCACATGGCCCTGCCTGGGCGGGCCATGAGCACCACAGCTGTTGTCAGCCCCGTGGCTGTCTCCCCACCTACGTCTCTTCCCTGAGCCTTCTGGTAGTCCCAGGCCTCACCGGCATAGGTGCAAGTAGGGTCTGGGATGAGCATCACTGGGCCAGAGCTCGATGAGGCCTGCCCGCCCGGGCTCCGCTAACATACGAGCTGTCTCTCACTGGGGCTGCCTCGGGCATGCTGTACTGACTCCTTGCCGCATGGTCCTGGCCAGGGTTAACCCAAGCCTACCACAGCCCCCAGGGGAGGAAGGAGATGGGGAGAGAGGCCCACCACACCCACACCCAGCCCTCTGTTCTCTCTCAGGAGAGGGAGAGGAAGTCGCCCGCCATCAACTTCCACCACACTCCTTTTGTGGATGGAAAGAGCCCTCTCCAGGTGTACTGCGAGGCGGAAGGCGTGACGGTAAAGTCCTCCCCTGCCCCGGCCCCTGCCCCTCCCCACCCTGGCTGCCCGGTGGCTGCTCACACACCTTCTTGTCTGTCTCCTTGCCTCCTAGGATATCCTGGTCACAGAGCTGATGAAGAAGCTGGACATCCTGGGGGATAACGCCGTAAGTGTATGTTGCTCTCCTGATTTGTGCATGCCTCTCCATGCCAGCCTTCCCTGGCCCAGCCCTCCCCAGCCCAGGACCCTGTGAACCCCACTGAAATCATGCCATGGCCCGGCCTGTCCAAAGACCTCCTCCAAGGCCAGAGCCTGCTGGAGATGACCCCCTGACCCCTGCCCTTGGGAGAAATTTGCTCCGCACTGACTGCGATGCGTATGGCAACCCCCCCCAATCTCCAGCTAATATTCTTTCAGTCATGAGGTCTCAGTTTCTGGAATCACTCTTAGCCTTTTACCTCTTCCAGTCCCCCAGTGAAACAGGAAATACTGTTCTTAGAATATGCCAAGACCATGTGGTTCCATTTCCTGGGTTTGAGAGAAGAAGCAGAGTCCATAATCACCAAATCTCATTTGAGCAGGGTTCAAATGTCATGACAAAAGAATACGAATTACCATGTTGGCAAATAAATACACCCTTTCATCCCAACTCTGCAATCCCAGCCACCCCTTATTACCTGTCCATCTATCCTTTGTCCAACTTCCTCTGTCATTCACCCTTCCACCTACCCTTCATCCTCCATTATCCATCTATTCATCTGTCTGTTCATTCACCCCTCCTTCATTATCTACCCATCTATCCTGTCCTACTTCTTCCATATTCACTCCTCTATCTACCCTTCACCTCCATCCGTTTCTTAATCCATCCTCCTCCAACTTCCATTCATCTTCCATTATATATCCATCTATCTTCCATTCTCTGTCCTGTATCATTAACTCCCCACCAGTCCTCCATGCATGCATTCATCCATCCATCCTCCATTATTCACTCATCCATCCACCAGTCCTCCAGTTTCCATCATCATTAATCCCTTCACTCATCATCCATCCATCCATCCATTGTCCATTCGTCCTCCATACTCTGTGCCTTATCTCATGCTCATTGAGCTCTTTACCCTTCTAAGAAGGGCCCTTCTCTCCTCCCTTGTCCATCGCTTGAGGAACAATGGGGAGCAGAGTGGGGAGTTGTGCCCTGTGGGGAACTTCCTCCCACCCACAGCAGGAAAGCCTGGGGATTCTGTGTGCTCTGGGCTCCTGCCCTAGGTACTGCAGGCTCCTGGGATTCGCTCTGGGCACGCTCTGACTCAGAGCTGAAGAAACTCAGAGGCACCTGCCCAGGGCTTCTGTAGTGGAACTTAGTGTGACCACCCTCTCCAGGCCTGTTTCAGGCTCCTAGATCCAGAGCTGCCCACCCAGAGCACTGCTGAGTATGAGTGCCTGGAGCCACCACGTGGCCCCTGAGGTCACCAGCACAGAGCCCAGGACTAGAGAAAATTGCACTTACCTGGCTTCTACACTTAGAAGGCAGTTCCTTCGGGCTTGACCGCAGTTGCTATGACACCACATGGAGCCTAAGCCCATGGGTCCCTCCTAGAGCCCAGGGGCCCAGCCGAGCGAGGGCAATGACTGTCACAGACAGGGCGTGCCCGTGCCATGGCTGCCATCACTGGGTGCCTCAGCTCCAGGGCATCTTCACCTGCCTCGGTTTCCTCGGGATTGTGGAGAGACCCACAGAATGGAGGCCCATTCTCTCTTCATCAGGGCTGTGGTGGGTACCTAGGGAAGGAGAGGCAGAGGGACAGAGCAGAGGACTCCCTACTGAGGCTGAAGCATCGGTTGCAGCCACTTGTGGGTCAGGGCCAGGGACCAGGCAGTGAGCACAAGAGGACAGAAAGGGCCCTTCAGCAGCTCTGACCATGTGTGAGTTTTTAGCTGGTTTGGTGTTCAGGTGGACTCCTTCAGTTGTCCCAAAGCCAGTTGCTCAGCCTCCCTTCCCTACTTAACATCCTACCCATAAGTGGAGCCCAGGCTGTCCATCACCTTCCTGGGAGGAGGGAGCTAGGAGGAACCATAACTCGGTTTGCAGCACAAGAGCTGAGGAGCACTGGGCCTACCCCTGCAAGTGGGGGCTCCTGCCACACCCACCTGGGAGAGCAGCCACTGAGGCCTGGCCTGCCTGAGGCCACGGTGCCTGCTGCTATGGGAAGTGCTGTCCTGACTTTAGACCTCACCTGCCCTTAGGAAGCTCACTGTCCAGGGAGAGGGTGGCGGGGACAGGGTTTCCTAAGCCACCTGATCCTAAAGGGGAAGTCCCGGGGCTGGAGTGAGCCCTGGCCCCTCTGCCACCTTGCACACTAAGGCCAAGCAGCCAGATTTTGACACAGTGGGATTTGGGGTCTGAGCCTGCGAGGGGTCCACATCTTTAGAGGGCTCATTTGGCTCCAAAGCCAGACCAACGTGTGAGGCTGCCTGTACAGCATCCTGGGTTTAAACAGAGACAGGGACCGGATAAGAACAGCACTGGCGGTCCAGGGAAGCACTGGCCCAGCCACCCAGCTGGCCTACTTAGACTTTGGAAGTTCCAGGGCAAAGAGAAACAGTGCCCCAAGTAGACAAGGTCAACGCCAGAGGGAGGGCATCAGAAGTCCAGGTAGGGCATTCTGGTAGAAGTAGCCCTGCCCTCCCATGTCCATCCATCATCCAACCCCACACCCTGAAGGTGCTGCCCGTGACTGTGACTGTGCCTGTGTTCTGCTTTTGGGTGCAGAACCTAACCAACGAGGAGCAAGTAGTTGTCATTCAAGCCAGGACAGTCCTCACGTTGGCGGAAAAGGTAATGGAGCTGTGCAGGTGTGTGGGTATGTGTGATGGGGGTGGGGGTGGGGGCTTAGTCCAGACCAGGAAAGACACCCATTCCTGGAGCAGGGGCAATGGCATATGGGGGATCCACCAAGTCCTGTCTGCCAGGGGTAGATGGGCACTCCCCTGGGCCTCTGCAGGGGTCAGGGTTCACCAGACTTTACCCCGGCGCCTACTCTGGCTCATTCTCCACCCAGAGACTTACAACCGTATGGAATCAACAAAACCATGACATTTCCTATTCCGCTGGCTGGGGGCCACCCAACCTGGTCCTGGTCCTGGCCCAGCCCCACCTGCCCTCACTGAGACCTCCATCAGCAGGGCAAGGTTGCCCCAGCAAATGGAGGCTTAGGAAAACAGGCTACCCACCTCTCCTGATAGAGCTCCCGCACCCAATCCGGCATCTGTCTCTCCAGGGACAGTGTTGTAGGCAGACATCCTGGACACCAGGTAGGGTGGGTGGCCCCCATCCAGCTGGTGAATGGGGCCCACAGTGCCAGCCCAGCCTCCCTCCCAGGCCATCTCTATGAAGAAAGGGACGACATCCATGCCTGTGTGGGTGGCCCTAGGCCTCACTGTCACCTGATTGCTTTCTGTGTCCAGTGGCTGCAGCGGATTGAAGAGACGGAGTCAGCACTCCAGCGGAAGATGGTAGACTTGGAAAGCGAGAAGGTGGGTGGCATGTCCTGTGCCCTGTGGCTGGCATTGGCAGGTCTGATGCCCATGGCTGAGGCCAGTCCTCTTGTGTTTCAGGAGCTGTTCAGTAAACAGAAGGGCTATCTGGATGAGGAGCTGGACTATAGGAAGCAGGCCTTGGACCAAGCCCACAAGGTACGAGAAATGAGGCTAGAGATTTGGTTCCTTGCTCCTTGGTGTGCCAGAGGCCGGTATGGACCAGGCCCTGGAGCCCTGTGGAGAAAGCCAGGGCTCAGCGGCTCTCTGCCTTTTTCTCTCTGAGATCCCTCAATGTCAGCTCTGAAGACACTTTATTGTCCTGCCAGCAAATTTGGAAACTCATATGGAAACATGAGACACATTAGTAAAAATTTCACTGAAAAATAGCACACACTTTCAGACTAGTCCACTGCCGGACACAGCAGCATATTTGTCAGTTCTGCAGGAAGCCCTGCTTTCAGTCCTCTAACACTTGGAGAGATGCAGGTCTGGCCCTCGCAGTGCATCTGGCTGCCCTGCGGGAGGCCATTTCTCTTGCTCTCAGCTGCACACTGAGAAGCAGAAATGCCTCTGTGTTCTGCTGCTGTTGGAGGCAGTGCTGGAGACTCAGTGTCCAAGATGGGGCAGCACCATCTGCTGGGCTCTGGAACAACCCAGCTCGGCATCACAGTGGGTACAAGGGACAGATCACATGATCACAGGGAGCCTGTGGGCACGTCATTAATCCCTTCCACACGCACCACCCAGTGGCCTCATGGCCTCCCACTGGGTCGACCCTTGAAAGCTTCTATCACCGCAGCACTGTCACGCTGGGTCAGCCTTCCCTCACTGCACGTGACTCCGTGTGCTGCTGGGCATCTGTGTGAGCTGCCGCCTGCTTCTGTTCCCTCCCGAGAAGCTGGGGGAGCGGGCAGCCGCTCTGCAGGGGTCTCCTGCTGCTGCCTGTCCACCAGCAGAGGGTGGTCCTGCTTTGCTGTCTCCTATGGTTGGGCTGGGCTTTGGGCCTTTCTAGCAGGAAAAGAAGGCTTAGGATGGTGTGGGTCCAGGTGAGGAACTTCCCGACTCCCTGATGAGCCCCACGAAGGGTCTCATTTCACCTGGTGGTTGCACATGTAGTTGTCTCCCCACCGGGCTCCCTACCACAAGAGGGAGGGCGCTGCCAGAGGGTGTGCAGGTCCTGATCTGATAGCAGCAAGTGTCACCAAGACATTCACCCAAGCACCCAGCCCATCAGGCAGGGTCCCAACCATCATATCTGTGGGGATGCCTGAAAATGCTCCTTTGGGGAGCCCTGTTCAAGCTGTGAGCCCTCAGGATGATGAGGACGGTAATGAGGCTGGAGGTAGAAATTGTAATGCTAGGGCTGGGGATGTGGCCTAGTGGCAAGAGTGTTTACCTCTATACATGAAGCCCTGGGTTCGATTCCCCAGCACCACATATATAGAAAACGGCCAGAAGGGGCGCTGTGGCTCAGGTGGCAGAGTGCTAGCCTTGAGCAAAAAGGAGCCAGGGACAGTGCTCAGGCCCTGAGGTCAATGCCCAGGGCTGCCAAAAATAAAAATAAAAAAAAGAAATGTAATGCTGGCAATGATGGTGAGGTCAACGATGGTGATGATAAGGACCGTGGACATGGTGACGATGGTGTTGATGAAGGTGGTGATGATAAGGACTGTGAACATGGTGATGGTGATGATAGATAGTGATGATGTTGTAATAATGATGGTGATAATGATGATAGTGATGGTAATGATAGTGATGATGGCTGTGGTACAATCCTAGTTTTTAAAACTCACTGTGATTGGGGACCCAGCGGCTTACACATGTAATCTAGCTACTCAGGAGGCTGAGCTTTGAGGACTGAGGTTCAAAGCCAGCCTGGGTAGAATAGTCGGTGAGACTTATGTCCAATTAACTGCCAGAACAAACAAACAAACAAAAATCTGAAAGCAGAGTGTGACTCAAGTGGGAGGGCTCTAATCTTGAGCAAAAAAAGCTCAGGGACAGCACCCGGGCCCTGAGGTCAGTCCCAGTACTGGTAAGTAAATACGTAAATAACAGCATGCTGGTGTCAGGAGCACACTGTGCCATTTGTCTTTGAGAAGCAGCAGTGGCTGCGTGAGTGTGAGTGCGTGTGACATTGGGACAGCTCCTCGTGTGGCAATCTGGAACTGCAGTGCAGCACAAAGTCAAAATATGGCCTGTTTCATTTCCAAAATTTTTACCAAATCAAAGGACATTTCATAATTATTTTACCTAAAGAAAGCAGAACCTCCATTTCTGAATATATTATCACTTAAATGGGAAGAAAGGGACCCCGAAATGAAAGTTTGGATGAGAATTTGGTTTTGACAATGTTATGTCAAAATTTTTCCTGAAGAGAAAGTTTGAAATGACTCTGCCAGGTGTGATGTTTATAGTCCCTGCTATTCAAGCAACCCGGGATGCGCCTGAGGAGTTACACCAGGCTGTGCCCTCGCTGAGTGTGCCCAGGCCCCGCCTTCCCCGCAGGCAGAGGCTGCAGCCCTCAACTGGTTTTGGCGAAGCCCTCCCCTGTCTGCTGTGAGCTCTGCCCCCCCCCCCCCACCATGGGCTGTGCTGCCTGTGCTCCGCCCGCCCACCTGCCGGGACTCCAGTGGGGCCTGTGGCTCAGAGCCTGGTCCTTCAGGGGCCTCCCCTGTCTGCTGTGAGCTCTGCCGCCCCCCACCCCCGTAGGCAGTGCTGCCTGTGCCCCGCCCACCTGCCAGGACTCCAGTGGGGCCCGTGGCTCAGAGCCTGGTCCTTCAGGGGCCTCCCTCCCCACTTTCTGCACCAGGGCACTGCCCGACCTGGGTCTTCCAAGCACTGGCGGGGCCTGGGCCTGGTTGGCCTCTCTCCTTCTAGGATGTTTTGCTGGATAGGGAGGGGTGGTCTGCAGTGTGGTCCCCAAGTCCTGTGCACCCCCTCCCTCAGGGGAGGGTGACCTGGCCTCCAGGCTGCCCTTCTTGAAGTCCAGCTGGGGCAGGGTGGCATACTCTGGGAGGAGGGGAGGATTCACACCCTCCCCTCCCAACCCCCACCCCCCAGCGCATCTTGGAGCTGGAAGCCATGCTGTATGACGCCCTGCAGCAGGAGGCTGGGGCCAAAGTGGTGGAGCTGCTGTCCGAGGAGGAGCAGGAGAAGCTCAAGGTGGCCGTGGAGCAGTGGAAGCGCCAGGTCATGAGTGAGCTGCGGGAGCGCGACGCACAGATCCTGCGGGAGCGCATGGAGCTGCTGCAGCTGGCACAGCAGGTGCTGGGCGGGTGGAAGAAGGGCAAGGAGCGCTGTGGTGGAGCAAGGGGCACCATGTGGGAGGAGGGTGAGGCCAGCTTCCCAAAGCCCAGCCTTTGAACCTGATGCCCACACCTCCAGTGGCCACGCCTCCCCGTCCATGCTTCCAGTGGCCACGCCTCCCTGCCCGTGCTTCCAGTGGCCACACCTCCCTGTCCATGCTTCCAATGGCCACACTTCCAATGGCCACACTTCCCCTGCCCATGCTTCCAGTGGCCACGCCTCCCCTGCCCGTGCTTCCAGTGGCCACGCCTCCCCTGCCCATGCTTCCAATGGCCACGCCTCCCTTGCCCATGCTTCCAATGGCCACGCCTCACCGTCCATGCTTCCAATGGTCACACCTCCAATGGCCACACCTCCCCTGCCCATGCTTCCAATGGCCATGCCTCCCTGTCCATGCTTCCAATGGCCACGCCTCACCGTCCATGCTTCCAATGGTCACACCTCCAATGGTCACACCTCCCCTGCCCATGCTTCCAGTGGCCACGCCTCTCCTGCCCATGCTTCCAATGGCCACGCCTCCCCTGCCTGTGCTTCCAGTGGCCACGCCTCCCCTGCCCATGCTTCCAATGGCCACGCCTCCCCTGCCCGTGCTTCCAGTGGCCACACCTCCCCTGCCCATGCTTCCAATGGCCACGCCTCCCTTGCCCATGCTTCCAATGGCCACGCCTCCCCTGCCCGTGCTTCCAGTGGCCACACCTCCAATGGCCACACCTCCCCTGCCCATGCTTCCAATGGCCATGCCTCCCTGTCCATGCTTCCAGTGGCCACGCCTCCAATGGCCACACCTCCCCTGCCCATGCTTCCAGTGGCCACACCTCCCTGTCCATACTTCCAATGGCCACACCTCCAATGGCCACGCCTCCCCGTCCATGCTTCCAGTGGCCACATCTCCCCTGTCCATGCTTTCAATGACCATGCCTCCATTGGCCAATCTCCCCTATCCCTGCCTCCAATGACTGCACGTCACCATCCATGCTTCCAATGGCCACGCCTCCCCTGCCCATGCTTCTAATGGCCCTGCCTCCATTGGCCTATCTCCCCTATCCATGCTTCCAGTGACCACACCTCCAATGGCCACACCTCCCCTGTCCAAGCTTCCAATAGCCACACCTTGAATGGCCGCACCTCCAAGGACCACACCTCTCCCCTATCCATGTTTCCAATGGCTGTACCTCGGGTGACCAGGCCTCTTAATAGCCATACCCCTGATGGCCACACCTTTGATGACCACACCTCCAATGGCCATGCCTCACATTGTCAGTCTGAGTCCTAGCCCACCTGGTAGACTGCCTATCCCCCCAGACTAGCCTCTTAGCTTCCAGGTGGTATTGCTGAGGACCCTGGGTGGCAGTGTCCCTGTGTAGACCCTGATCCTCTATGCAGGTCTCCTCCCTGGCAGGTTCTTTTCATGGTAAGGGTGTTGTCTGGGGGCAGGGGCTAACAGGCCCAGCTTGGTTCTCATAGGAGGCAGGCTAGGTCCCCTGGTGTTTCTGACACTCCTCTGTATATCAGATTGGTCTGGAAGTGGCTTCTAAGTATGAGTTCCATGTTCTGAACACCCCAAAAGCAGAAACAGTGTGGATTCAGATTAATGCCCACACGAGTGCACTAGTTTACTGTGACAGCTGGCTGGCTTCTGACAGCAGGCCTGTTAGCTACTGGGACATGCACTGCTGCCTCCCCCCGCCCCCGCTTGTTAGCACCCTCCTCCCGTGGCCCCCTTGGTGTCCAGGGAGATGGGGGTGAGGACACTCGGCTGCAGACCTCTTGCTTGGTCACATGAGCCTCCAGGCCCCAGGCCTCACCCTCAGGACTGTTGTCCTGTGGTTGGCAGTTGTGACCTCTGACTACCCTTTAATCTTAGGTAATGACCCTGGGAGGGACTTGAACGAATTCTTTGCTGCCTGCCCCCTGGCGTTATATTTCCGGCCTGAGGAGTCAGGAGGTGTGGCCCCGGGAAGGTGGTCTGTTGTCTTTGAGAGAAGTGGTAACAGGTGACAGCCACCGGCACGAGAACTGGCCACCACCTGACCAGCACTCCTGCTACTTGTCTGCCAAATAAGCAAGGGACACTTGAAAGACATTTTGTTGTTGTTGTTTGACTTCCTGAATATTTTGATTATTGAAGACTCTCCTCCTTTTAATGTTGCAGAGAATTAAAGAGTTAGAGGAACGAATAGAAACTCAGAAGAGGCAAATAAAGGAGCTGGAGGAAAAGGTACTGTGATGCATCTTCCGGGCTCGTCTTGCCGGTGGAGCCCCCTGGTGGAGCCCCCTGCTGCACGCACCGCGCCGCACCGGCACTGGGCACGGAGCCACGGTGGCCTGGGATAGCTCTCCATGAGGCTGCCCGCCCGAAGCAGGGTGGGCTGAGCAGAAAGAGGTGTTGGGGTTAAACCTGAGGGCTCTGAGCCCAAACCAGAAGCCCTGCTGTGGCCCAGCCCCGTGGCTTCACGTTGCCTCAGGTTCCCCATCTGTAGGTGGACACCAGGTCACTGGTGCCCCTTTCCATGTCGATCCTCTGGGCGCAGAAGCATGTAGGCCTCCAAGTTTACCAGACTGTGGTCAGAAGAGCAGCCTTGACAGATGGGTGTGGGCCCCCTGGAACCTCCACAGGGCAGCGAAGGCTTCCCTGGGCTTCCCGTGCCCCAGGTCCAGGAACTCCGGGTGCTACCCTGAACCGGGGTTGGGTCACATACTCAGGGGTCTTCTCCGAATCTCCAGTTCTGTGAGGCTGGGGTCTGTTCATGTGTGTTGACAGAACCAGCACATCTCAGGCCCAGGTGAGGGACTCGTAGCCAGGAAACCCTGACTGCCGTGACGCCAGCCGGCTTTCTGGGCAGCTCTTGCCCTCTAAGACCAGGGTTCATTCAGAGATGTCGAGTCGTGTGTTTTCTCGGCTCTTGTGACCAGTCCTTCCTGTGAGGACCAGTCTCACCACATGACCAGCTGCGTATGGCGGCTGCTGGGCTCTCCTGCCTCCTTGTCCTCTAGAGACCACAGCAGGTAGCACTGGGGTAGGACACCCTCTGGTCAGTCCATCTGCCTGCCCTAGGAAGAGCCAGCTTCTGGATGCCCACTTCCTTAGAGCTGGGGCGGGCCTTCCTGTTGCCCATCCTAGCCCTGCAAGTCATCACTGACCCACCGCCCATCTGCTGTCACCCCAGACACAGCGTGCTCAGAGTGTCCCTAGCTCTGTTACCCCAGACACAATGTGCTCAGAGCGTCCCTAGCTCTGTCACCCCAGACACAGCGTGCTCAGAGTGTCCCTAGCTCTGTCACCCCAGGATGCTCAGAGTGTCCCTAGCTCTGTCACCCCAGACACAGCATGCTCAGAGCATCCCTAGCTCTGTCACCCTAGACACAGCCTGCTCAGAGTGTCCCTAGCTCTGTCACCCCAGACACAACGTGCTCAGAGCGTCCCTAGCTCTGTCACCCCAGGATGCTCAGAGTGTCCCTAGCTCTGTCACCCCAGACACAGCATGCTCAGAGCATCCCTAGCTCTGTCACCCTAGACACAGCGTGCTCAGAGTGTCCCTAGCTCTGTCACCCCAGACACAGCCTGCTCAGAGTGTCCCTAGCTCTGTCACCCCAGACAGTGTGCTCAGAGCGTCCCTAGCTCTGTCACCCCAGACACGTGCTCAGAGTGTCCCTAGCTCTGTTACCCCAGACACAGCCTGCTCAGAGTGTCCCTAGCTCTGTCACCCCAGACAGTGTGCTCAGAGTGTCCCTAGCTCTGTTACCCCAGACACAGCATGCTCAGAGTGTCCCTCGCTCTGTCACCCCAGACACAGCCTGCTCAGAGCGTCCCTAGCTCTGTCACCCCAGACACAGCCTGCTCAGAGTGTCTCTAGCTCTGTTACCCCAGACATGTGCTCAGAGTGTCCCTCGCTCTGTCACCCCAGACACAGCATGCTCAGAGTGTCCCTAGCTCTGTCACCCCTGACACAGCGTGCTTAGAGTGTCCCTAGCTCTGTCACCCCAGACACAGCATGCTCAGAATGTCCCTCGCTCTGTCACCCCAGACACAGCCTGCTCAGAGCGTCCCTAGCTCTGTCACCCCAGACACAGCCTGCTCAGAGTGTCTCTAGCTCTGTTACCCCAGACATGTGCTCAGAGTGTCCCTCGCTCTGTCACCCCAGACACAGCATGCTCAGAGTGTCCCTAGCTCTGTCACCCCTGACACAGCGTGCTTAGAGTGTCCCTAGCTCTGTCACCCCTGACACAGCGTGCTCAGAGTGTCCCTAGCTCTGTCACCCCTGACACAGCGTGCTCAGAGTGTCCCTAGCTCTGTCACCCCGACACAGCGTGCTCAGAGTGTCCCTAGCTCTGTCACCCCTGACACAGCGTGCTCAGAGTGTCCCTAGCTCTGTCACACCAGGATGCTCAGAGTGTCCCTAGCTCTGTCACCCAGGATGCTCAGAGCATCCCTAGCTCTGTCACCCCTGACACAGCGTGCTCAGAGTGTCCCTAGCTCTGTCACCCAGGATGCTCAGAGCATCCCTAGCTCGGTCACCCCAGACACAGCCTGCTCAGAGTGTCCCTAGCTCTGTCACCCCAGACACAGCGTGCTCAGAGTGTCCCTAGCTCTGTCACCCAGGATGCTCAGAGCATCCCTAGCTCTGTCACCCCAGACACAGCCTGCTCAGAGTGTCCCTAGCTCTGTCACCCCAGACACAGCGTGCTCAGAGTGTCCCTAGCTCTGTCACCCCAGACACAACGTGCTCAGAGCGTCCCTAGCTCTGTCACCCCAGACACAGCCTGCTCAGAGTGTCCCTAGCTCTGTCACCCCAGACACAGCCTGCTCAGAGTGTCCCTAGATCTGTCACCCCAGACACAGCCTGCTCAGAGTGTCCCTAGCTCTGTCACCCCAGACACAGCGTGCTCAGAGTGTCCCTAGCTCTGTTACCCCAGACACAGCCTGCTCAGAGTGTCCCTAGCTCTGTCACCCCAGACAGAGCCTGCTCAGAGTGTCCCTAGCTCTGTCACCCCTGACACAGCGTGCTCAGAGTGTCCCTAGCTCTGTCACCCCCGGATGCTCAGAGTGTCCCTAGCTCTGTCACCCAGGATACTCAGAGCATCCCTAGCTCTGTCACCCCAGACACAGCCTGCTCAGAGTGTCCCTAGCTCTGTCACCCCAGACACAGCGTGCTCAGAGTGTCCCTAGCTCTGTCACCCCTGACACAGCGTGCTCAGAGTGTCCCTAGCTCTATCACCCCAGACACAGCGTGCTCAGAGTGTCCCTAGCTCTGTCACCCCAGGATGCTCAGAGTGTCCCTAGCTCTGTCACCCCAGGATGCTCAGAGCGTCCCTAGCTCTGTCACCCCTGACACAGCGTGCTCAGAGCGTCCCTAGCTCTGTCACCCCTGACACAGCGTGCTCAGAGTGTCCCTAGCTCTGTCACCCCAGGATGCTCAGAGTGTCCCTAGCTCTGTCACCCCAGACACAGCCTGCTCAGAGTGTCCCTAGCTCTGTCACCCCAGACACAGCATGCTCAGAGTGTCCCTAGCTCTGTCACCCCAGACAGTGTGCTCAGAGTGTCCCTAGCTCTGTCACCCCTGACACAGCGTGCTCAGAGTGTCCTAGCTCTGTCACCCCAGACACAGCATACTCAGAGTGTCCCTAGCTCTGTCACCCCAGGATGCTCAGAGTGTCCCTAGCTCTGTCACCCCTGACACAGCGTGCTCAGAGTGTCCCTAGCTCTGTCACCCCTGACACAGCGTGCTCAGAGTGTCCCTAGCTCTGTCACCCCAGGATGCTCAGAGTGTCCCTAGCTCTGTCACCCCAGACACAGCCTGCTCAGAGTGTCCCTAGCTCTGTCACCCCAGACACAGCCTGCTCAGAGTGTCCCTAGCTCTGTCACCCCAGACAGTGTGCTCAGAGCGTCCCTAGCTCTGTCACCCCAGGATGCTCAGAGTGTCCCTAGCTCTGTCACCCAGGATGCTCAGAGCATCCCTAGCTCTGTCACCCCAGACACAGCCTGCTCAGAGTGTCCCTAGCTCTGTCACCCCAGACACAACGTGCTCAGAGTGTCCCTAGCTCTGTCACCCCAGGATGCTCAGAGTGTCCCTAGCTCTGTCACCCCTGACACAGCGTGCTCAGAGCGTCCCTAGCTCTGTCACCCCAGACAGCGTGCTCAGAGTGTCCCTAGCTCTGTCACCCCAGACACAGTGTGCTCAGAGTATCCCTAGCTCTGTCACCCCAGGATGCTCAGAGTGTCCCTAGCTCTGTCACCCCTGACACAGCGTGCTCAGAGTGTCCCTAGCTCTGTCACCCTAGACACAGCGTGCTCAGAGTGTCCCTAGCTCTGTCACCCCAGGATGCTCAGAGTGTCTCTAGCTCTGTCACCCCAGACACAGCGTGCTCAGAGCGTCCCTAGCTCTGTTACCCCAGACACAGCCTGCTCAGAGCATCCCTAGCTCTGTCACCCCAGACACAGCGTGCTCAGAGTGTCCCTAGCTCTGTCACCCCAGACACAGCGTGCTCAGAGCGTCCCTAGCTCTGTCACCCCAGGATGCTCAGAGCGTCCCTAGCTCTGTCACCCCAGACACAGCCTGCTCAGAGTGTCCCTAGCTCTGTCACCCCAGACACAGCGTGCTCAGAGTGTCCCTAGCTCTGTCACCCCAGACACAACGTGCTCAGAGCGTCCCTAGCTCTGTCACCCCAGACACAGCCTGCTCAGAGTGTCCCTAGCTCTGTCACCCCAGACACAGCCTGCTCAGAGTGTCCCTAGATCTGTCACCCCAGACACAGCCTGCTCAGAGTGTCCCTAGCTCTGTCACCCCAGACACAGCGTGCTCAGAGTGTCCCTAGCTCTGTTACCCCAGACACAGCCTGCTCAGAGTGTCCCTAGCTCTGTCACCCCAGACAGAGCCTGCTCAGAGTGTCCCTAGCTCTGTCACCCCTGACACAGCGTGCTCAGAGTGTCCCTAGCTCTGTCACCCCAGGATGCTCAGAGTGTCCCTAGCTCTGTCACCCAGGATACTCAGAGCATCCCTAGCTCTGTCACCCCAGACACAGCCTGCTCAGAGTGTCCCTAGCTCTGTCACCCCAGACACAGCGTGCTCAGAGTGTCCCTAGCTCTGTCACCCCTGACACAGCGTGCTCAGAGTGTCCCTAGCTCTATCACCCCAGACACAGCGTGCTCAGAGTGTCCCTAGCTCTGTCACCCCAGGATGCTCAGAGTGTCCCTAGCTCTGTCACCCCAGGATGCTCAGAGCGTCCCTAGCTCTGTCACCCCTGACACAGCGTGCTCAGAGCGTCCCTAGCTCTGTCACCCCTGACACAGCGTGCTCAGAGTGTCCCTAGCTCTGTCACCCCAGGATGCTCAGAGTGTCCCTAGCTCTGTCACCCCAGACACAGCCTGCTCAGAGTGTCCCTAGCTCTGTCACCCCAGACACAGCATGCTCAGAGTGTCCCTAGCTCTGTCACCCCAGACAGTGTGCTCAGAGTGTCCCTAGCTCTGTCACCCCTGACACAGCGTGCTCAGAGTGTCCTAGCTCTGTCACCCCAGACACAGCATGCTCAGAGTGTCCCTAGCTCTGTCACCCCAGGATGCTCAGAGTGTCCCTAGCTCTGTCACCCCTGACACAGCGTGCTCAGAGTGTCCCTAGCTCTGTCACCCCTGACACAGCGTGCTCAGAGTGTCCCTAGCTCTGTCACCCCAGGATGCTCAGAGTGTCCCTAGCTCTGTCACCCCAGACACAGCCTGCTCAGAGTGTCCCTAGCTCTGTCACCCCAGACACAGCCTGCTCAGAGTGTCCCTAGCTCTGTCACCCCAGACAGTGTGCTCAGAGCGTCCCTAGCTCTGTCACCCCAGGATGCTCAGAGTGTCCCTAGCTCTGTCACCCAGGATGCTCAGAGCATCCCTAGCTCTGTCACCCCAGACACAGCCTGCTCAGAGTGTCCCTAGCTCTGTCACCCCAGACACAACGTGCTCAGAGTGTCCCTAGCTCTGTCACCCCAGGATGCTCAGAGTGTCCCTAGCTCTGTCACCCCTGACACAGCGTGCTCAGAGCGTCCCTAGCTCTGTCACCCTAGACAGCGTGCTCAGAGTGTCCCTAGCTCTGTCACCCCAGACACAGTGTGCTCAGAGTATCCCTAGCTCTGTCACCCCAGGATGCTCAGAGTGTCCCTAGCTCTGTCACCCCTGACACAGCGTGCTCAGAGTGTCCCTAGCTCTGTCACCCTAGACACAGCGTGCTCAGAGTGTCCCTAGCTCTGTCACCCCAGGATGCTCAGAGTGTCTCTAGCTCTGTCACCCCAGACACAGCGTGCTCAGAGCGTCCCTAGCTCTGTTACCCCAGACACAGCCTGCTCAGAGCATCCCTAGCTCTGTCACCCCAGACACAGCGTGCTCAGAGTGTCCCTAGCTCTGTCACCCCAGACACAGCGTGCTCAGAGCGTCCCTAGCTCTGTCACCCCAGGATGCTCAGAGCGTCCCTAGCTCTGTCACCCCAGACACAGCCTGCTCAGAGTGTCCCTAGCTCTTTCACCCCAGACACAGCCTGCTCAGAGTGTCCCTAGCTCTGTCACCCCAGACAGTGTGCTCAGAGCGTCCCTAGCTCTGTCACCCCAGGATGCTCAGAGTGTCCCTAGCTCTGTCACCCAGGATGCTCAGAGCATCCCTAGCTCTGTCACCCCAGACACAGCCTGCTCAGAGTGTCCCTAGCTCTGTCACCCCAGACACAACGTGCTCAGAGTGTCCCTAGCTCTGTCACCCCAGGATGCTCAGAGTGTCCCTAGCTCTGTGACCCCTGACACAGCGTGCTCAGAGCGTCCCTAGCTCTGTCACCCCAGACAGCGTGCTCAGAGTTTCCCTAGCTCTGTCACCCCAGACACAACGTGCTCAGAGTGTCCCTAGCTCTGTCACCCCAGGATGCTCAGAGTGTCCCTAGCTCTGTCACCCCTGACACAGCGTGCTCAGAGTGTCCCTAGCTCTGTCACCCTAGACACAGCGTGCTCAGAGTGTCCCTAGCTCTGTCACCCCAGGATGCTCAGAGTGTCCCTAGCTCTGTCACCCCAGACACAGCCTGCTCAGAGTGTCCCTAGCTCTGTCACCCCAGACAGTGTGCTCAGAGCGTCCCTAGCTCTGTCACCCCAGGATGCTCAGAGTGTCCCTAGCTCTGTCACCCAGGATGCTCAGAGCATCCCTAGCTCTGTCACCCCAGACACAGCCTGCTCAGAGTGTCCCTAGCTCTGTCACCCCAGACACAACGTGCTCAGAGTGTCCCTAGCTCTGTCACCCCAGGATGCTCAGAGTGTCCCTAGCTCTGTCACCCCAGACAGTGTGCTCAGAGCGTCCCTAGCTCTGTCACCCCAGGATGCTCAGAGTGTCCCTAGCTCTGTCACCCAGGATGCTCAGAGCATCCCTAGCTCTGTCACCCCAGACACAGCCTGCTCAGAGTGTCCCTAGCTCTGTCACCCCAGACACAACGTGCTCAGAGTGTCCCTAGCTCTGTCACCCCAGGATGCTCAGAGTGTCCCTAGCTCTGTGACCCCTGACACAGCGTGCTCAGAGCGTCCCTAGCTCTGTCACCCCAGACAGCGTGCTCAGAGTGTCCCTAGCTCTGTCACCCCAGACACAGTGTGCTCAGAGTGTCCCTAGCTCTGTCACCCCAGGATGCTCAGAGTGTCCCTAGCTCTGTCACCCCTGACACAGCGTGCTCAGAGTGTCCCTAGCTCTGTCACCCCAGACACAGCATGCTCAGAGTGTCCCTAGCTCTGTCACCCCAGGATGCTCAGAGTGTCCCTAGCTCTGTCACCCCTGACACAGCGTGCTCAGAGTGTCCCTAGCTCTGTCACCCCTGACACAGCGTGCTCAGAGTGTCCCTAGCTCTGTCACCCCAGGATGCTCAGAGTGTCCCTAGCTCTGTCACCCCAGACACAGCCTGCTCAGAGTGTCCCTAGCTCTGTCACCCCAGACACAGCCTGCTCAGAGTGTCCCTAGCTCTGTCACCCCAGACAGTGTGCTCAGAGCGTCCCTAGCTCTGTCACCCCAGGATGCTCAGAGTGTCCCTAGCTCTGTCACCCAGGATGCTCAGAGCATCCCTAGCTCTGTCACCCCAGACACAGCCTGCTCAGAGTGTCCCTAGCTCTGTCACCCCAGACACAACGTGCTCAGAGTGTCCCTAGCTCTGTCACCCCAGGATGCTCAGAGTGTCCCTAGCTCTGTCACCCCTGACACAGCGTGCTCAGAGCGTCCCTAGCTCTGTCACCCCAGACAGCGTGCTCAGAGTGTCCCTAGCTCTGTCACCCCAGACACAGTGTGCTCAGAGTGTCCCTAGCTCTGTCACCCCAGGATGCTCAGAGTGTCCCTAGCTCTGTCACCCCTGACACAGCGTGCTCAGAGTGTCCCTAGCTCTGTCACCCTAGACACAGCGTGCTCAGAGTGTCCCTAGCTCTGTCACCCCAGGATGCTCAGAGTGTCTCTAGCTCTGTCACCCCAGACACAGCGTGCTCAGAGCGTCCCTAGCTCTGTTACCCCAGACACAGCCTGCTCAGAGCATCCCTAGCTCTGTCACCCCAGACACAGCGTGCTCAGAGTGTCCCTAGCTCTGTCACCCCAGACACAGCATGCTCAGAGCGTCCCTAGCTCTGTCACCCCAGGATGCTCAGAGCGTCCCTAGCTCTGTCACCCCAGACACAGCCTGCTCAGAGTGTCCCTAGCTCTGTCACCCCAGACACAGCGTGCTCAGAGTGTCCCTAGCTCTGTCACCCCAGACAGTGTGCTCAGAGCGTCCCTAGCTCTGTCACCCCAGGATGCTCAGAGTGTCCCTAGCTCTGTTACCCCAGACACAGCCTGCTCAGAGCATCCCTAGCTCTGTCACCCCTGACACAGCGTGCTCAGAGCGTCCCTAGCTCTGTCACCCCAGACAGCGTGCTCAGAGTGTCCCTAGCTCTGTCACCCCAGACACAGTGTGCTCAGAGTGTCCCTAGCTCTGTCACCCCAGGATGCTCAGAGTGTCCCTAGCTCTGTCACCCCTGACACAGCGTGCTCAGAGTGTCCCTAGCTCTGTCACCCTAGACACAGCGTGCTCAGAGTGTCCCTAGCTCTGTCACCCCAGGATGCTCAGAGCGTCCCTAGCTCTGTCACCCCAGACACAGCCTGCTCAGAGTGTCCCTAGCTCTGTCACCCCAGGCAGTGTGCTCAGAGTGTCCCTAGCTCTGTCACCCCAGGATGCTCAGAGTGTCCCTAGCTCTGTCACCCAGGATGCTCAGAGCATCCCTAGCTCTGTCACCCCAGACACAGCCTGCTCAGAGTGTCCCTAGCTCTGTCACCCCAGACACAACGTGCTCAGAGTGTCCCTAGCTCTGTCACCCCAGGATGCTCAGAGTGTCCCTAGCTCTGTCACCCCAGACAGTGTGCTCAGAGCGTCCCTAGCTCTGTCACCCCAGGATGCTCAGAGTGTCCCTAGCTCTGTCACCCAGGATGCTCAGAGCATCCCTAGCTCTGTCACCCCAGACACAGCCTGCTCAGAGTGTCCCTAGCTCTGTCACCCCAGACACAGTGTGCTCAGAGTGTCCCTAGCTCTGTCACCCCAGGATGCTCAGAGTGTCCCTAGCTCTGTCACCCCTGACACAGCGTGCTCAGAGTGTCCCTAGCTCTGTCACCCTAGACACAGCGTGCTCAGAGTGTCCCTAGCTCTGTCACCCCAGGATGCTCAGAGTGTCCCTAGCTCTGTCACCCCAGACACAGTGTGCTCAGAGCGTCCCTAGCTCTGTTACCCCAGACACAGCCTGCTCAGAGCATCCCTAGCTCTGTCACCCCAGACACAGCGTGCTCAGAGTGTCCCTAGCTCTGTCACCCCAGACACAGCGTGCTCAGAGCGTCCCTAGCTCTGTCACCCCAGGATGCTCAGAGCGTCCCTAGCTCTGTCACCCCAGACACAGCATGCTCAGAGCATCCCTAGCTCTGTCACCCCAGACACAGCGTGCTCAGAGTGTCCCTAGCTCTGTCACCCCAGACACAGCGTGCTCAGAGTGTCCCTAGCTCTGTTACCCCATACACAGCGTGCTCAGAGCATCCCTAGCTCTGTCACCCCAGACAGTGAGCTCAGAGTGTCCCTAGCTCTGTCATCCAGGATGCTTTCACCCCGGCGGGCCCAGCGTGGTCACAGCGTCCCTGGCATGTGTCCTGACTGTGCCTGCTTCTGCCCTGCTGGCCACTCTGTCTGTAATCGTATGTCAATTCTTGCTGGAAACACTACAACTCTTTTTCTTTCTCTTCTTTTCTGTCTCTCCATCCTCCCCTTTGCTTTTCAGTTTTTATTTTTGTTCTTGTTTTTCTCCCTAGCGTTCATTCTCTGGTCATAGCTGGTCTTGGCTCTCTGACCTGGTGAGTACATCCCTGCCTGGGTTTCCCATGAGGGCCCCCCTCCTCTTCTGGGGAGACCTATTTCCCATAATTGGAGATGCAGGGGCTGCCCCGTAGGCTTCCAGAAAGCTTGAGAAAGATCACAGTGCTCTCCAGCGACCCACGTTCTTCCTGCAGTGGTGGACCCAGAAAAGAATAGAGGTGCACCAGTGCAGGAGTGAGCCCTGACCCTGGAGCAGAGCATGCAGATAGATTCTTATTGGTTTGTTTATTATGGCTTGACCTCAGGGCTTCAGCTGCCCTTTAGCTTTCCTTGCTCTCAGCTGGCACTCTACTACTAGAGCCACAGTTCTCTTCTGGATTTTTGCTGGTTAATTGGAGATAAGTCTCATGGACTTGCCTGCCCAGCCTGGCTTTGAACTGCAATCCACAGATTTCAGCCTCCTTAGGAGCTAGGACTACAGGTGTGAGCCACCACTGCCTGTCTATGAAGATCGTTTTGTGATTTGCCTTTGTTCTCTAGGACGTGGGTCTCCAGACCCACTGGGGCTTAGCCACATGCGTGGAATGTACTGGCCTATCCAGGCCTTCTGGTGGGCCTGCCCACAGGCCACAGGCCAGGCTTGGTCACTGCCTCCTGCCATGCCAGAGAGGCGTGTGTCCCGTTTCCTAGGGAGCGGCAGTCGCCCGGGCAGCCCTCTGATTGCTGGGCTCTCTGCCTTTTCTTCCAGCCCCCACAGAGTTGGACCTCTGTCCTCTAGGGGCACCAGAGAGTGGCGGGTGCCAGGGGCAGCATGGGACGTTGCACCTCATCCTGATGACCCAGGAGGGCCCCGGCTCCGTGCGCCTGCCCTGTGGAGGACGAGGGCGTGGGCTTCCAAATGAGGCCCACCGTCAAGTGATGCGAGCCAGCACCGCAGCTGGTACCGCCACCTAGCGCTTCCCTGGGAGAGGCGTGGCCTCGGCGGCTGGACCGTGGAGTCTGTCCTCACAGACGCCGGCCTCCACCCCAGTCCTGGAGCGTGTGAGCCATTCCCTGCCGTGCAGGGGCAAGAGCTGCTCCCGTGTGGAGCCCGGGACCACTCTTTCTTGTTCCTCCGTAACCGTCAGTACGCGCGGAATGTCTTGGAAACAGTACGCCCTTAACGCTGGTGCCAAGATGAAGGCTGTGACCTTGCGACCTTCGTCAGGGACGGCCCCCGTGGCAACGCAGGCCCATGCCTGATGCCGAGACGCACTCAGTCCTGAGCAGTGGCCCCTGAACAACCCCGCGGCCAGCACGTCCTGTGCTGTGTCGTCTCCATGAGGACAGACGAGAGTCACGGCCCCCGCTGGCCTCACTACCTCACCCCAGCCCACGAAGGCCCAAGTCCCACGGGCAAGCTGCTGGCCAAGAGCACAGCAGGATGGCCAGAAGATGGACCAGGAGCGGGATGGCCGAAAGGGGGACCGGGAGCATGGTAAGGGATGTGAAGTGATCATGGGAGCCTCGGGAGACGAGCTAGACCCTAGAGAAGGCAGAAGCAGCAAGGACCCGGACACCACGGCACTCCCAGACTGGAGGCTTCGCGGCAGGTTGGCTGAGAGCTGCAGACAGCCACGCTGGCCAGAGTGGCCCTGTCTAGGGCCTTTGTACACAAGGAGCAGGGCCCAGGTGAGAAGAGCAGAGCATGTAGTCTGCGGATAAGCAAGGGCTCGAGTCCGGTGGCCTGCAGGTACGTGTCCTCTCCGCGGGAGCCATGTCACTTCCACGCTGTGGTGGCCGCACCCGGGGTGAATGAGCCTTGAGGTGTGGCGCTTCCCCTTCCAGGGCACCTGGGCCACTGCATGGGAAGATGCTGGGTTTGCGTCCGCTCCGCGCTGGACCCGGCCTGCATACGGGCAGTCCCACCCTCCCTCCTCCTGCTGACCTAGGTACCCAGGCACCTTTGAGGGCCTCTGTCGAGCCTGCCCGAGCTGCCAGGCGAGGCCCCTCTTCAGGCCAGGACTGGCCGTTTCTGCCAGCTGTCTGCGATGCCCCCTTGCTGCAGACGAGCCTCTGAAACGGGTAGCCCTTACGGGAAGCCTCCCGGGACGCCCTGTGCCCGGGACCCTGGAACAGCGAGGAACAATGCTGACTCCCTCTTCCCAGGCCTTGCCACAGACAGGAAGCCCTGGCCCAAGGCGTGAGGGGTGCCACCCATCCCGTCCCCACTCCGCAGGCACGGGCGGAACCGTTTCCCTCCCACTGGGTGGATGACGCTCACTCTGAGCACAGCTTCTCAGGATGAGCCACTCCTGGGGCCCTGAGGAGTAGTGGGGTAACTCAGCCATGCCTGGCCTCCTCCTGGCCCCATGGGGAGACGACAGCGAGGCAATGGGACTTGGGCGTTCACTCCTGGGCTCTGCCTGCACGAGGCAGATGCTTTCCTGGAGGGTGCTTGTCTCTCTGCCTGTCAGCTGTCAGCCCCCCGGAAGGGGTGCAGAGACTCCGGGTCCTCTGACCAGGCTGCAGGGTCTGGACATAGGCTTCTGCCCTCGTGGCCTGCTCAGCGTCAACTTCCCATAGCCCACGAGTGGCAGCCGCCCCACTCAGGACAGAGCAGGGCTAGGAGAGCCCCGGGGAGCGTGGCGGGAGCCAGGAGGGTGTGGACACGGACGCTGCAGGCCGCTGGTATGTGCCAGCGTGCTAGAAACCAGCTCGCTCCTGGCTCAGCCTAGCCAGGGCACACACAAGACCCTACTTGGAAAGTACCTAAAGCAAGAAGGGCCCGCCAGAGGTGTGGTTCAAGTAGAGCACCTGCCTAGAAAGTGTGAGGCCCCGAGTGCAAGAGAGAGAGCGAGAGGCCACAGGGTGCTCCTTTAGGTGGGCAGTGCCGGGCTTTCTGGAATGGCCTGTGACTAGAGCAGGACGCTAAGGGGGGAGGGGCCCCTGTCCCCAGGGGCATGTCTTGCATGATGATGTGGTTGTCAGGGAGGCGGGTGTCCCAGGTACAAGGTAGCATGTAGACCCTGTACTCCTCCGCGGGCAGAGGCACAGCCAGCGAGCTTGCTCAGAGGCCTGTTCTAGAAGGCTGCAGGCCCAGTCCCTCAGAGAGACCACCGAGAGCCACACGGGGGCACTCCAACCCCACAGGCTCTGCAGGACTGAGCGGAACGGCCGGCCAGTCCCTCAGCTGCCTTCCCGACCGCCTTCTGCACTGAGCCGGTCACCGCGCAGCCGCTTTCTGGGCCGGGGCCGTCGGGATCTCAGCCTGAAGGTCACCCAGCTGTGATGGTGGTGAGCTCTACGTAGCAGCAGGCTCCTTGCCCGTGTAGACACAGCTGGCGGGGCCCATCTGCACCACCACTCCTCCCTCCCCGTGGGCCAGGCTGCAGCGCTGGCGTCTAACTCAGTGTGTGGACTTGCAGAGCACTCAGTGTCTTAAGCCTGAGCAGGTTGCAGATGGAGGAGAGTCTAGTGAGGAAGGCTGGGAGATGGGCGGGTCTGGGCCCCTTTACAGGTGCCCGTTTGTTGACCTCTAGGGCCTGGACCATGGTGGACAGACTCGCTGATCCGAGCTGATTTGTAAGTCTGGGACCCAGAGGTGACCCCAAACCATGTCCCTCTCCCAGGATGCTGGAGTGGTCAGGGGGGAGGGGAGGGGGCAGCTGGGGGGGTCACAGGTACAGCAGGGGCAGGTGGGAGGCTATGTCTTGGCTTTGGGGCTGGCTGGCTACAGAACATCCCCATGGCCTAATCCTAACCCCTAACCTTAGCTCTAAACCTGGGTACTCCTAAGGGGGGAGACGACCATGTTCTCTAGACCATGTATGACTTTTTTGGGGGGTGATTTTATTCTCTTGGATGTAGAAATGCGTGTATGTGCACTAACCTAGGCACACATCTGTTTACCTACCTCTCCGTCATTTGTCTATATATCTACCTTCCATCTATCATCTGTCCCTCCTTATCTATCTTATCCATCCTCGATCAGTCCACCACTCTCGTGAGCTCCTAATGATGCCTCCAGTTCTAGCCTGCAATGCGTGGCTTGTGCCGGCTCCCTGCCCTTACTCTCCACATCTCTCTGGGTGGTGGTGGGACAGGGGCTATCACTGCATTTGCTTATTTGCTCAGCCCTAGATAGAAACAGGGTCATTTCAAAATTGCCTGGCTGTGTCCTGTAGGATACAGATGGCTAATTAGAGCACTATTTTCATTTTGGGGGGAGTCAGTTGTGAGGCTTGACCTCTGGGCCTGGGCGCTGTCCCTGAGCTCTTCAGCTCAAGGCTGGTGCTCTACCACTTGAGCCACAGCGCCACTGCTGGTTTTCTGGTGGTTCATTGGAAATAAGAGTCTCATGGACATTCCTGCCATGGCTGGCTTTGAACTGAGGTCCTCAGATCTCAGCCTCCTGAGCAGCTGGGGTTATAGGCCTGAGCCACTGGCTCTCAGGCATGGTCTTGATTGTCCTGTGTCTTACAGGGTCCCTTTCCCCGGTGCTTTCCCAGGTCTCTGGGGATGGTGGGTGTGTGGCCCTACACCCAGCCATTGGTTGAGCTGGACTCTGTAGAATTCCTTCTGTTGTGACTGGCTTTCAGTCTCGGTCCCCTTATCTATGACTCCCAGGTAGCTAGGATTACAGGCTTGAGCCACCACACCTGGCTTCCAACTCTTCCCCTTTTTTGATTGGGTTCTTTGTTTTCTTGTTATAGAGTTTTGAGTCTTCTTTTTATAATCCAGGTTGTTCTTTTATTTATCACCTCTATATTTCAGCCCTTCTTTTGTCTTTTTATTCTCTTAAAAGTATCTGGTAGGGCTGGGATTGTGGCTTAGTGGTAGAGTACTTGCCTAGCATGCATGAAGCCCTGGGTTCAATTTCTCAGTTTCACATAAATAGAAAAAGCTGGAAGTGGCGCTGTGGCTCAAGTGGTAGAGTGCTAGCCTTGAGTGAAAAGAAGCCAGGGACAGTGCTCAGGCCCTGAGTCCAAGCACCAGGACTGGCAAAAAAAAAAAGTATCTGATAAAGCTCTTAATTTTGATGAAGTCTCATTTATCACATTTTTTATTGTTGCTGTTGTTGGTCATGGGGTTTGACCTCAGATCCTGGGAGCTGCCTGTGGACAATTTTTGCTCAAGGCTAGCGCTCTACCACTTTGAGCCACAGCTCCACTTCCAGTTTTTAGGAGGTTAATTGGAGATAAGAGTCTCACAGGGCTGGGAATATGGCCTAGTGGCAAGAGTGCTTGCCTCGTATACATGAGACCCTGGGTTCGATTCCCCAGCACCACACATACAGAAAATGGCCAGAAGTGGCGCTGTGGCTCAAGTGGCAGAGTGCTAGCCTTGAGCAAAAAGAAGCCAGGGACAGTGCTCAGGCCCTGAGTCCAAGGCCTAGGACTGGCCAAAAAAAAAAAGAGTCTCACAGCCTTTCCTCCTTGGGCTGGCTTCACACAGTGATCCTCAGATCTCAGCTCCTGAGTAGCTAGGACTGCAGGTGTGAACCAACAGCACAGGCTCGTTTATCAACTTTATAAAATTGTGCTTTGGGGTATTGGAATAGAAAACTCTGCTTTACCCTAAATCACACATTTCTTTTTTTCTTTTTTTTGGCTGGTCCTGGGGCTTGGACTCAGGGCCTGAGCACTGTCTCTGGCTTCTTCCCGCTCAAGGCCAGCACTCTGCCACCTGAGCCACAGCGCCACTTCTGGCCGTTTTCCATATATGTGGTGCTGGGGAATTGAACCGAGAGCTTCATGTGTAGGAGGCAAGCACTCTTGCCACTAGGCCATATTCCCAGCCCTAAATCACACATTTCTATCCTATGTTTCTTTCCAGAATGTTATGACTTGAGCTCTTAGATTTGGAATTGCCATGGTTCATTTTGAGCTAGCCTTGTCTGAGTGCAGGGTGGGTTGAAGTTCACTCCTCGTCTCCTGCCCCATTGTAAAGAAATTCCTCCAAGTCCACCTGGGCTGAGCCTCAGCTCTGCACTCACGTCCTGGCTGGAGAGCCCCGCCCCCCACGCCCCCTCTGCCCCGCCCGGAGCCAGGCTGGCCCCCATTTGATCCTGGGCGGGGCTGGCCCTCCAGGGACTGTTCCCGTTCTAGCTCAGGGTCTGGAAGCTGGCAGTGTTAGATTAAATGTCAGCAGACTCCGATTTATGGCTCCTCCTGAGCTCAGCCATAGGCCGTCACCGTGCTGGGGCCCAGCTGGCCGGCAGGGACGGGTGACTGGGGACTCTAGAGACCAGCTGCTCGCTCTCTCAAAATACATCACGGTTACCAAGCGCTGTGTACAAGTAGTACACAGCCCTCCTTTAAACAATACCTACAGTGCTCTCCATAACGCATCCTGGTAAGTGTGTGTATACTCGAGTTTTCTTCAGGGAACCAAGGTGAGCTCTTTAGAAATGGCTTTGCCAAGTGCTGCCACAGCACCTGAATTCGCTCACCTGGACAACCTGGGCTCCCCCAGACGTGGGGAGAGGGGGGCGAGCCGGGTGACAGGACAGGGCAGTGCCCCCACAGGCAGCCATGGGGGCCCCGTCTGGGTCCAGCCTCCCCTCCATCTCACCATGGGGATCTTCTTCCTGTGTGTGGTGGCCCACTGCTGCTGTGTGCCCTCGTGACTATGACTCCAGTGGGCTCAACTCCTCCCTCCACTGCGGCCTGGCCCGGGCCTCCCCATTGGAGCTTTGTGGCAGACACAGTACTGACTGGCTCTTAAACCGTCACGGAGAAGGCCCCTTGGGGCTGTGTTTTGACACTTGGTGTCACTGTGTTGAGGTCCATCTGCAGATGCCGCCAGGTGTGTCCCTTGGTGTAGGGCGTTTGCTCCCGGCCCCGGCGCAGCTGGGCTCTGTGCGCCTCTGTGAGGGCTCTCTCTGGATGTTGTGTCTCCCGATGTGTACGTGCAGGCAAGCATTTCTCTCTCAGGCACGCTGAAAGTGGAAATGCAAGGGCTGCACAGATACCACGGCCCTCCCCAGCCCGCCCAGCCTCAGGACTCATGTCTGCTCTTCATTTAGAGTCCTTCTGGTTTGCCTCACAGCAGAGATGTTTCTAGGATGTTACTGGGTGATTGCACAAAATTTCAATTGAGAAACTGGCTGGAAACCCAGAGCAGCCCCCTCGATTCTTTATCGTCTGATTCATTGTTTCTGGGCAGGAGCCCGTAGCCTGCAGGACAGCTGTCTGCCCATTTATAATGTCACCATCCGGGACACAACATTAACGGGCCGAGCCATTAATAAGCCATGTCATTGCTGGAGCGTCACTGTTAGAAAGACAGCTGGCGTCCCTCCTCCTGCGGCCCGGAGCAGCTGCCTGCAACCCAGAGAGCCAACGAAACCAAGAGCCCCAGGAGGGGAGGCGGGAAGTGTGCACACGTGTGACCTGCACCTGTGCGTTTGGTCACATGCACGTGTGTGCTGACAGGGGAGTGTGTGTTATGTATGTGTGCACACCTGTGCACTAACTAGTTGTCTCTGCACATAGAGCTGTGCATTTCATTGTGCTGATGCACATCTGTGCACGGAGTTGGTAGCCTGTGGCTAGGCAGAGATCTGGGAGACTGCGGAGTGGACTCTTCCACGCGAGGCTTCCTCACCAGCACGTGGGAACCACCGTTCCCCAACAACGCTGCCGCCCCGTCTCTCGGCAGGCCGGGCTGCGCAAGTTTCAAGCCCTCCACTCGTTATCAGGAGGGCACAGCTCTGGGCTGCCGTGCACTGGGCCGGATCCTGCGCAGGAGTGGGGTGACAGCCGTGAGTGGCACCCACCGGCCCTTCCCTGTGAAGGGAACGATGTCCCGGAAGCTTCCGCCCTTCCCCCGCCCCTGACACGGTCCCCTTCTCCCCAGATGTGTCTGCGCAACGGGCGTCTGGTGTCCTCTGTGCACGGGCCCCACCTGCCCCACTGAGCAGCCGTCGGGTGGCAGAGGGGACTGAGTGCCGGTGGCTGTCACCTCCCCGCCCCCTCCAGAGCCAGACCGCGGCTCCAGTGGCTCGGTGCCATCCTCGCTGTCGTGATGCGGCACAGTCAGTCCCTCGCACTGCAGGGCTGAGCCCAGAGGCCGGGGCGTCTTGTGCTGCCTTCTTTGAGGCAGGGTCAGGAGCCATCTGAGAAAGAAGAAGCCACAATGGCAGCAGCTGCTCCAGTGAGGTCAGACCCCGCCCAGTAGTCACAGAGACCACGTGCATGCCTTTTTCTGTGAGCACAGGTGTGTGTGTGTGTGTGTGTGTGTATACACAGGAGTCCAGAGGTCCGGGTGTACCCTGTCCATGAGACCTGAGCCTTGGCACAAGTGCATTGCACACAGCAGCATGTGAGCACCAGAGAGAAACAAGTTTGCCAGAGAGCTGGAGGCCCAGGGAGGGGCTGGCGGCGGCCCAGGCGCCTTCTGGGGCCGGTGGGGCCCTGTGGCAGGCAGTTCAAAGGAAGGAGTTTTTCAGAGAGAACGAGCCAGCTCAGAACTGGATAGACGTAGAAAATGAGAGAATGGAGAGGGCAGGAAGGGCAGGCAGGGCAAAGGGACCTGGCCACGGTGTCTGCCAGGGGCGGTGGCAGCAGGCATCAAAGTCAGGCCCCGTCCCCCAGGATTCCATGCCAAAGGAAGGCCTGCCAGGCCTTGAACCTCGTTCTCAGTGGCTAGGCCTCTCAGCAAGCTCCGCAGGGACGCAGGCAGGAGCATTAGCAAGCTCCTGTGGAGCAGGGAAGGCCTGGGTGGGGCTTGTGCCAGAAGAGCTGCTGGAACTGAGGGGGGGGCAGGGACACAGGCCGCCCCTCCTCTCCAGGCCCCCCAGGAGGACAGGCCTCCCCTCCTCTCCAGGCCCCCCAGGAGGACAGGCCTCCCCTCCTCTCCAGGCCCCCCAGGGGGACAGGCCTCCCCTCCTCTCCAGGCCCCCAGGAGGACAGGCCACCCCTCCTCTCCAGGCCCCCCAGGAGGACAGGCCTCCCCTCCTTTCCAGGCCCCCCACGGGAACAGGCCACCCCTCCTCTCCAGGCCCCCCAGGAGGACAGGCCTCCCCTCCTTTCCAGGCACCCCACGGGAACAGGCCTCCCCTCCTTTCCAGGCCCCCCAGGGGTCAGGCCTCCCCTCCTCTCCAGGCCCCCCAGGGGTCAGGCCTCCTCTCCAGGCCCCCAGGAGGACAGGCCTCCCCTCCAGGCCCCACAGGGGGACAGGCCTCCCCTCCTTTCCAGGCCCCCCACGGGAACAGGCCTCCCCTCCTCTCCAGGCCCCCCAGGGGTCAGGCCTCCCCTCCTCTCCAGGCCCCCCAGGGGTCAGGCCTCCCCTCCTCTCCAGGCCCCCAGGAGGACAGGCCTCCCCTCCTCTCCAGGCCCCCCAGGGGTCAGGCCTCCCCTCCTCTCCAGGCCCCCCAGGGGGACAGGCCTCCCCTCCTCTCCAGGCCCCCAGGAGGACAGACCTCCCCTCCTCTCCAGGCCCCCCAGGAGGACAGGCCTCCCCTCCTTTCCAGGCCCCCCACGGGAACAGGCCTCCCCTCCTCTCCAGGCCCCCAGGAGGACAGGCCTCCCCTCCTCTCCAGGCCCCCCCACGGGAACAGGCCTCCCCTCCTCTCCAGGCCCCCCAGGGGTCAGGCCTCCCCTCCTCTCCAGGCCCCCCAGGGGTCAGGCCTCCCTTCCTCTCCAGGCCCCCACGGGAACAGGCCTCCCCTCCTCTCCAGGCCCCCCAGGGGTCAGGCCTCCCCTCCTCTCCAGGCCCCCAGGAGGACAGGCCTCCCCTCCTCTCCAGGCCCCCCAGGGGGACAGGCCTCCCCTCCTTTCCAGGCCCCCCACGGGAACAGGCCTCCCCTCCTCTCCAGGCCCCCCAGGGGTCAGGCCTCCCCTCCTCTCCAGGCCCCCAGGGGGACAGGCCTCCCCTCCTCTCCAGGCCCCCCAGGGGGATGGGCTTCCCCTCCTCTCCAGGCCCCCCCTCTCCAGGCCCCCAGGAGGACAGGCTGCCCCTCTTCTTGCCTTTCTCCTTGACTGCAGGAGCCCAGGCCAGGTCCAGCATGCTTATCCAGACAACCAAGGGACATGTCTGTCTTCATCTTCCTACCCACCCCCTCCTCTACCCCGTGTCACCTGTCCCTATGTCCTTACCGGGGGCCCTCGTTCAGGTCTAGATGTGGGGAGGGGTGCTAGACCCTTGCCCTTCTCATGTCAAGGTCTTGAAGTCTTAGCTGATAGCCCGTTCCCTCGCTGGAGGCGTGTTCTGCGATGGGACGGCTGGTCCTGGAGGCGTGTTCCGTGGGTCGGACGGCCGGTCTGGGACCCGTCCGCTTCTCTCAGCCACAGTCACAGCCACGTGTGCCCACCCGCCTCTCGTGATGTGTATCACACGTGCCCACCCGCCTCTCGTGATGTGTATCACGCGTGCCCACCTGCCTCTCGTGATGTGTATTCGTGCTACTTGGGCTCTCCAGAGACGCAGCACCAGTGGAATGTGTGTGTTTTATGAGAGAAGGTAGGGTGAGGTGGAGAGAGAGAAAGAATGGTAATCAGGACTAGTTCAGGCAACTATGGAGTCTCGGAAGGCCTGGGAGCTATGGCTGGAAGGCGGAACCAGGATTATGGATGTTTCCGTCTCCGTCTGAATTGTGGGACAATGTCTTGGCTCAAAGCAGGTGGGAGGAACCCTCCCTTTCTCGGCCTTTGTGTTCTCGGCAGGCCCTCGGTGAACTGGAGAGGGGACTTCCATGGCGGCAGGGGGAAGCTGGACTCAGCCACAGTTCAAATGGGTTCAAGTGTTGGTCTCACCAAGAATTCCCTTGGAGACCCAATCCTGAGCACCCCGTGGTCAAGTTGATATCCCAAATTAACCATTTCAACATTTTAGAGCCATGGGTCTGTGTCCTCAGCTGTCACTTATTCTTCAGCATGGGTGCCACCCTTATTATGACTTCTTAGCCAGCCATACAGGTAACACTAGGAGGAGGAGACTGAGGGCAGGGCAGGCCCAGGACAGAGCGTGGCAGGGCTGTGGACCGCCTTGGATGGACAGAGGGGCTGCTGGCCTCCGTGCCGGCCACGTTGAAGGGGCTGTTGGCCTCCAGATTGGCTGCACGGGGACCACTTCCATGAACTCTGGAGAAAGGATGCACAAGCCAGCTCTGGAAGGCAGGCGTTAGTGGCAATGCTGGCATCTGCCTGTAAATGTGATCAAAAGGCCTTGAAAGGAGGGAGGAGGAGGTAGAGAGGGAAGTGGAAAAGAGGAAGAAGAAGAAAAAGGCTTCCTGGAGCTTCCAGGCTTGCCTGGCCAAGGGGGAAGCAGGAATGTTCTAGCTCGGCCAAGCCAGTGGCCTCTGGCTTAGTCAGGATCCTCCCCAAACCTGGAACAGATGGGAGGCACAGCCACTATCACAGAACGTGCGCATGGCCGTCCACCCCCAGATTGTGAAAAGGACATCTTGACTCTAAACAGGCTTTGCGGCCATCTTTGTGTGGTGGGGACCTGTTTGGGTGAAGTTCCCGGACAGAGGCCATGGGGACGGCCCCTCCTCGTGCCCAGCCTCCAGGCCCAACCCTCCCAGCCGGCCAGCCGCCGGTACCTGCACGGGAGCCCAGGCTCTGCTGCTCTGCACGCGTCTGGCCCCGGGGAGAGGCAGTGGGTCCCAAGCCTTGCTGGTGGCACCATCTGTAGTTGATTCTTGGGGTCCCAGGAAGGCGCCTGTTCCTTCTGCTGGCAGCTTGCAGTTTCCAACAGCTGAGATCCTATGAAAATTCCCAACACAAACACAGACAGCAGGGCCGGCGCCTTGCGCTCTGTTTTGACGTAAGTCGTAACGCTGCTTCCTACTCCATATGCACAGGGCTGTCTCGTGTGCTATCGAGGGGCGCTGCTTTTGCAGCCTCCAGGGCCTCTGGTGCCTGCAGGTCTGTCAGTGGGGCTCTTGTCTCCTGCATGCAGGTCCACGGCCCAGCCGTCCACTCTGCCACACTCCCATCCCCACAACCCACAGCCCAGCCGTCCACTCTGCCCTCCCCACAACCCACACCCCAGCCGTCCACTCCACCCTCCTCCTGTCCTCACAACCCATACCCCAGCCGTCCACTCTGCCACACTCCCATCCTCACAACCCACACCCCAGCCGTCCACTCTGTCCTCCTCCTGTCCTCACAACCCACACCCCAGCCGTCCACTCTGCCACACTCCCATCCCCACAACCCACAGCCCAGCCGTCCACTCTGCCACACTCCCATCCCCACAGCCCAGCCGTCCACTCTGCCACACTCCCATCCCCACAACCCACAGCCCAGCCGTCCACTCTGCCACACTCCCATCCCCACAATCCACACCCCAGCCGTCCACTCCGCCCTCCTCCTGTCCTCACAACCCATACCCCAGCCGTCCACTCTGCCACACTCCCATCCTCACAACCCACACCCCAGCCGTCCACTCCGCCCTCCTCCTGTCCTCACAACCCATACCCCAGCCGTCCACTCTGCCACACTCCCATCCTCACAACCCACACCCCAGCCGTCCACTCCACCCTCCTCCTGTCCTCACGATCCACACCCCAGCCGTCCACTCCGCCCTCCTCCTGTCCTCACGATCCACACCCCAGCCGTCCACTCCGCCCTCCTCCTGTCCTCACGATCCACACCCCAGCCGTCCACTCCGCCCTCCTCCTGTCCTCACAACCCATACCCCAGCCGTCCACTCTGTCCTCCTCCTGTCCTCACAACCCACACCCCAGCCGTCCACTCTGCCACACTCCCATCCCCACAACCCACACCCCAGCCGTCCACTCCACCCTCCTCCTGTCCTCACAACCCATACCCCAGCCGTCCACTCTGCCACACTCCCATCCTCACAACCCACACCCAGCCGTCCACTCTGCCACACTCCCATCCCCACAACGCACACCCCAGCCGTCCACTCTGCCCTCCCCACAACCACAGCCCAGCCGTCCACTCTGCCACACTCCCATCCCCACAACCCACAGCCCAGCCGTCCACTCTGCCACACTCCCATCCCCACAACGCACACCCCAGCCGTCCACTCTGCCCTCCCCACAACGCACACCCCAGCCGTCCACTCTGCCACACTCCCATCCCCACAACCCACACCCCAGCCGTCCACTCTGCCCTCCTCACAGTCCACACCCCAGCCGTCCACTCTGCCCTCCTCACAATCCACACCCCAGCCGTCCACTCTGCCCTCCCCACAATCCACACCCCAGCCGTCCACTCTGCCACACTCCTATCCACACAATCCACACCCCAGCCGTCCACTCTGCCACACTCCTATCCACACAATCCACACCCCAGCCGTCCACTCTGCCCTCCCCACAACCCACAGCCCAGCCGTCCACTCTGCCCACCCCACAACCCACACCCCAGCCGTCCACTCTGCCCTCCCCACAACCCACAGCCCAGCCGTCCACTCTGCCCTCCCCACAACCCACAGCCCAGCCGTCCACTCTGCCCTCCCCACAATCCACACCCCAGCCGTCCACATTGCCCTCCCCACAACCCACAGCCCAGCCGTCCACTCTGCCCTCCCCACAACCCACACCCCAGCCGTCCACTCTGCCCTCCCCACAACCCACACCCCAGCCGTCCACTCTGCCCTCCCCACAGCCCAGCCGTCCACTCTGCCCTCCCCACAACCCACACCCCAGCCGTCCACTCTGCCCTCCCCACAACCCACACCCCAGCCGTCCACTCTGCCCTCCCCACAACCCACAGCCCAGCCGTCCACTCTGCCCTCCCCACAATCCACACCCCAGCCGTCCACTCTGCCCTCCTCACAATCCACACCCCAGCCGTCCACTCTGCCCTCCCACAACCCACACCCCAGCCGTCCACTCTGCCCTCCCCACCACCCACAGCCCAGCCGTCCACTCTGCCCTCCCCACAATCCACACCCCAGCCGTCCACTCTGCCCTCCCCACAATCCACACCCCAGCCGTCCACTCTGCCCTCCCCACAACCCACAGCCCAGCCGTCCACTCTGCCCTCCCCACAACCCACACCCCAGCCGTCCACTCTGCCCACCCCACAATCCACAGCCCAGCCGTCCACTCTGCCCTCCCCACAATCCACACCCCAGCCGTCCACTCTGCCACACTCCTATCCACACAATCCACACCCCAGCCGTCCACTCTGCCACACTCCTATCCACACAATCCACACCCCAGCCGTCCACTCTGCCCTCCCCACAATCCACAGCCCAGCCATCCACTCTGCCCTCCCCACAATCCACACCCCAGCTGTCCACTCTGCCCTCCCCACAATCCACACCCCAGCCGTCCACTCTGCCCTCCCCACAACCCACAGCCCAGCCGTCCACTCTGCCCTCCCCACAACCCACACCCCAGCCTCCACTCTGCCCACAATCCACAGCCCAGCCGTCCACTCTGCCCTCCCCACAATCCACACCCCAGCCGTCTCCTCCTCCCATGCCCACATCGCTTGCGTGGCACCATGAACTCAGCTGGATGCGTGGCTTGGGTGATCAGCTTGCCTCCATGCTCCGCAGGCCCCTGTAGCCCCGTAGTAGCATTCCCTCCCCCAGGAAGCTGGGGGCGCAGCCCTGTGTCACGTGTCACCGCAGGGCGGCCCAGCTCCCCAGCCCTGGCCCCTGGCCTGTGCGACGAGGGGCTGTGAGCTGACGGTGGGCTCCCACGAGCGCTCTGCCGCCTGCAGCTCGCTCTTCCTCTAGATCGGGCCATCTCCGCTCCTCGTGCAGAGCCGCGCGTGCACAGAACTGGGGTGCCACAGGGCACCTCCCTGTGGAATCCTGGGTGCCCCCCTCCGTCGCTCAGATAAACACCTCGCAGATCAGCAGACGAAGCTCGTGGAGGGCGCCTACATTTCCCGGCCACAGAGGAAGCACCGTGTTTCACGGTCCCCAGGACCACGCACCTGGCTGGGGTGTGGGGGGCACTGAACACGCGAGGTGCGTGCAGTCTCGGTGCGGCCGGCCTTCGTCACTGCGGCGCGCGGGGCGGAGGGTCGCCGTCCAGGTTCTCCTGTTCTCACGGTGACACGTGGCCATGTGCACGGGGTGCTTGTGGCTCGGGAATTCAGGGTGTCAGCTGAGCACCCCCCTCCTTGAGGAGGTGCCAGGTGTCCAAGAGACGGAGCTAGCCAGTGACAGGTCACGATGTCCGGCAGGCCCGGCCTTACGTTAGGGCGATGTTCGGAAGCGGGGTGCCCCGAGGCCATGCCGGCCCCGGGCTGGGAGGCCCTTCCGTAGAGAGCAGCTGCGGGCGTCCTGTACACGGGCGGCTCGGGAATGAGGAGCTGGGGGCTGAACCAGCGCGGGCGGGGCCTGCGGGGGGCGCGGGGGAGCCCCGGGAGGGGCGGGGCCTGCGGGGGAGCCCCGGGAGGGGCGGGGCCTGCGGGGGGGCGGGGGAGCCCCGGGAGGGGCGGGGCCTGCGGGGGAGCCCCGGGAGGGGCGGGGCCTGCGGGGGGCGCGGGGGAGCCGGGAGGGGCGGGGCCTGCGGGGGAGCCCCGGGAGGGGCGGGGCCTGCGGGGGGGCGGGGGAGCCCCGGGAGGGGCGGGGCCTGCGGGGGGCGCCCCGGGAGGGGCGGGGCCTGCGGGGGGCGCGGGGGAGCCCCGGGAGGGGCGGGGCCTGCGGCGGGCGCGGGGGAGCCCCGGGAGGGGGGGCCTGCGCGGGGGGCTGGGGAGCCCTGGGAGGGGTGGGGCCTGCGGGGGGCTGGGGAGCCCGGGGACCCCTGGGCAGTCTCATTCCTGCTTACCCTGGGCCCCCATGACTTCAAACTGGATGAGCCCTTGGGCTGACAGCCAGGAAGCTGGACCGGCCCCCGGGCCCCCGTGGAGGGGCGGGGACCCACTCCCGGGAGCGGTTAGGCAGAAGAGGTTTGGGAGGACCGCAAGGCTGGAAGCAGAACCAAGTCTCTGCGTGTGCATGCGTGTGGGTGTGCATGCGTGTACACCCGGGTGGTGTGAGGTCACGGATGAGAGCGGAAAGGCACGTGATCTAGAAGCGGTGGTCACGGGTGAGCTCGCTGGCCCCGCACCAGGCGCCTCCGCCGCGGCCCAGGCGGCCCCGCACCGGGCGCCTCCACCGCAGCCCAGGCGGCCCCGCACCGGGCGCCTCGCCGCAGCCCAGGCGGCCCCGCACCGGGCGCCTCCACCGCAGCGGGCCGCACGGCCGGATTCTGAGCGCGATTTTCCGTTCCATGTCTGCCTGTGTTCCTCACATCCTGGACAGACAGCTGACCACGTAATTCAGTCAGGGGCTCCTGACCCCGGGCTCTGGCCAGCTTGAGATGTCCCTTTCCTTCTACCTTCCCTTCTTCCTTTCCATTCCCTTCTCTTTCTTCCCCTTCCCCCTCCTCCTTTATCCCCCGCGTCCTCTTCCTTCTCTGTCTCAGTGTATCTCCCTCCCTCCCTCCCTCTCCCTCCCTCCCTCCCTCCCTCCCTCCCTCCCTCCCTCTCCCTCCCTCCCTCCCTCCCTCCCTCTCCTCTTACTGCTTATCCTGATTCTCCCACATCCTGTAATTATAGGCATATACCGTCATGACTGGCATGTCCCCATTTTTTAAACGTTCTAGAAATAGATGCCCACATTTTTAGGAGGGGGACCGATCAGAGGCGTCGAGCCAGGTGCCGTTGTCATGCAGCCGCAGTTCCCGCTGTAGCGGTGCGGGCGTGAGCGGGCGTGTCGCGGCGGGCTCGACTGCGGGCGTGGCGTGGCGTGTCGCGGGGGCGTGCGTGGCGTGAGCGGGCGTGGCGTGGCGGGCTCGACTGCGGGCGTGAGCAGGCGTGGCGTGCGTGAGCGGGCGTGGCGTGGCGGGCTCGACTGCGGGCGTGAGCGGGCGTGGCGCGGCGGGCTCGACTGCGGGCGTGAGCGGGCGTGGCGCGGCGGGCTCGACTGCGGGCGTGAGCAGGCGTGGCGTGGCGTGAGTGGGCGTGGCGTGGCGGGCTCGACTGCGGGCGTGAGCGGGCGTGGCGCGGCGGGCTCGACTGCGGGCGTGAGCGGGCGTGTCGCGGCGGGCTCGACTGCGGGCGTGAGCGGGCGTGGCACGTGGGCTCAGCTGCGGGCGTGAGCGGGCGTGAGCGGGCGTGGCGCGGCGGGCTCGACTGCGGGCGTGAGCGGGCGTGGCACGGCGGGCTCGACTGCGGGCGTGAGCGGGCGTGGCGCGGCGGGCTCGACTGCGGGCGTGAGCGGGCGTGGCGTGGCGGGCTCGACTGCGGGCGTGAGCGGGCGTGGCGCGGCGGGCTCGACTGCGGGCGTGAGCGGGCGTGGCGTGGCGGGCTCGACTGCGGGCTGAGCGGGCGTGGCGCGGCGGGCTCGACTGCGGGCGTGAGCAGGCGCGTGGCGTGGCGTGAGTGGGCGTGGCGTGGCGGGCTCGACTGCGGGCGTGAGCGGGCGTGGCGCGGCGGGCTCGACTGCGGGCGTGAGCGGGCGTGTCGCGGCGGCTCGACTGCGGGCGTGAGCGGGCGTGGCACGGCGGGCTCAGCTGCGGGCGTGAGCGGGCGTGAGCGGGCGTGGCGCGGCGGGCTCGACTGCGGGCGTGAGCGGGCGTGGCGCGGCGGGCTCGACTGCGGGCGTGAGCGGGCGTGGCGTGGCGGGCTCGACTGCGGGCGTGAGCGGGCGTGGCGCGGCGGGCTCGCCTCCTGCTTCCGCGGTAGTCCACGGCCCTGGGGCCGCTCCGCCGGCGTCCCGCCTCTCAGGTCAGCCGCCCTGTCGGGCTGATCCAAGGCCGCCCTCCCCGTTGGAAGGGAGCTCAGAAGGGC
This sequence comes from Perognathus longimembris pacificus, assembly GCF_023159225.1. Classification (NCBI taxonomy): domain Eukaryota; kingdom Metazoa; phylum Chordata; class Mammalia; order Rodentia; family Heteromyidae; genus Perognathus; species Perognathus longimembris. Next base: position 1,135,895 of record NC_063162.1, on the reverse strand, counting down.
CTTCGTAGCGTGTGGAGCAACGTGACGAGGTGTAACGGGGCCAGAGGTAAAGTGAAGCTGGCAGAGCCCCTTCCTAGGTGAGGAGTGAGGAGTGCGGACGGCGGCCCTGGGCCGTGGGGAGGAGCCGAGGCCGCTGCTGCTCACGGCTTCACGCGGCGCGGGGCCAGGCCTCAGGAGCGCGTCGTGTGCTGGGAGGGCCTGCTGCATGTGGGGGGCTGGAGACGCCAGACGCGGCGGCGCTGAGCCCCCACAGCCAGCGGCACGGTGACGGGCGCGGTGACGGGCGCACCACCGCGCGCCCGCAGGGCCCCCACAGGGCCCCCCCGCGCACACAGGGACCCCACAGAGCGCCCACAGGGCCCCCACAGGGCCCCCCCCCGCACACACAGGGACCCCACAGGGCCCCCACAGGGCCCCCCCCGCACACACAGGGACCCCACAGAGCACCCACAGGGCCCCCACAGAGCACCCACAGGGCCCCCCCCCGTGCCCACAGGGCCCCTACGCACCCACAGAGCACCCACAGGGCCCCCCTGCACCCACAGGGCCCCCACAGGGCTCTGGCCCTGGCACGTCCTTGGGCCCTGGAACATTTTCCTGTGGTGTGTGCCTGCCCACGTGTGCCCCGGTCCCTGTGGGTGTGCATTTCTGCGCGTGCCTCGTGCGTGCCTCGTGCGTGCCTCAGTGCTCTAGTGTGTGCCTGCCCCTGTGTGCCTGGCGCACTGAGGTTCTCGTTCTCCTCTTCCGCAGAGAAAACAATGCACCGACGGAAGCCGTGCGCGGCCTCCGGTCCTGCGAGGCGGCCAGTCCACGCCGCCCCCCCACACCGGCCGAGCCAGGCTCCTCGGTTCTCCTCTCATCACCGCATCCTGGGGGCTGGGGTTGCCCCCCAGTGCTGGAGTCTGGACACGCATGTGAGTGAGTGTGCACATGTGGCCGTGCGTGTGCTCGCACAGCCGGGGCCATCACGTGGATTTGAGCCCTCGCGGCGTCTGGAGGCTGATGCTCTGGTTAGAGAGGCACACAGACCGGGTTAACCCGCAGCGGGGCAGTCCTTAAAAACCAAGTCCAGAAGTATTGGGTTAACTTTTGTGTCAGCACGAATACTCCCCTAGTGCAGATGACACGCGGTGGTGGTGGTGGTGGTGGTGGTGGACGTGGACCAAGCATCGTGTTCCAGGGGATGCTTATAGGATTAGATAGACGCGGTTTCCTCACCGGGAGCAGACTTTCTGCAGGGAAATGCACCGGTAGCTGTCCTCGTCCCGGTGGCGGGGGGGGGGGGGGGGGGAGGGGAGGCTCTGCCCTTCCTGCTGCCACTCAGTCCTGGGCCCAGTCGGTGCCTCCCTGATGGAGCCCAACAGCAGGCTTTGTCTCGTCTGAAATCTCACTCAGTCCTCCACGCATAGTTTCGTCTCGTTCCGATGACCGCGTCCTCTTGACGCGCTCCGCGCACTCAGCACTGTGCGGCCGGAACACCGCAGTGCACAGGGATCAACCGCTGCGCCCAAACCAGACGGACTCGGCACCGCATCCCCAAACACGCCCCGGTCCACACAGCTCCCCGCCTGCCTGGCCGGCCCCGCTCCCTGTGCCCCGACCAGAGGACGGAAGTCGATCGGGACCCAAAGGCCGCCTTGGGGAACCCCCAGATCCCCCTTCCTCTAGCTCAGCCGGGTCGCGAGAACGTTGCATGTTGCGTGTGTGTCTAAAGTTCTTCATCCATCCTCCCCGCCGTCCCAGACGTGAACTCACAGTTCTGTGGGGAGTGTTTTTTTTTTTTAGGGGGGAGGGGGCTACAATGTAAAATGTACAGGAAAGGGGCGTGTGTAAATATGTACCAATGCTTGTGAAGTCACTATTGTTTATATGTAAAAAGTGTGTACCCAGGAGGGAGAATGGCTTAGTGAATGTTTCAACGACTTACGAACCCACGGAGTTTGCACACCTGCCTCGCTCTTGAAAGCACATGTTTAGTTCCGTTCATGTGTCACAGACACCTTTTCATCCACTCAGAAAGTCAGAACTGGGATTTTTGCCAAAAAGACAAACCAGGCGGCCCGAGCCTCTCCCACGGGTTCTTGCGGGTGGGGGCATCCGGAGAGGCCGGCCTCGGAAAGGCAAGGCCTGTCTTCCCAGGTCCCGCGGTGCGTCTCATCCCAAGCAGTGCTAGACTGGGTTTCTTCCAGCACTGGGGAAGTCTGGGTGCGAAGGCCCGGCCGGCGAGGCAGGGGGAGGACCCAGCTGCAGTGCTGCCGGCGGCGAGCGGAGCCGCCCCAGCGTCGCGCACAGCGTGGCCGGTCCTCGCGCACCACGCCGGCGACCTGGGCGCTCTTCGTTTGCCCACACTGGACACCCGTGCCAGCCGCCGAGTGCTGTGTGGATCCCCGTGGTCCAGCGTTCCCGCTGCTGGAGGCCTGCGGCTCTGACTTCAGTCTCTCATCGAGCCTGTAGCTTTCAGGAAACCCGAGTGCCTTAGTAGCTTGTGACACCAACCAGGAGCCAGGAGGGGGCAGCCAGAGGGGCTTGGAGGCGCAGATGGTTACTCAGCCCTTAGCATCGCTCTTTGAAACTGCACAGTGGTGGGGTTAAGTTTAGGCTCAGGAAAATCACATTGTGAATATATGTATCAAAACATCTATCTGTTTACTGTATCTTTTTAAAAAGCTTTATTGTAAATTTATGCAAAAAAGAACAGAACTGGTTGTGTCGTGGCAATGCGCCAGGCAGTGTTTCTGTTTCCCGAGCGATTCCTTAATAGCCACGTCCTGACTGTGTGACGCTCTGTTCCATGCCGAACGGTATTCCTAGGCCTGAACTGGGTTTGTATGTTGCCTCACTATAAAGTTTTACACATATTTTTGTACTGTGGTTCTTATGATATATTCCAGAGAATTTTTAGTCCTTTGTAAATTGTTGTACAGTTTTAATAAAAATTGTTTTAAATCTTAGAAGACCAAAGGCCACCGTGCCATGTGTGTTATTCACTAAACCTTGAATGTGCGAGGCATCGTGGCCATTTCTGTACTTGTTCTCTGATCGCAGTGCCTCTTTCCACACCGGAAAGGTCGTGGGGCCTCCTTGCGCTGTGAGTGCGGGAGTGGGGCGGGGGGGGGGGGCTCTCCTCAAGTGCAGCCCCGGCCCCATCCCCTGCGGCCGTGGGAAAGGACAGCGGTGCCGGCCAGTGGCCGGCCAGGTCGGCGCTGGGGCAGGCCGGCCACCCGGACGACTCCACGAGCAAAGGTGAACCACCAGGGAGCGCGGCCCACACGGCCTGGGAAGGGGAAGGCTGCGCCCAGGAGTGGCCGGGGGCTCCCAGGGCCACCGATCCCGTGGGAAGGTCGCTCGCTCAGGGGCTGCTCGGTCAGCACCTGCCCGAGGGCGCTCACGTGCCCGCTGGGCTCACAACACAAGAACGGGGTCTTTCGGGTCTTTCTGCTCAAAACCCCTCGCCGCGGGCTCCAGGCCTGACACGGCGGCTGCCCGGGCTCAGCTCCCACCCGGCGCCGCAGCACCAGGGGAAACCGCGCCCCGAGCCGGGCCTCGCGCTTCAGCACCCGCTGCGCGGACAGCGCCAGCTCCTCCGCCTCCCCGAGGAGCCCCGAGGCCCAACGCCTGGTCCGCACGTCTGTAGCCCCGGCCCCGCGCTCCCACCCCGCACCCCGGCCCCGCACCCCGGCCCCGCGCCCCGGCCCCGCGCCCCGGCCCCGCGCTCCCACCCCGCGCCCCGGCCCCGCGCTCCCGCCCCGCGCCCCGGCCCCGCGCTCCCGCCCCGCGCAGGCCTCTCTTAGGGACTCGAGACCCCTGGCGCCTCGGCCGCACGGGGCCGACCCAAGCTCGGCGGCGACTTCCCCGCGCGGAGGGCGCCTTGGAGAACCAGGCCCTGCGGCTGGGCGCGCCAAAGGCGGCCGCCAGGGTCCTGGGGTCGGCGAGTTCCGCCCACGGCCACGCGGCCGCCCGGGTCCGCGGCCGGCCCCCAGGGCGCTGTGCCCGGCCCCGGCCCGAGGCCGCGGGCGGGGCCTCGGTGCCCGGGGACGGAGGCCGGGACCCCCGGTCCGGCGGGGGTGCTCTCACCCCGGGCGCCAGGCGTCGGCTCCGGCCTTCGTCCCGGCCACGGCCCGGGAACTTGGCGGGCGACCCCACCCCTTGTCTCTGGGTCTCCGGGTCCGAGTCGCCCCGAGCCTCGCTCTCCACGCCGGCTCCCGGGTCCCGGCGATCCGGGCCGGCCGGGCCCGGGCGAGGCTTCGGCCGTGAACGCCGAGGGCACCGGCTCGCTCCGGGCCCGCCTCGGGGATGGCACCGCGCCGTGGCGGGACCCGAGACCGGTCTCCAGCTCCAGAGCCCGGGGCGCCTTGGGGACCCCCACACCAGGGACCGCGGCCCAGCGACCCCGAGCCCGGCGCGGGGCGAGCTGCGGGAGATGGGAGGGGCCGCCTGGGGGCGGGGCCGGAGGGCGAGGCCGGGGCGGGGCCTGGCGCGCGGGAGGCGGGGCCTTTGTTCCGGGGGCGGGGCCTCGGAGAAGGGGCGGGGTCTTCTCTTGGGGCGGGGCCGGGGGCGGGGTCGGAGGCGGGGCCGGCCCGCGCCCCGCGCGCTCGCTCACGGACGCCCCGCGCACACGCTGGGCTCCGTGCGTGTCCCCGCCCGCACACCCGCGCCCGAGTTGCCCCGACCCGGTCCAAGGCCAGTCCAGGAGCAAGATGTCCTTCCAGGGCAAGAAGAGCATACCCCGCCTCACGGTGAGCTGTCCCGCCCCGCGCCGCGCCGTCCCGCGCCCGGCCTGCCCGCCCCGCCCGCGGCTCTGGCCCTGGGCTCGGCTCCCGCCCGCGGCTCTGGCCCCGGGCTCGGCTCCCGCTCCCGCCCGCGCCCGGCCCCGGCTCCCGCCCGCGCCCGGCCCCCCCCCCCCGCCCCCCCCCCCCCCCCCCCCCCGGCTCCTCCGCTCCCTGCGACCCCCGCGCGCGGCGGCGCAGGCCCGGGGCTCGCCAGCCTCCTGGAATCTGCTCGGTGGCGGGGTCGGAGCGGCCCGGATCCCGAAGCTCAGGTGTGCGGGGCCGGGAAGGCGGTGACCGGGCCTCGAGCTCCGCCCCCGGCGGCGGGCGGCCCAGGCCTTTGTTGGCCGGGGACGCGCGGGTGCCATTCAGCCGGCCGCCGGGCCGGGACGCGCTGCTGGGGCGTCGGGAGCTCTTTGTCCAAGACAAAGCTGTTAGCCCTGGCCGCTCAGCCCGACCCCGGAGCCCCGAGCCCTCCACGGAGGGGGCTCTGACCACTGCTGGGCCAGCCCCGGCCTTCAGGAGGACAGAACCCCCGTCACAGGTGCGGGCCAGGCTGCCCACTGCCTCGCCAAGAAACAAAGCCTCCCCACTGAGCCCCTGGGGGGCGGGAGGGGGAGGACCGGGCCTCTGCCCGTGACCGCGGTGTGCAGATGGACTCTGACTCTGAGCTTGTCCTCGGCATGGGGGCCGTCCGCTCAGGCCTTTTGGGGGTTCACTCCTTCCTAAGCAACTCAAGAAACTCCTTTATTGCCTGGACTGGAGGAATCCTGCACTGCCCTCGGGGACCCAGGCCAGAGGAGCCCAGCAGCCAGCTAGCACTGGGTGGAGCTTGGGGGGCCTGGACCTCTGAGGTTTACCAGATCCCGGTCAGGATGGGACCCCAGGTAGGGCATCGGTACAGCCCATCGGTTTCCTCTAGGTGCCAAATCCTGGAGAATCACAGAATCCAAGCGTTGGTGCCTGAAAACAGAGACCTGGACCCCAGGCAGAGACCCCAGACCCCAGGAACCCCAGACCACAATCATACCCCAGACCCAGGCAGAGACCCCAGACCCCAGGCAGAGACCCCTAGATCCCAGGCAGAGACCCAGACCCCAGGCAGAGACCCCTAGATCCCAGGCAGAGACCCCAGACCCCAGGTAGAGACCCCTAGACCCCAGGCAGAGACCCCAGACCCCCAGGCAGAGACCCCTAGATCCCAGGCAGAGACCCCAGACCCCAGGCAGAGACCCCTAGATCCCAGAAACCCCAGACCAGACCACAATCATAGACCCCAGGCCACAAGCAGAGACCCAGACCCCAGAAACCCCAGACCACAGTCATATCCCAGACCCCAGGCAGAGACCCCTAGACCCCAGGCAGAGACCCCAGATTCCAGGCAGAGACCCCTGGACCCCAGGCAGAGACCCCTAGACCCCAGGCAGAGACCCCAGATCCCAGGTAGAGACCCCTGGACCCCAGGCAGAGACCCCGGACCCCAGGCAGAGACCCCAGGCCATAAGCAGAGACCCCAGGCCCTAGGTTTCCAGTGGAGCCTTTCCTTCCGGCACCTGTCTTCCTGGGGTTGGCTGAGGATGGTTGGCTCGGGCCCAGGAGCAATGGCCCAGCCTGAGCCCTGGCTATGGCAGCCGGGCCCAACCGGTGGCGGTGGTGTTCAGAACAGGGCCAGTGCTGGCGAGGGGCGGAGGGGTGGGCGGTGACCCCTGTGGGGAGGGGCTCAGCTCCTGAGAACTGGCAGTGCCGGGGACCAAGTCAGCAGGCGTCCAGGAGCAGACACTATTCTGAGCTTGGAGGGCCACTGCCGCCGTCTGTCCCGGCCACGGGCGGGGGGCCTCACGGGCGTGACTGTATTCCCCAACGAAATCACGTTCATTTCACGTATTTCACTCTTTGGCACTGTGGCTTAGTTCACCAACTTTTTGGTGGACTTTGGGGTCGTGGGTTTGCCTTTAATTAATCACATTCTCCAATTCAGCGGAGCAGTCTGCGTCAACAAGACTAGCGAATGGCACAGCCAGGCTCCTCTGCGCGCGCTCCGGGTGGGTCCTCTCGGGGCGGAGCGGCGAGCCGGGCTGAGCCCCGGCCGGGCTCCCGGGGAGGGAGAGCCTCGAGACTGCACGGCAGGCCGGTGCCTTCCTCCCTCCACCCCCGCCCCCTCTCTCAGCCCCACGCCCATCATCCTGGACAGGGTCTCGACCCACGTGGACGACCTCGGAACCCACCCATTTCCTCACTTCACATGGCAGCCTAGCCAGTCTCCTTCCGGTATCGACCCAAGATCCGCGTATGCCCCGCAGCGTCAGCCCAGTGACTCCCAGAACCCTAGATGGCCGCCCCGCCCCCCATCTCGAGGTCCTGCTCCGGCCTCCTGCCCCGACACTCAGAAGCTTCCAGCCCCCCTTTTCTTCTGGGGTCGGATACAGTTCCGGCTCTGTCCCGCGTCCGTTGTGTAGGCTGCTTCCTGGCCGGGGTGGCTTCCGGTTCAGCCCCGAGCAGCCGGGCCTCCTGCCCTGCCCTGCCCCTGCACGTGCTCTGGGGGTGTCACGGGCTGCTGACCCGCGCGTGTGTTCGGCCACTTCCATCTGCCTCCCCGGGGGCCGCGGCCTCCCGCGCTGGGACTGACCGGGTCTCCGCGGTCTGGGCAGCAGAAGCCCAGCACAGTCAGCCCCCAGCCTCCCGGGTGCAGGGGGAGGAAGACGTGGCCTGGGAGGTCAGGCATTTGAGTGTGTGTGTGTGTGTGCGTGTGCGTGTGTGTGTGGTGCTGGGCGTGAACTCAGAGCCTCACGCTCTCCCGTGTGACCGCACCCCTCCCGCCCGCGTTCAGCTTGGTGCCCCGGCCACAAGCGTCTCTTGGGGCTGTGTGGGTGGCGTGGTCTGGGCCGTGGGGTCGCGTCGCCGGCCCCGGCCTGGGCTGGCCCTGGGCGTCGCGGGGCGTCACGGGGCACCCGCGCCTCTCGGGCAACTCCAGGGGAGGAGGAGTCCAGTGGCTCCGTCTGGAGGGAAAAACCCACTTCTTTGTTTCCACCAGAGCGACCGCCTCCTGGTCAAGGGTGGGAAGATAGTGAACGATGACCAGTCCTTCTACGCCGACCTGTATGTGGAAGACGGCTTGATTAAGTGAGTCTCCACCCCACGTGTGTGGCGTACACGGTCACCTGTGTGAGTGTGCTGACACCAGAGGCAGGCTTTATCCTCTCAAAACCCCTCTCCCCAGGGGCTGGGAATACGGCCTAGTGGTAGAGTGCTCGCCCCGTATACCCGAAGCCCTGGGTTCGATTCCTCAGCACCCCATATGTAGGGGGAAAAAAAAAGCTGGAAGGGCGCTGTGGCTCAAGTGGCAGAGTGCGAGCCATGAGCAAAAAGGAGCCAGGGATAGTGCTCAGGCCCCGAGTTCAAGGCCCAGGACTGGCCAAAAACCAAAACCCCTCTCCCCGCACGGATCCGCAGCCTGCGTCCTGACAGCCCCCAGGCAGCGCGAGGCCCCAGGAAACAGAACAGCGGCGGCCACGTTTCTTTTTGAGGATGTGGTGTGCAGTGTTGTGCTTGGTAGATCTCTGTAGGGGCTCAGCTGCTGGTCAGGAAGGGGCCTCCAGTGGGGGAGGGGGAGGGGGAGGGGGTGCACAGGTCAGGGAGGGGGCCTCCAGTGGGGGTGGGGGGCACGGTGGGGGAGGGGTGCACAGGTCAGGGAGGGGGCCTCCGGTGGGGGTGGGGGGCACGGTGGGGGAGGGGTGCACAGGTCAGGGAGGGGGCCTCCGGTGGGGGTGGGGGGCACGGTGGGGGAGGGGTGCACAGGTCAGGGAGGGGGCCTCCAGTGGGGGAGGGGGTGAGGGGTGAGGGAGGGAGTGCACAGGTCAGGGAGGGGGCCTCCAGTGGGGGTGGGGGAGGGGGAGGGGGTGCACAGGTCAGGGAGGGGGCCTCCGGTGGGGGTGGGGGAGGGGGAGGGGGTGCACAGGTCAGGGAGGGGGCCTCCGGTGGGGGTGGGGGGCACGGTGGGGGAGGGGTGCACAGGTCAGGGAGGGGGCCTCCGGTGGGGGTGGGGGAGGGGGAGGGGGTGCACAGGTCAGGGGGGGCCTCCAGTGGGGATGGGGGAGGGGGAGGGGGTGCACAGGTCAGGGAGGGGGCCTCCAGTGGGGGTGGGGGAGGGGGAGGGGGTGCACAGGTCAGGGAGGGGGCCTCCGGTGGGGGTGGGGGAGGGGGATGGGGTGCACAGGTCAGGGAGGGGGCCTCCGGTGGGGGTGGGGGAGGGGGAGGGGGTGCACTGGCGTCGCCCCTCAAGCTGCAGGACGGCAGGCTGTGCTCTCTGGCCTCTCCTGGACCCGGCGGGCGTGGGGTGAGCTGCTGCGCCCCTTCTCCACGGGCCGGGGTCCAAACCCCGGCTCTCAGCCCCGCTCTGTGACCCCGAGCCCCGTGGGGCCGGGCTCTGGGGCGCGCGCGTGGCGAGGCCTCTCCCGTGGCTTTCAGGCAGATCGGGGAGAACCTCGTGGTGCCCGGGGGCGTCAGAGCCGTGGAGGCCCAGGGCCTGCTGGTCCTGCCCGGCGGCGTGGACGTGCACACCAGACTGCAGGCGCCGGCGCTGGGCATGGCCCCCGCGGACGACTTCGCCCAGGGCACCACGGCGGCCCTGGCCGGGGGGACCACCATGGTCTGTGAGTGTCGGGGCCCGGCCCCTAGGGGCGCCCGGGGGGCACTGCGGCGGGGTGCTCCTTCCTCGGCCTGGCTCTGGGGAGTGCTCGGGGCCTCCAGGGCCGCTTCCCAAGGGCCGGGCGGTGGGCGGGCAGGGCCTGGGGTTGGGAAGCCCCCCCCCGCGGGAGCGAGGGAGGGGCTGGGGACGGGGCTGCCCTGCAAGCGAACGGGGAAGGCGGCCGTGGCTGTGTGGCTGGGGCAGGGCGGTTAGTGACGGGCCCCGGAGCGGGGGGCCCGGGGGGGGGGGGGTTGTCCCTCCCACCTGTGTGGTCTTCCTCCACTTCTCGCTGCGGAGACCGTGACCCACCCCCGGGGGGGCCCCGCGGGGCCCTGGGTGACGGTGCTGCTCTGCAGTGGACCACGTGTTCCCTGACCCGGGCGTGAGCCTGCTGGCCGCCTACGAGCAGTGGCGGGAGCGCGCGGACAGCACCGCCTGCTGCGACTACTCCCTGCACGTGGACATCCCCCACTGGCACGAGAGCATCAAGGAGGAGCTGGAGGCCCTGGTCAAGGACAAGGGTGAGCCGAGAGCTGGGGGCCCTGGGCAAGGTCAGGGGTGAGTGGAGAGCTGGGGGCCTGGTCAAGGTCAGGGGTGAGAGGTCAAGGGTGAGCGGAGAGCTGGGGGCCCTGGTCAAGGTCAGGGGTGAGCGGAGAGCTGGGGGCCCTGGTCAAGGACAAGGGTGAGAGGTCAAGGTCAAGGGTGAGAGGAGAGCTGGAGGCCCTGGTCAAGGTCAGGGTGAGAGGTCAAAGACAAGGGTGAGAGGAGAACTGGGGGCCCTGGTCAAGGACAAGGGTGAGAGGTCAAAGACAAGGGTGAGAGGTCAAGGTCAAGGGTGAGAGGTCAAGGTCAAGGGTGAGAGGAGAGCTGCAGGCCCTGGTCAAGGTCAGGGTGAGAGATCAAAGACAAGGGTGAGAGGTCAAGGTCAGGGTGAGAGGAGAGCTGGAGGCCCTGGTCAAGGTCAGGGTGAGAGGTCAAGGACAAGGGTGAGAGATCAAGGGTGAGAGGAGAGCTGGAGGCCCTGGTCAAGGACAAGGGTGAGAGGTCAAGGGTGAGAGGTCAAGGTCAGGGTGTGAGGAGAGCTGCAGGCCCTGGCCAGGACAGGGGCGGCCACTCCCATAGCCCAGGACGGGGAAGGGGCTGGAGCCTGGGCCTCCCTGGCCAGCCAGCCTGGGGCCTGCCTGCCGTGTGAGGAGGCCACTCCCCAGCCCCGCCCCACCGCTCCCAGGCCCCGCCCCACCGCTCCCCGGCCCCGCCCCACCACTCCCCGGCCCCGCCCCTCCGCTCCCCGGCCCCGCCCCACCGCTCCCCGGCCCCGCCCCCACCGCTCCCCGGCCCCGCCCCGCCGCTCCCCAGCCCCGCCCCGCCGCTCCCCGGCCCCGCCCCGCCGCTCTCCGGCCCCGTCCCACGGCTCCCCGGCCCCGCCCCGCCGCTCTCCGGCCCCGTCCCGCCGCTCCCCGGCCCCGCCCCGCCGCTCCCCGGCCCCGCCCCGCCGCTCCCCGGCCGCTCCCCGGCCCCGCCCCGCCGCTCCCCGGCCCCCGCCGCTCCCCGGCCCCGCCCCGCCGCTCCCCGGCCCCGCCCCGCCGCTCCCCGGCCCCGCCCCGCCGCTCCCCGGCCCCGCCCCGCCGCTCCCCGGCCGCGCCCCGCCGCTCCCCGGCCCCGCCCCGCCGCTCCCCGGCCCCGTCCCGCGGCTCCCCGGCCCCGCCCCGCCGCTCCCCGGCCCCGCCCCGCCGCTCCCCGGCCCCGCCCCCCACTCCCAGGCCCCGCCCCGCCGCTCTCCGGCCCCGCCCCCCACTCCCCGGCCCCGCCCCTCCGCTCCCCGGCCCCGCCCCGCCGCTCCGCGGCCCCGGCGTCCGGGAATGGAGACCCGCAAGGCTCTGCTTTCGGGCGGATGTGGAGCTCTCCCCGCCGCGGCTCTGCCATCAGGGAGCGGGGGCTGGCTGTCCCGCGGCTCGTCCCCTGGGGTGCGGGGAGGCCACAGCCCCAGAGAGCCCCCCCGCAGAGCCGAGGGCGCCGTCGGGGCGGGCGGGCCGCAGCCCCCGTCTCTGGCTTGAAGCAGGCTGGTCGGGACACCGGGACGAGGGATCCGGAAGCTCCGCCGGCTGCCCGCGGGGGGCTGGGCCAGGACTGGGTGCTGACTCGGACCTCCGGGCCCTGGGTCTCGGGTGGGGTCCACGGGTCACAGACACGAGCCCAGCACATGGGGCTCCGGCGTGGGGTCGGGGCCCGGAGTGCGGAGGGTACGGGCTCCTCCTGACCCGGCCTTAGCTAAGAGCCTGCCCTGCGGCCCGCCTCCTGCCCCGTGCCCCGCCTCCTGCCCCGCGCCCCGCCTCCTCCTGCCCCACACCCCGCCTCCTCCTGCCCCGCGCCCCGCCTCCTCCTGCCCCGCGCCCCGCCTCCTGCCCCGCGCCCCGCCTCCTGCCCCGCGCCCCGCCTCCTGCCCCGCGCCCTGCCTCCTCCTGCCCCGCGCCCTGCCTCCTCCTGCCCCACGCCCCGCCTCCTGCCCCGCGCCCCGCCTCCTGCTGCCCCGCGCCCCGCCTCCTGCCCCGCGCCCCGCCTCCTCCTGCCCCGCGCCCCGCCTCCTCCTGCCCCGCGCCCCGCCTCCTCCTGCCCCGCGCCCCGCCTCCTCCTGCCCCGCGCCCCGCCTCCTGCCCCGCGCCCCGCCTCCTGCCCCGCGCCCCCCTCCTGCCCCGCGCCCCGCTTTCTGACCCGCGCCCCGCCTCCTGACCCACGCCCCACCTCCTGCCCCGCGCTCCGCCTCCTGCTCCTGACCCGCGCCCCCCCTCCTGCCCCGCGCCCCGCCTCCTCCTGCCCCGCGCCCCCCCTCCTGCCCCGCGCCCCGCCTCCTCCTGCCCCACGCCCCGCCTCCTTCTGCCCTACGCCCCGCCTCCTCCTGCCCCGCGCCCCGCCTCCTCCTGCCCCGCGCCCCGCCTCCTGCCCCGCGCCCTGCCTTCTCCTGCCCCGCGCCCCGCCTCCTGCCCCGCGCCCCGCCTCCTGCCCCGCGCCCGCCTCCTGCCCCGCGCCCCCCTCCTGCCCCGCGCCTCGCTTTCTGACCCGCGCCCCGCCTCCTGACCCACGCCCCCCCTCCTGCCCCGCGCCCCCCTCCTGCCCCGCGCCCCCCTCCTGCCCCGCGCCCCGCCTCCTCCTGCCCCGCGCCCCCTCCCGACCCAGGCGTGGCAGAGCTCGGCAGGCTGGAGACGCCGCAGTGGCCCAGGGAGGCTCCGGCAGGCAGCCCGGCTGTGTCCCGCGGAGGGTGGGAGGCTCGGCGGCCCCTGCCGCTCCGTCCCTTGCAGGGGAGGGGACCTGCCAGGCAGGGCGGCGGTCCTCACCGCCCTCCCCACTGAAGCCATGGGCGTGGCCCAGCTCCACCCCCCGTGTCCTGAGCCTGTGGGGGGCCATGCCCGGCCCGGGGCATGCGGGAGAAGGCCCCTCTGCCTCCCCCAATGCGGGAGAAGGCCTCGGCCGGGCCCCCTGGGGAGTGGGCGGCGGCAGTTGGGCCTCTGGGTCGCCTGAGCCCCTCCCTCCCTCCCTCCCTCCCTCCCTCCCGCGGCTCCTCCAGGTGTGAACTCCTTCCTGGTCTTCATGGCGCACAAGGACAGGTGCCAGTGCACTGACGGGCAGGTGAGGGGGCCCGGGGGCGGGCGGCCCGAGGAGCCCCGCGGAGCCCCGCGGCCCTGCCGCCCCGGCTCTGAGCGCGGCCCTTGCTGCCCCTCTGCGCAGATGTACGAGATCTTCAGCATCGTCCGGGACCTGGGGGCCGTGGCGCAGGTCCACGCGGAGAACGGGGACATCGTGGAGGAGGTGCGGGGCGGCCTGGGGCGGCGGGGCGGGAGGGGCGAGGGCCCAGGCCCGCACCCCCTCTGGGGCGGGAACGGTGTGGTGGGAGGCAGCGCGCCTGAGGTCCGGGGCTGAGTAGCCACAGAGCGGATCCTTAGGGTTTGAAGCCACAGTTTAGGTTTTCCTGTGATCCCCATGCTTCTTAACAAAGTCCCCTGAACTAAAGCGTGACTGCGGGGGGGGGGGGGACCCAGGACTGTGACTGGGGGGCCCGGGAAGGGTCCCAGCACCTCCAGACTGCGCGCCTCTGGATCAGGACCGTCTTCCAGGAGCTGAGTCCCGGCTTCCCTCTTGTCGGCGGGGCCATGTTGGGTGGAGGGGCCTCCGTGCAGCCCAGAGCCTTGGGCCAGCGCTGCCCCTTCAGCCGCGGCCCTGGTCCGGAAGGTCCACAGGGCTCGGGCCGGCCACCGTGCGGCCTCGGGGCGGGGCGTGCATGGCGCACCTTGGCAATGCCGAATCCGTGTGGGCCCGGCCTCGGCCCCCACTCCCAGCCCCTGCCCCGTGCGTTCTCGGGGCCTCTGCTGGGTGGTGGGGCTGTGCGGTGGATGCGCGTGGAGGGCTCGCACCCCCGTGGGGCCCAGCCAGCTTCCTGTGGGGTCTGCCTAGGAGCAGAAGCAGCTGCTGGAGCGGGGCGTCACGGGACCCGAGGGCCACGTGCTGAGCCACCCCGAGGAGGTGAGCGGCGGCGGGGGGGGGGGGGGGGTTGGGCGGCCCGAGCCCCCTCCTCCCGGCCGATCCCACAGCCCCCTCCCCCCCCAGCCCCGGCTCTGCGGCCTGGGCGGGCCTCACCTGGGTGCCGTGGACCGGCCCCGTGACCTGTCACCCCCAGCCTTACCTGAGGTGACGAGGCAGCATGGGGGGGGGTCCAGCCGACACCAGGTGCTGGGCCCGGGATCTACCCCCGCCCCCCATCCCCCGCGGCCTGAATGCCCGTACCCCTCGCCACCCCCAGGTGGAGACCGAGGCTGTGTACCGAGCCGTGACCATTGCCAAGCAGGCCAACTGCCCGCTGTACATCACCAAGGTGATGGGCAAGGGCGCGGCCGACGTGGTCGCCCAAGCCAAGCGCAGGGGTGAGTGGCCCCCCCACCCCACGCTCTGCTGCCCGAGGCCAGGAGGAGGCCCGTGGGCCGCCCAGTGCCTCCCGGGTCAGACCGGGGGTGCAGCCAAGGGAGGTGCAGACACCCCGACCCCCGACCCCTGTCAGCGCCGCTTCCCATGGGGCCATTGGAAACTCGAGGCCTGTGTGTGCGCATCCGAGCGGCTCCCCGTTCCGGGGGGGGAGGGGGGGCAGTGCACACGCACATCTGCTATGGCCGCAGGGCCGGGGTCCAGCCACAAGGCTTGAGGTGTCTGCACCCCACCCCGCTAGAGTTGGGCCTACATGCCTTGGGGATCAGAGGCCCCCAGTGGTTCCCCAGGGTGCTGGAGGCGACCCAGGCGGGGGGCAGAAGGTGGGGTCTCCAAGAAGGACCGGGGTGTGGCGGGGGCCCCGCCCTGGTTGGCAGGTCCAGGTGGGAGAGGCGTACACCAGACCACCTTCCACGTGGGAGGCGGGGACGCCTGGCCTGCTCCCGGGGGCCGGGGCCGTGGACGCCGTCGCTTCCCAGGATGCTTCACGGCGGTGGGGCCGCCCGGGGCCCGCGGGCCCTCCCTCCCCTCGCGGCGGCTGCCCCCGTCTGGGCCAGGGCGGCCGGCGCGGCGGTCAGCGTCCGGCGGGGCGCTGGTGCGGAGACCCGCTGCCCCGTGGGGGCCCAGGGCCGGTGCCGAGCGGGGTGCCGGGGCGGCCCGGGGGCGGGGAGGAGAGGGCCGCTCACGGGCCTCACGGCAGGTGCGGTCGTATTCGGGGAGCCCATCACGGCCGGCCTGGGCGCCGACGGCGTGCACTACTGGAGCAAGAACTGGGCCAAGGCGGCCGCCTTCGTCACGTCGCCGCCCATCAGCCCCGACCCCTCCACCGCCGACCACCTTGCCTCCCTGCTGTCCAGGTGAGCGGTGCCCGGGCCCCGTGGGGCTTCCCCCGTGGGAGCCGTCCCCCCTCCCGCCCCGTGGTTCTGTCCACGCCGGCGGCCGTCTCCCCGGGCACCTGCTCCACCCGTGCGGACGCGGGGCCCGTGGTCGGGAACGCCCCAGCCCTGCCCGGGGAGGAGGGGCTCCCCCTGCGCCCCCTGACCCCGGCCCGCCCCCAGCGGGGACCTCCAGGTGACAGGCAGCGCCCACTGCACCTTCACCACCGCCCAGAAGGCCGTGGGCAAAGACAACTTCACGCTGATCCCCGAGGGCACCAACGGCGTGGAGGAGCGCATGGCCGTGGTCTGGGAGAAGTGCGTGGTGAGTCCAGGCCGGGCCGCGTGTCTGTGATTGGGAGAAGTGCGTGGGGGGGTCCAGGCCGGGCCGCGTGGACACCGGGAGGTGCCAGGAGCTCCCCCGGGGCCCCACTCCCACCCACAAGCGTTCCCAGTGGAGGCTGGACTCGCCCTCGGCACCGGCTTTGCCCCGGCTCCCGGGGCGTGGATGCGAGGTCCGGCTCCCGGTCCACACCGGCGTCCGCCGCAGGCCGCCACCGCCTGCCCTGCGGATTCTGACGTCTCGGTCCTGTGGCCCCAGCTCACATTGCATCCCCCACGTGTGAGCCTTGGAGAGCTGTCTTGCACACCCAGGCTGGAGGGCGTGGGTCTCTCCTTGGTGCCTCCATCCTCCGCCCCCCCCCCCCCCCCGTCTCCCCATGGAGACCGGCTCCTCCAGGACTCCGCGCCGTCAGCAGGGCCTCCCCCTTTACCACGAGGGAGCTGGGAACCCGGGGCGGCCCTGCCGGGGTGGGCGCTGGTCCCGCCGGCATGCTGTGTGGGCGTCGTGGTTGGCCCCCCCCCCCCCGCCTGACCCTGGGGTGCTCTGGCGGTGCCCACGAAACCCAACCCGCCCCTCCCGGCGGGTGCTCTTGCTCCTCAGGCCTCCGGGAAAATGGACGAGAATGAGTTTGTGGCAGTGACCAGTACGAACGCCGCCAAGATCTTCAACTTCTACCCCAGGAAGGGGCGCGTGGCCGTGGGCTCCGACGCCGACCTGGTCATCTGGAACCCGCGGGCCACCAGGGTCATCTCTGCCAAGACCCACAACCTGGTGAGGTGCCCACCGCCTCGCGTGGGGCCCGGCTGGCGGGCTGCCCTCGCTGCCCTCGCTGCCGAGGCCTGGCCGGGCTCTGGGAACGGCCCCGGGAGGCCGAGGGGGACCCCGGCCTGGCCGTGGGGAGTGGGGCGCCGTCCCCATCCCCCGGGAAGGGGGGCTCCGCCCCTCACCTCCTCCAGGCCACCCGTGGCTGAAGCTGCGTGCCCGCCCAGGCAAGGGAGGGGGGGTTGCCCGTGTCCTCGCGAGGACAGCGAGGGGGCTGCGTGCCCCGGCCCCCCGGCCCCGCCCCGGCTGCATCCTGCTGGGTTTTCCCATGGCCACGGCTTCCCGAAGGCCACTGTGCCCGGCGGCCTGCCTCCTGGCAGGACAAGCGAGGACCCATGGCACCCTGTGGGCCTCTCTCCCCAGAACGTCGAGTACAACATCTTTGAAGGAGTCGAGTGCCGAGGGGCCCCGGTGGTGGTCATCAGCCAGGGCAGAGTTGTGCTGGAGGGCGGGACCCTCCTCGCCACCCCGGGGGCCGGCCGCTTCATTCCCCGCAAGACCTTCCCCGACTTCGTGTACAAGAGGATAAAGGCTCGAAACCGGGTGAGGCCCTGGCCTCGGGGCAGATGGGTGTGCAAGGAGCCCCTCGGTGTGTGGTTTGGGGCTGTCTTGATCAGGTGTGCAGGAAGCCCCTGTGGGCTGGGGTGAGTGTGTAGAGGAGGAGGAGGAGGAGGGCTGGGGTGAGTGTGCAGAGGAGGAGGAGGAGGAGGGCTGGGGTGAGTGTGCAGAGGAGGAGGAGGGCAGGGGTGATTGTGCAGAGGAGGAGGAGGAGGAGGAGGAGGAGGGCTGGGGTGAGTGTGCAGAGGAGGAGGAGGAGGGCTGGGGTGAGTGTGCAGAGGAGGAGGAGGAGGAGGAGGGCAGGGGTGAGTGTGCAGAGGAGGAGGAGGAGGAGGGCAGGGGTGAGTGTGCAGAGGAGGAGGAGGAGGAGGAGGGCTGGGGTGAGTGTGCAGAGGAGGAGGAGGAGGGCTGGGGTGAGTGTGCAGAGGAGGAGGAGGAGGGGGGCAGGGGTGAGTGTGCAGAGGAGCGTGGTCTGCCGGGGGCGGGGAGCAGTGCGGGTGTGCAGGGGGGCTGGTGCGTTGCACCCCTCAGCCGGCTGGTGTGCGGGTGGGGGTGCACGGTGCTGGGAGGGAGCAGTGTGCAGCTGTGGTCTCCTGGCCGCGGGCAGCCTGGGGTGCTCTGGGGGTGCTGCCCCCCGCCCGCCCCGCCCTCGCGCCCGCCCCGCCCTCGCGCCCGCCCCGCCCTCGCGCCCGCCCCGCCCTCACGCCCGCCCCGCCCTCACGCCCGCCCCGCCCTCACGTCCGCCCCGCCCTCACGCCCGCCCCGCCCTCGCCCGCCCCGCCCTCACGCCCGCCCCGCCCTCACGCCCGCCCCGCCCTCACGCCCGCCCCGCCCTCACGCCCGCCCCGCCCTCACGCCCGCCCCGCCCTCACGCCCGCCCCGCCCTCACGCCCGCCCCGCCCTCACGCCCGCCCCGCCCCCCAGCTGGCGGAGGTCCACGGCGTGCCCCGCGGCCTCTACGACGGCCCCGTCCACGAGGCGGCGCTGCCCGCCAAGCCGGGAGCGGCGCCCAGGCCCGCGCCTCGTGCTCCGGCAAGATCTCCGTGCCGCCCGTGCGCAACCTGCACCAGTCGGGGTTCAGCCTGTCGGGTGAGTGGCGCCGGCCAGGCCCGTGCGTACCCCGAGGCCCTGCACCGGGGTCAGCGTAGGGAGTGGGGGCCGGGAGAGGCCGCCCCGGGGAGAGGGTGGGGGGTCGGCACCCCTCTGGGAGCCCCTTCCTGTGCCCTGAGTGTGGGGATCCGCCCCACCGGGGCAAGCGAGCCCAGGATGCCCGGCGGCCATGGCGGGGGGGGGGGGGGGGCTCCCATAGCCTCCCGTGCCCTGGAGAACGCAGCTCCCAGAGTCACTGTGCCCCGACCCTGGGGGTCACTGGCACCT
The DNA here is from genome assembly GCF_023159225.1 of Perognathus longimembris pacificus. Lineage (NCBI taxonomy): Eukaryota > Metazoa > Chordata > Mammalia > Rodentia > Heteromyidae > Perognathus > Perognathus longimembris. Next base: position 1,117,502 of record NC_063162.1, on the reverse strand, counting down.
GACCCGGGGCGCGTAGAGGCCGCGGTGCGAGCCGCGCTGGCGTCTGGGCAGAGCCTGGCTGTGCTTCCAGGGGCCTCGCAGAGATCTTTCTAGAGCCCCGCTGCTGCGCCCCCTGGTCTTGGGGAGGGGACGGCAGCCCCGCCACCTCGGGGCACGCGGACCCCTGGGCGTCTGCGGCCCCGCCTGGAGTCGGGGGCGGGCTCACCCAGCACGTGGGCCCAGGCCCGGCGGGCTCCCGGGGGGCTCCCTGGAGGGTCAGCCCGGACGACGTGGTCCCCACAGAAGCCAGGAGGGATCCGCCAGGGGAGCGGGGCCGGCCCCCGTCGCGGGGTGACACCGGCCCCGGTGCACGCGCCTGCGGGGTGCGGGGGGGCTCTGCGGCCCTGGCCTTCCGGGCGTGGACCCCCCCCCCCCGCCTGCCCCCTCTTGGGGCAGCTGGCGCCCCGCACCGGCCTCATGGTCCTCTCCACGCAGGGTCTCAAGCGGACGACCACATCGCCAGGCGCACAGCTCAGAAGATCATGGCGCCCCCTGGCGGTCGCTCCAACATCACCTCCCTGTCTTAGGTCGGCCCGGCCGCTCCAGCTTTCAGCTCCTCTCTCGTAGTTTTGTGGAAAGGTGCTTGGCCTCGTCTTCCCCTCCCCCACGAGCTCTCCTTTTGGGGTGCTAGGTCTTGTGATGAGACCCCCCTCCTCCAAGAGGGCTGCCTGGAGAGGTTTCACTGCCAGGGTGAGGAGGCAGGGCTCGGCAGCCTGGGCTCGGGTGATCCCCGCCCCCCAGGAGAGAGTGCTCCCCGCCCTCGTGGCTCAGCTCAAAGGTGCTGCCTCACGGAGAAGCCCCCCGCCGGGCTCCCGAGCCCCAGGCTCCCCGTCCAGCCCAGGGCGGGCTCGCTGCCCTCCCGGAAGCCCCGGGGCAGACGCCCCTCGCCGTCCCGCGAGGCCGCGGGGGGACTCCAGGGATCCGCCCAGGGCGCTGGGGGGGCCCCACCCGGGTCCCCACGGCAGCCGTGCCCGGGGGCTCTCTGACCCGACGCCAGGCGCCTCCTCCACTGAGATGTGTACTTCCTAGACGTAGTAGACTAGCGGCTCTGTACCCCGTGGACACTGCAGCCGGCCACCGGCCACGCCTGGCTCCTCAGGTCCATTAAAGACATCTGGGTTCGAGGCTGCCTGTGCGCACCGCCCGGCGTCCCTCCCTCCCTCCCTCCCTCACCCTGAGCAGCGGCGCCCAGTGCCAGAGCCACACTTGGCCGCGTCCGTCGGGTGCGCGGGGCCCGCTCTGCGGAGCCTCTCCCCGGGGAAGGGGCCACGGAAGGGGCCACGCTGGCGCGGCTCGCGGCCCTGCGTCACAGGGAGGACCCCGTGTCCATCCCCCGGCTGGGCGCAGGCTGGGGTGGGGCAGGCCGGGAACCGCGAGGCGGGCGCCCTCGGCAGGCGGCGGGGGTGTGGGGGAGGCTCCGGGAGATCCGGCGCACAGCCAGTCCCGGTCTGTCAGAACCTTCTAGAAGCCCTAGCGGCTGAGCCAGCCCCCTGGTCTCAGCCTCTTTCCGTCCAAGCCCAGCTCTGCAGGGGCTCCCGGTGCCCCTGCCAGGCTGTTCTGAGCCTGGGTCCTTTAGCGCCACGGGGGTCCCGACACTCCCCGGGGAAGCCTGGCCCTCCCACCCAGGCCTCCGCCGGGGCTTCCTGTGGCCCAGAGGCCCCGGGCCGGCTGCCGACTGACGGCCGCTGGGCCGGTGCTGCCCTCAGTCTCCCTACAAGGACAGGGGTGATCAGGAGGGTGATCGGGGTGATCGGCAGCCCACATCCCTGACGGCCCCGCAGAAAGGACACGAGCACAGGCCCCTCGGGGCCCCACGATGCATGCTGGGATTCACACATTTCTACGAACCCACAAACCCCTCGGGCTCCCTCCCAGGTGTGGCCCTCTGGGCCTGGCTGGGTCTCTGCGTCCTCACCATCACAGTCCTGAGGACGGGGGCCTGCGCTCAACCCCACTGCACCTCAGAGACGGCAGCCGGGGCCAGGCCGCCCCTCTCCACCCTGCGCCTCCTGGACCTGCCTCCGGCACAGCCAGGGACTCCCCAAATGCCCCGGGGCTGCGCGCCCCCTCTTCACCTCTGGCCAGGCAGGAGAGTGTTTGCTAGGGTGCAGCTGGCACCAGACTCGGCCATGGACACGGAGTCCCCCAAGCAAAGGCTCGTGTAGAGCCCTGTGACGAGGGCAAGCCCCGCGGGCCAGTAGAGTGGGAGCCCGTTCTGACCATGGAGCCCACGGGCCCGCAGAGTGGGAGCCCGTTCTGACCATGGAGCCCGCGGGCCGGCAGAGTGGGAGCCCGTTCTGACCATGGAGCCCGCGGGCCGGCAGAGTGGGAGCCCGTTCTGATCATGGAGCCCGTGGGCCCGCAGAGTGGGAGCCGTTCTGACCATGGAGCCCGCGGGCCCGCAGAGCGGCACAGCCCGTTCTGACCATGGAGCCCGCGGGCCTGCAGAGCGGCACAGCCCGTTCTGATCATGGAGCCCCGCGGGCCGGCAGAGTGGGAGCCGTTCTGACCATGGAGCCCGCGGGCCTGCAGAGCGGCACAGCCCGTTCTGATCATGGAGCCCGCGGGCCCGCAGAGTGGGAGCCGTTCTGACCATGGAGCCCGCGGGCCTGCAGAGCGGCACAGCCCGTTCTGACCATGGAGCCCGCGGGCCCGCAGAGCGGCACAGCCCGTTCTGACCATGGAGCCCGCGGGCCCGCAGAGTGGGAGCCCGTTCTGACCATGGAGCCCGCGGGCCCGCAGAGTGGGAGCCCGTTCTGACCATGGAGCCCGCGGGGCCGCAGAGTGGGAGCCGTTCTGATCATGGAGCCCGCGGGCCCGTGCTCCTCCGCCTCCCGCACCCTGGCGTGCGACACCTCCAGTCCGGCACGGGCGCGGCCAGCTGGCTGTGTGCGTCCCGGCTGGCTTGCCCTGCCTCAGGCCAAAGGTGCTGGGCTCACACCGCCCCACGGACGCAGCGCGAGACAGAGAGGGGGAGAGGGGAAGCAGTTCTTACACTGTAATTCTCAGAGTGAAAACTATACAGAAACAGCAGAAATTGCTGGAATGGTGCAGATCTCTAGAAAACATTCTTTGCCTTCCCACCCGCTCCTCCCACCCCCACCCTGGATAAACATGAGCCCAGCAAAACCTGGGGTGCCCCACAGCTCCGGGCAGCAAGCTCAGGGGCGGGGGGGCCAGGCGGGGGCCGGCAGCAGGCGCTATGTACAGCTCCGTCCGCGAGGGCCGGGGGGGCTCCTCCCCTTGGGCACCCCCGGCCCCAGGGCCTGCCAGGCAGCGGCTGAGGAGCGGCCGGTGCAGCACGCGCCCACGGGCAGCGGCCCCGTCTGACCGCCACGCTGGACGGCAGGCCACCCCGGCAGCCGCCCGGCGGGCCTGGCCACCCGCCCCCCGGCCGACCTGAGTCTCCAAAGGAGCTTGAGAAGCAAGGGCCCTCGCGCTCTAGCTGCTCCCCGCCGAGGGGCAGATGGAGCCGCACATGGGCAGGGCCGCGGGCTCCGCCTCGCTGTCCACCGTGGATTCCATGGCGTCCGGGGCCTCGGAGGGCAAGAGCTCCTGGGTGGGGTCCTGGCTCCTCTTCAGCCTGAGGGGCAGACGAGACATCAGCGCCCAGCAAGCACCGCCGCCCCGGCACCTGCCTGTGCTCGGGAGGCCCGAGTCCCTGGGGGCCGCAGTGTCCAGTGGTTACCCACCCCCCGGGAGGGAGGAGGCCCCGCACCAGGCTGTGCCGGCTACGCAGACGCCGAGAGCAGCTTGAGGCCAGGGACCAGAGGCTGGGCCAGCGCAGCACACGCGCACACACACATACACACACACACACTGTCCCTGTTCACACTGACAGAGGATAAGGGAGGGCGGGGGCCTGGGCCAGCGCAGTGCACGCACACACACACACACGCACACATACACGCACACTGTCCCTGATCACACAGACAGGCTAAGGGAGGGCGGGGGCCTGGGCCAGCGCAGTGCACGCACACATACACGCACACTGTCCCTGTTCACACTGCAGGCTAAGGGAGGGTGGGGGCCTGGGCCAGTGCAGTGCACACGCACACGCACACACACACACACACACACACACTGTCCCTGATCACACAGACAGGCTAAGGGATGGCGGGGGCCTGGGCCAGTGCAGTGCACACGCACACACACACACACACACACACTGTCCCTGTTCACACTGCAGGCTAAGGGAGGCGGGGGCCTGGGCCAGCGCAGCACACGCGCACACACACATACACACACACACACTGTCCCTGATCACACAGACAGGCTAATGGAGGGCGGGGGCCTGGGCCAGCGCAGTGCACGCACACACATACACACACATACTGTCCCTGTTCACACTGCAGGCTAAGGGAGGACAGGGGCCTGGGCCAGTGCAGTGCACATGCACACGCACACACACACACACACACACTGTCCCTGTTCACACTGACAGAGGATAAGGGAGGGCGGGGGCCTGGGCCAGCGCAGTGCACGCACACATACATGCACACTGTCCCTGTTCACACTGCAGGCTAAGGGAGGCGGGGGCCTGGGCCAGTGCAGTGCACACGCACACGCACACACACACACACACACACACACTGTCCCTGATCACACAGACAGGCTAAGGGATGGCGGGGGCCTGGGCCAGCGCAGTGCACACACACACACACACACACTGTCCCTGTTCACACTGCAGGCTAAGGGAGGGCAGGGGCCTGGGCCAGCGCAGTGCACACACACACGCACACACACACACACACACACACACTGTCCCTGTTCACACTGCAGGCTAAGGGAGGGCAGGGGCCTGGGCCAGCGCAGTGCACACACACGCACACATGCACTCACTTTTCTCTGTTGAAAATCACGAAGTCCTGCTGGATGGCGTCCAGGCAGTCCTGGAGGTAGTCGTTCTCCTGTGACAAGAAAGGCACAGGAAGGGGTCGCCGTCACGCCCGGGAGCCGGGCTGGGGAGCGGGGAGCGTTACCCTGAGCCTGCAGGGGCCCCGGGCCCGCGGTCTGTCCCCGCAGAGCACAAGCGCCCCCAGGGATCGGCTCTACTCCAGGGGACCCAACGCGGCCAGGGCTGGGCCCAGACGGGCAGAGAGGCATCGGCTGCAGAGCCGCAGCTACTGTGGCCTGGCCACGGTGCACGGAAAGAACCGGGAAGGCAGTCTGGAGGGCTGGACAGGGTGCGGGCAGAGAACACGGCTGAGGGGGAGGGCTGGACAGGGTGTGGGCATGGCAGGCAGGTCTGAGGGGGGAGGGCCGGACAGGGCGAGGGCGTGGAACACAGGGCTGAGGGGGGAGGGCTGGACAGGGCATGGCGTGGCAGGCAGGGCTGAATGGGGGGATGCCGGTTCAACATGAGGACTTTCTCCCATGCTGGTGTTGGGTTTGAGCCTGAGGCAAGACAGCTCATGGAAACCAGACGGAAATAATGCCTGGGTGAAGAGCAGAGGCTGCCATGCGGGGTTGAGAAGGCGGGAGGTTCAGCAAGCTCACGATGAAAGACCCCAAGAGCAGCCGGAGGGCCCTGCTCTCTGCACGGTGACCAGGCCCCCACGGCGGGGCGGGAGGAGAGGCCTGGAGGCCCCGGCCCGCAGTGCCCCTCCCGGGCTGGCATGGGCACTGTAGGCAGCTGGGGAGGGGCCCGTGCTGATGTCCACATGGGCATCGGTGTCCAGACACACCAGTCGATGGAGGACGAGTGGGCAAAGGTTGTCAGCCACTGCTGGGGCCCTAGAAGAACCTGTCACCCGTGGGGACTGACCGCACTCTCAGACCTACTGTTGCAGGTCCCCTGAAGGGACAGGGCCTTCACAGGCCTGACACAGACGCCTGTAACACAGGTGAGCCAGAGGGAAAGCTGCAGCCATGCAGATGGGTGAGCTTGGGAAAGCTGTGTGTTCTGTAAGTTCTGTGGCGTGCTGCAAGGACAGATCTTGCCCAAATGCACAGTGAACTGAGAAGGCGAGTGCAGAGGCAATGGGTTAATCAGCTCAGTGGTAGGGATTAGTGCATTTAGTATTGACACATCAAAGGGCACACCTGAAACAGACAGGATTTCTGTCAGTGTCTCCAGAGAGCTACCAGAGTCACTGTTGCAGTGTAGGGGGCCAGTGAAATCTCCCGAGTCACTGTTGCAGTGTAGGGGCAGTGAGATCTCCCCAGGGTTACTGTAGCAGTGTAGGGGGCAGTAAGATCTCCCCAGAGTTACTGTTGCAGTGAGGGAGGCCAGTGAGATCTCCCCAGAGTCACTGTTGCAATGTAGGGGTTAGTGAGATCTCCCCAGGGTCACTGTTGCAGTGTGGGAGGCCAGTGAGATCTCCCCAGAGTCACTGTTGCAGTGTGGGAGGCCAGTGAAATCTCCCCAGAGTCACTGTTGCAGTGTAGGGGTAGTGAGATCTCCCCAGTGTCACTGTTGCAGTGTAGGGGCAGTGAGATCTCCCCAGTGTCACTGTTGCAGTGTAGGGGGTTAGTGAACTCTCCCCAGAGCCACTGTTGCAGTGTAGGGGGTTAGTGAGATCCCCCCAGAGTTATTTTGCAGTGTAGGGGTAGTGAGATCTCCCCAGAGTCACTGTTGCAGTATAGGGGGTTAGTGAGATCCCCCCAGAGTTATTTTTCAGTGTAGGGGTAGTGAGATCTCCCCAGAGTCACTGTTGCAGTGTAGGGGTAGTGAGATCTCCCCAGGGTCACTGTTGTAGTGTAGGGGTTAGTGAGATCTCCCCAGAGTCACTGTTGCAGTGTAGGGGTAGTGAGATCTCCCCAGGGTCACTGTTGCAGTGTAGGGGCAGTGAGATCTCCCCAGTGTCACTGTTGCAGTGTAGGGGGTTAGTGAACTCTCCCCAGAGCCACTGTTGCAGTGTAGGGGGTTAGTGAGATCCCCCCAGAGTTATTTTGCAGTGTAGGGGTAGTGAGATCTCCCCAGAGTCACTGTTGCAGTGTAGGGGCAGTGAGATCTCCCCAAACTGCACCTGGGCCCTTACCAGCAAGCCAGCCTAGACATAAAATGATGCCTCACTCACAGGGGTGATGGGAAAGGCTGCAGAGACGTGCACCTTTTTCCCTCCCAACTTTTAGAGTGCAGGGGATGTGGTCCCATAATTCTCCTGTTCAGTTCACCAGCGGGGGGGGGGGGGTGTTGGGCATGCCAGAGCTGATTCACAGGTGAGGGTTCAGATCTAGGGATGGGGTCCTTCAGAACACCTGCTCCAAGGTAAAGCAAGGGTCCCCGACCACGCACCTCGTCCCACTAGGAAAGATGCGCACAATGTAGCAGGTTGCTTAAGGTGTGTCCACTCCTGAGCAGTGACCTCCGGAGGGCTCTCTGTGATGCTCACATGTTACTCGGGATTTTCAGGCCTTCCTTGTGTGAGCTCTGCCCTTGTGTGCTGGAGCCTTTCTAGTGGCCCTCCCTCCATCCAAGTGGCTCTCCCTCCATTCGAGTGGCTCCCCTTCCTTTCTAGTGTCTCTCCCTCCATTCTAGTGTCTCTCCCTCCATTCTAGTGGCTCTCCGTCCATTCTAGTGTCTCCCCTTCCATTCTAAATGGCCACAGAGGCACAGGTGCCTTTGTGGATTGTGGGTGCCGGAGCAGGACACCTCTGCAGGCTCTGCAGGACAAACTATGCTCCACAGAGTTCCACCTGCAGCCCGGCGGGCTTCCCCCTCCTCCACAGCTCCTGGAAAAACTCCCTGAGGTGGGGAAAGCGCCTTTGGAGCCTCTATAAATGCTGAGACTGAGCACCAGACCCTAGACGCCCAACCAGTGACAAAGGGCCTGAGCTCCAATCCCTGACTAAGTTACAAAGAACCGGTGGGGGCTCACATACTTCCCACCCCCTGCACTCATCACAAATGCATAAGACTCCAGGCAGTCTGCTCGAAAGAGATACTGCCCCCACTCTCTAAACTTCCTGCAAAGCTGCGGTAATGAAGGCCACGTGCCTGACCACAGGGCCTGTCAGTGCTGCCAGACTGCCAGTCCACAAATAAACCCTTACATTTATGCGCAATTGATTTCTAAAGAATAGTATCAAGAAATTCAATGGGAAAGAATAGGGTTCTTTTTGCAACTGTCGCTGGGCTGACTGGATACTCACATACCAAAGAATGAAGTTGGCCCCTTACCTGACCCCATGCACAAGAATTCAGCTCACAAAGATCATGGCACAAGTGTAAAGGCTAAAGCTACAAAATGCTTAGAAGAAAACACAGGTTAGGTGACGTATCTCAGAAGTGACAAAGCACAGCAAAAGAAATGATGCATTTCCAGGTTTTGGTGGCTCACGACTGTAATCCTAGCTACTCAGGAGCTTGAGAGCTGAAGATCATGTGCGAATCCAGCCCAGACAGTAAAGCCCATGAAATTCTTATCTCAACTAACTACCAAAAAGGACACAGGGAGAGCTGTGGCTCAAGTGGCAAAGCACTAACCTTGAGATAAATAAATAAATAAACAAATAGCTTAGAGACAGCACTCACACCCTGAGTTCAAGCCTCAGCGTGCGCGCGCGTGCACACACACACACACACACACACACACACACAGTGATGTGTTGGGCATCATCAAGATCAAAACTTTCCTGCTGCAAGGACCCCATCAAGAAAGAAAAGCTAGTCCTGAGAGCAGAAGAGAGAGCTTGCAAACCACCTGAGAAGCCACTTGCCTCCGGAATATACAGATACATCTACAAAGACACACGAAGACGCACAAGGACTTCTGGGTTGGGTCCAGCCATGCTGTCTGTCACTCCCAGAGGCCTTGCAGGGCGGAGGGCCTGGTGGCGCCCCCTCCCCCCACCCCCTCTCCCCACCCGCACGCGGAGACAGCCTGCCGAAGCCCTGTGCTCACCGACTGAGAGCTGTCCCTGCTGCTGTCCCGTGACTTGTTCTTGGCCAGACGCTTCTTCTTCTTATGCAGGGGCTTGGATTCCAAGATCATCTCCTCCAGCTCAAAGGTGGGGTCGCAGTGCAGGCGGCCTTTCTGTGGGGGGGGGGAGGGGGCAGGAGCAGAGGGCTGAGCCCAGCCCACAGGGCCACCCCACCCGCCCGGGGACTGTCTTCTGCGCACACAGCTTACGTTGGGCACGAAGCCCGGCTCCACCTTCTTCTCGCTCAGCTCATCCCACAGCACGTGGGCCAGGGACGGGGCTGCCTGCATGTCCTGGAGGCTGGAGAGCCGGTGCTCAGGGTTCACAGTGAGAAGCTGCAATGAGGCCCCCGTCAGCAGGCGGCCCAGCCAGCCCGGCGCCACCCACAGAAGGGCAGCCAGAGACTCAGGGGAGGCCAGAGCTGCGAGGGTGGCAAAGGAACGGTGGGGCCGTTCTGCCAGGATTTACCAGCAGGTGGCGGCAGAGGCTGGCTTCTGCTCCCTAGGAGCCCCGCGGACAAAGCCATTTCCAGTACAGAGTGGAACTTCCGAGCCCCACGGAACCCCCTTCAGGCCAGTGCGCACCGCCAAAGCAGCAGGGGCACGGGGCTGGGCCCCTCCTGGCCCCACAGGCAGCCTCTCGGGGCTCTGATCCAGAGCTCGGCTCTTAGACTCCGCCCCTTCTGGATGGATGGTCCGGTCCTTACAGAACAGTCCTCCAAGTTGGGAATGGCCCAGCCCAGCCCGGGACCACGGGTGGGCGGCAACACTGCACACAGCACCACAGCCCTGTGCACCTCCCGCCCTCCTGCCGGAGGCTCGCAAGCCCCTGGCCTCGTCTCTGCTTGCTCTCTGTCAGGGGCGCCTACCAAGGTTAGGGCCAGAGCCTGGGCCAGGGCCAGGGCAGAGGAGGCTGGGGGTGGGGCAGTGCGGGCCTGCACCCGGCCTGGCACAGGGGACAAGGTCAGCGAGGGTGGCACCCGGCCTGGCACAGGGGACAAGGTCAGCGAGGGCGGCACCCGGCCTGGCACAGGGGACAAGGTCAGCGAGGGCGGCACCCGGCCTGGCACAGGGGACAAGGTCACCCCGGGCCTGCACCCGGCCTGGCACAGGGGACAAGGTCAGCGAGGGCGGCACCCGGCCTGGCACAGGGGACAAGGTCAGCGAGGGCGGCACCCGGCCTGGCACAGGGGACAAGGTCAGCGAGGGCGGCACCCGGCCTGGCACAGGGGACAAGGTCAGCGAGGGCGGCACCCGGCCTGGCACGCGGGGGACAAGGTCACCCCGGGCCTGCACCCGGCCTGGCACAGGGGACAAGGTCAGCGAGGGCGGCACCCGGCCTGGCACAGGGGACAAGGTCAGCGAGGGCGGCACCCGGCCTGGCTCACGGGGGACAAGGTCACCCCGGGCCTGCACCTGGCCTGGCACACCTCCCTCGTACACGCAGACGCAGGAAGCCTGACATCTGGGGGGTCGGCTTTGGTGTACAGTGGTGTGATGGGCTGTGCCCCGACTCCTCACGAGAACAGACAGGAAACCGTGGGCGGGGACCCCACTCGTGGCCTTGAAGAAGCATGCGGTGCCCTGACTGCCGAGGCGCACAGCGAGGGGCTGGACTCGCCTCCTCGCCCAGGCGCTCAGCTGCTCCAGGAAGGGGGCGCACAGTGCCGGTGGCGGCCGGTGCCTGTGAGGTGGCGGGCGGTGAGCCGGGGGTGGGGCTGGGGGGGGGCTCACCTTCCGCAGCAGGGCCACCATCTCCTTGGACCAGGTGGGTGCGTACTGGACGCTGACGGTGCTGAAGAGCTGCACCAGCGACTCCACGGTGTTGCTGGAGTGGATGTCGTACGGCCTCTGTGGGCGAGGAAGCGCGGGGCCCAGGGCCTCCTGCCCACCAGGCGCAAGGGCTGGCGTCCCCAGAGCCCAGGTCTCAGCTCCCGTGCCGCCTGCCCTGGGCCCCGCCCGGAGGCTCACCGGGCCAAGAAGCACATCGCCCCTGGGGCCCGGGCCCGAGGCCAGCCCTAGATGACCAGGGAGGGGGCTGCCTTCCTCAGGGTGGGCTCCTGTGGGGCCCCCCAAGGAGGGGGGAAGGGGAGGACAAGGCCGGGGCGACATCCAGGCTATGGCCCCCGCGGGGACTGACGGAGCGCGGTGCGCCCCCCCCCAACAGCCCCAACGAGACCCTCCTTTGCCAGACGACAGCGAAAGCCCGAGTCAGCCTGGGGATGGCCTCCCCCTCCCCCGCGCTCCGGCCCCCGGGGCAGGGGCGGCCCCGGCTCCATACCCATCCTCGCAGCAGCTCGTACGCCATCACCCCCACGGACCACCAGTCCACCTCGAAGGAATAGCCGGTCCCGCCGTTGACGAAGGAGTAGAAGATCTCGGGGGCTGGCCGACAGAGGGGAGGGAGGGAGGGGGGACGGCGCTGGTCCCTGCCCCTCCTGAGTGAAAGGGGAAGCTCCCCAGCGATCCTGCCCCTGGGGAAAAGGCCCCAGCCGAGCGGGCCCGGCATGTCCTCCCCCGCCCCCCGGGGCTCAGGTAGGAGAAACGGGGTCGGAGGCCAGGGCGCCGCCGGCAGCCTCGGCCTTACCCATGTACGGCTTGGTGCCGGCCAGCGCGGTGGCCCTCTCGCCATCCTTCAGGATGGTGGCGATGTTGAAGTCAGTCAGGTGCGCGTGGCCTGTGAGGAGAGGGCAGGGCCAGTGCAGCACTGGAGATGTGCGCTTGTGGGCAGAGCCCCCCCCCCGCCCCCCCAGCTTACCCCCCCGCCCCCCCGGCTCCCCGGGGCTCCCCACACTCACCCTGCTCATCCAGGAGGATGTTGTCAGGCTTCACATCCCTGAGAGGCACAAGGCAGAAGGACGGGACTGAGTCCACCCACTCCTGCCCAGCCTCACGGCACAGCCGGGGGCCCAGGGGCCGCACCACAGGCGGAGGCGGGACAAGGCAGGGGCCTAACTGCCCTGGCAAAGGGGCAGCCGCCAGCACCCCACCTCCGGACTCCAGATAGAATTCCTAGCTCTCGAGAGCTCACTCACAGGTGCATGCCGCCTGACCCTCCCCAGGACAACAGCAGACCCTCCTGGCCAGAGCCCAGGCTGCCCCTCGTGAGACCCGGGGCTTCACAGAGCCCAGGCTGTCCCCAATCAGACCCAGGGCTTCACAGAGCCCAGGCTGTCCATCGTGAGACCCGGGGCTTCACGCTTCACAGAGCCCAGGCTGTCCCTCCTCAGACCCGGGGCTTCACAGAGCCCAGGCTGTCCATCGTGAGACCCAGGGCTTCACAGAGCCCAGGCTGTCCCTCATCAGACCCAGGGCTTCACAGAGCCCAGGCTGCCCCTCGTGAGACCCGGGGCTTCACAGAGCCCAGGCTGTCCCTCATCAGACCCGGGGATGTCCCTCCTTACACCCAGGGCTTCACAGAGCCCAGGCTGTCCCTCCTGAGACCCAAAGCTTCACAGGCTGTCCCGACGACAGACCCCAGGCTGTGTAACACGCTAGCTCAGGTGTCCTCCTAACTCGCCCTCAGTCCTCTCTGTCCTGACTCCCAGCCACACAGCCCTGGGCTCCTGGGGCCCGGTCATGAGCAGACAGTAGGCTCCCCCAGGGCAGGCAGACAGCATCAAGATGGTTTGCCTTTGTCTTTCCTTTTCTTTTCTGTCAGCCACGCTATCTATGGTGCTTGGGCTCTGTTCCTGAGCTCTTTTCTCAAGGCTGGCGCTCTACCACATTGAACCACAGCATTACTTCTGGTTTCCTGGTGGCTAATTGAAGGTAAAAGTCTCTAAGACTTCCCTGCATGGGCGGACTTCAAACCGCAATCCTCAGATCTCAGCCTCGGAGCAGCTAGGATTACAGGCGTGAGCCACCAGTGCCCGGCTGACTTTGTCTTTTCTTTCTGCTCTGGCTACAGAATTTCAGCCTAGGCTGGGAAGGTGGCCTAGTGGTAGAGTACTTGCCTAGCATGCATGAAGCCCTCAGTTTGATTCCTCAGTACCACATAAACAGAAAAAGCTGCAAGTGGTGCTGTGGCTCAGGTGTAGAGTGTCGCTAGCCTTGAGCAAAAGAAGCTCAGGGACAGTGCTCAGGCCCCGAGTTCAAGCCCCAGGATTGGCAAAAAAAAAAAAAAAAAAGAGTTTCAGCTTAATCTTTGCTCTCTAATTCCATCTTGTTCCTAATTCCACCTGTTGCCAAATGAGGTTTCTAACGTTGGCTGTGTCCTGATTTCACCCATGGTGAGCAAATGTCTACAGGTCAGGTTGAACCCCCAGGACACGGTAGACGTGCAGGCAGGAGCCTTCCAGAGCGCCAGGATGACGGCGACCAACGCACCCTGGAAGCCACCGCCACGAGCGCTCAGCGCCAGAGGAGCTGGAGCCAGGCAGGGATCGGCCCAGTCCACCGTGAGGGACAGGCCCCCGAGGCAGGGCGGGGCTCTGCCGCAGTGTGGACGACCCGCGGGGAGCCGCCGAGACGCCCGGCCAGGTGTGCACACACCTGTGGATGATGTGCTGGCCACGCAGGTAGTCCAGGGCCAGCGCCATCTCGCAGATGTACAGCCGCACCGTGTCCTCGGAGAACTGCACGTTCTGCTGCAGGTGGTAGCGCAGGTCCCCACCCAGGAGCAGGTCCACCACCATGAACATGTCCTCCTCGTCCTGGAAGGAGTACCTGCGGCACAGAGGGCTGGCATGGAGACACGGGGCCAGGGCCACGGCTCCCGTCACGGCGCACGGGAACTTTGTGTCTGAGGACCACGGCCCTCGGTGAGCCGGGGGGCACGGGCGAGCGAGCGAGGGGGACACGGGCGAGCGAGGACACGGGCGAGCGAGGACACGGGCGAGCGAGGGGGACACGGGCGAGGGGGACACGGGCGAGCGAGGACACGGGCGAGCGAGGGGGACACGGGCGAGCGAGGGGGACACGGGCGAGCGAGGACACGGGCGAGCGAGGGGGACACGGGCGAGCGAGGGGGACACGGGCGAGCGAGGGGGACACGGGCGAGTGAGGACACGGGCGAGCGAGGGGGACACGGGCGAGCGAGGACACGGGCGAGCGAGGGGGACACGGGCGAGCGAGGGGGACACGGGCGAGCGAGGGGGACACGGGCGAGGGGGGACACGGGCGAGCGAGGGGGACACGGGCGAGCGAGGGGGACACGGGCGAGCGAGGGGGACACGGGCGAGCGAGGGGGACACGGGCGAGCGAGGACACGGGCGAGCGAGGACACGGGCGAGCGAGGGGGACACGGGCGAGCGAGGACACGGGCGAGCGAGGGGGACACGGGCGAGCGAGGACACGGGCGAGCGAGGGGGACACGGGCGAGCGAGGGGGACACGGGCGAGCGAGGACACGGGCGAGCGAGGGGGACACGGGCGAGCGAGGGGGACACGGGCGAGCGAGGACACGGGCGAGCGAGGGGGACACGGGCGAGCGAGGGGGACACGGGCGAGCGAGGACACGGGCGAGCGAGGACACGGGCGAGCGAGGGGGACACGGGCGAGCGAGCGAGGGGGACACGGGCGAGCGAGGACACGGGCGAGCGAGCGAGGGGGACACGGGCGAGCGAGGGGGACACGGGCGAGCGAGGGGGACACGGGCGAGCGAGGACACGGGCGAGCGAGGACACGGGCGAGCGAGGACACGGGTGAGTGAGGAGGACACGGGTGAGTGAGGAGGGCATGGGCGAGCGAGGGGGACACGGGCGAGCGAGGGGGACACGGGCGAGCAAGGGGGACACGGGCGAGCGAGGAGAGCATGGGCGAGCGAGCGAGGGGGACACGGGTGAGTGAGGGGGGCCCCGGGGAGTGAGGACAAGGTGGTCCTCTGTGAGCAAGGCCGGGGCCCGCACAGATGGCCGAGGCCACAGTACGGATGAGGAGGGAGGAGCTCCCCCGCTCCATCATTGTGGTCTGCACAGCCAAGCTCTCCCATGCTCGGGCCTGCGTACGACCTCACTCCATACCGGCCCAGACCCCTGGGCCGCCATGTCCAGCCGCAGGTCAGCCCGGCCGTTCCTCCTCAGTACAAAGGCAGACGCAGGCCCCGAGCCTCGCCCAGGCCTCTGGGGGGTGGCCAGGGTCTTCCTGTTGTGAGGACTCCAGGAAAACCCCCGGCAGGAGGCAGGGTTGGGCTCCAGAAAGCCTGGAACAATGGCTCCAGGTTCGCTGTCCACCAGGCGGTGTTGCTCTGCTAATGGACACTGGGACCCTGGATGGGGAGGATGAGGGTGGGGGGGGGACCCAGAGGTGAGGCAGGGAGGACTCTGGAGAGGACGGGGGCAGATCCCTGTGCCTCCCAGTTGGGCTCGGAGCTGCTCCGAGGGGAGGCTGGGTATTGAACCGAAGGCCTCAAGCAGGCTCGGCAAGCACTTTGCCTCTGGCCTGGAGCTCGTTTTGCTGCAGGCAACTCCAGGTCAACTCCTGATCTCTCCTCACTCTCTCAGCACCAGAAAGCATGGAGGCTCCTCCACGGTGGCAGGCTCTGGGGGACGCTGCACCAACCCCAGCAGGCCAGGGGCTGCGGGACCCCTACAGGCTGTAAGCACAGGAAGGCGAGCGGGCGGAGAGATGCAGGGAGGGCAGGAGGCAGGGACCAGCAAGGAGGGCGGCCCAGGGAGGCGAGGGCAGGGGTCCGGGAGGAGTGCCCTCCACAGGCGTGCGTGCACACAGGGCCGGGAGGCGTGTCCCCACAGGCGTGTGCACGCAGGGCCGGGAGGCGTGTCCCCGCAGGCGTGTGCACGCAGGGCCGGGAGGCGTGTCCCCGCAGGCGTGTGCACGCAGGGCCGGGAGGCGTGTCCCCGCAGGCGTGTGCACGCAGGGCCGGGAGGCGTGCCCCCGCAGGCGTGTGCACGCAGGGCCGGGCAGCTCACCAGAGGTTCACCAGGAAGGCGTGCTCGATCTCCCTCAGGACCTCCAGCTCCCGGAAGACGTTGCGCACCTCGTCCCGCTCGATACACTGCTGCTTGCTCATGTACTTCATGGCATACATCTTCTCCGTGTCCCTCTTCTGCACGATGCACACCTGCAGGCCAAGGGCAGCTCAGCAGGGCGCCTCGGGTGAGGGCACTTCAGCCCCTCCGCCCGGGCAGCACCGGGAGGACCGGGCTTTCCGCAGACAGGCGGGGCCCTGCTGCAGGGCCCCAGATGAGCGCCCGAGCCGCCCCGCGGGCCAGCCCGCCGAGCCCCTCCCCAGAGCCTTTCCGGGACCTGCATTATCATGGGGCTTGTGGGAAGTGGGGGGTAGGTGAGAGAACCCACTTAGCGCAGAGCTGCGCGTCGGGAAGCCTCGTCGCCCGCAGCGCCACTCTCCACCACGACAGGGCGTCCGCCCAGCCCTGAGGGTGCGACACCTTCTGAGCAGTGAGCCTCCAAGTGTTGGGCAGCGGGGCTGGCATCGCTAACCAGCTGCTAATTGCTTGGCAGAGAGAAGCCGGGCAAAGAGAGCAGCGAGGCGCACGGAGCGAGGGGAGGGGCGCCTGGAGGGCCGCGTGGCTGAGGGGTATTAATCAGTCAAGGACAAAGATCCCCAGAGGAGAGTCAGGAGTTGAGGCACGGGGACTGTGGCTACGGAGCCAGAACCCCACCCCTGCTGCAAGGCATGGAGACTCAAGGTGGTGGAGTAAGCAGGGCCGGTGGTGAGCGTCTCCATGCCTGCACCGAGCGAGAGCTCCAAGTGGAGGGGGAAGAAGTGACTCCCACGCTCCCTGCCCCAAGGCCACGGCGTCAGCCTCCGCCAAACCTCTGGATCCTGCCCCAGGGGCCCCCACCGCCTGGACTGGGAATGCACCTAAGATGGGAGCATCTGCACACAGGATACGTAAGTCAGTGCATGCAACGCAGCACCTACACACCGGGGTCCATCCAGGGCCCTGTGCCCTGGTGCCCTGCAGCACCCCTGGGGTGGACAGGGAAGCGGGGCCTCTGTCACACAGGCGCCTTAGTGACACTTGCAAGGACATCTGGGGTGCCAAGCAGGAATGCTATGCTGAGCAGTGAAGCTGAGCAGACACACAATGCGTGCACAAACAGGAAGGAGCCCCTGGGGACAGGGGCTGGGTGACCCCTTTTTGGCTGCACTCCCTGTCACGTGACTGTGGCAAGCCTGGCAAGACACCCTGGTGTGGCTGTGTGCCGTGGCGTGAGGGCTGCCAGTGGCTGCTGATCTCCAGGATTTCTGGGTGCCAACGCCACACATGCCCCTTCCATCACCCAGAGATGCAGCCTACATTGTAACCACGGCTGCTGTTTCCAAGGCAACACCATGCACACCAGTACCATGCCCACAGGCATGTAGCCAGCCTGAGGGATGGGGCGTGAGGCAGCATCTGCCCCTCCCAAGTCCTCCCATCCAGCCCAAGCCCCGTCAGGTCCCTGCACAGGCCACCAAGACCCTGCAAGCTCTGTCCCAAACTGCCTCTGCTGGGCCTGGTCCTCAAGGTGTGTCGCTTCCTGCCTCCAAAGACTCCCCCAGGGCTGGGAACAGGGCCTAGTGGTAGAGTGCTCGCCTCGCATACATGAAGCCCTGGGTTTAATTCCTCAGTACCACATATACAGAAAAAGCCAGAAGTGGCGCTGTGGCTCAAGTGGTAGAGTGCTAGCTTTGAGGGAAAAAGAAGGAGAAGGAGAAGGAGAAGGAGAAGGAGAAGGAGAAGGAGAAGAAGAAGAAGAAGAAGAAGAAGAAGAAGAAGAAGAAGAAGAAGAAGAAGAAGAAGAAGAAGAAGAAGAAGAAGAGGAAGAAGAAGAGGCAGAAGCCGCCGCTGTCAGGGACAGTGCTCAGGCCCTGAGTCCAAGCCCCAGGACTTGCAAACAAACAAACAAAAAAGACTCCCCCATACCAGCACTCTGCTGCCTGGAGACTGAGGCCCAGGGAGCAGGGCTGCAGGAAGCATGCAGAGGAGGGGAGGCTGAGTCCCATGTCCTGCCCCGCCCTTGTGCCAGGCCCTGGGGTATCCAGTGCCTTCCCTGCAGAAGGGCTGGAGCACTTCCTGCCTCCCTGAACCAAGAGGATGGGAAGAGGTTTCCCACAGCGTGCAGGCCATTGGGAAGCATGGCCGCCGAGAGGGGCCGGGGTCCAGGCAGAGTTTTCATGGGGCACGCTGACCACCGCACTTACGACCCCTTTGCCATCAAGCACGTGCTCACATGACCTCTGCCGCTGGGTCCAGGCCGGGGACCCGAGGCCGAGCAGACATCCAGAGCCTTCTCCCATTCCGCTGTATTGCCTTTGCTTGCCCTGTCTGCACACTGTTAACCGTCTGGACGCAGGGGCTCTTCAGGTGCCCAAGGCCAGCCCTTACGCCCACAGCCTCCCCATCCAGTCAGGGGGCCCCGAGGCCCTGCACCTGCCCGTAGCCCAGCCGCACCTCACTGTTCAGTAGCCTCTGACTTGTAGGGCTGCCTATTTCGCTGATGAGAGAGAGCTTTGTGCTGGGTGAATACAACCCTGCAAGTTGCTCATGCTCAGAGTATCTTCCAGGCCTTCAGCTCACAGGCCTGGTCAGGTGAACGACAGCTCCAAGGATGTGCCTCGTTCTCAGAGCCTGAGGATGAAGAGGGGACTCTGCAGAAACGATGTAACTAAGGGCACAGCCGGGAAATCATCCTGGGTTATGTGGGAGCCTAAGCGCAGCAATGCGGCGAATCGCACGAGAGGCCTCGCCACGCATCGCAGTGGCCTCGGGGACACTGCAAGAGGCCCCCAGGCATGGCGTGTGGGGAACACAGCCAAGAGAAGTTAGGGAGGTGAGGAGGCTTCTCCTCCGGGTCCCTGTGTCACCCGATCCAGCCCAGGTAAACTTGCTCCATACTTCTGGTCTCGAAGACCATAAGTAAACACCCCCTCAAGGCCACTTGTGGCAGCATCGATAGAAAATGAATATGCGGTCTTGGTGCTCCCGGTGCCACGGAGCCAGAGATGAGCCTCCACCCTGATGACCATGGCATGCATCCATCTGTGCTGGGGGGCACTCCCTTCTCAAGCTGCCACGGCTGCTGGTGCCACGGGAGCCAGAGATGAGCCTCCACCCTGATGACCGTGGCGTGCATCCATCTGTGCTGGGGGGCACTCCCTTCTCAAGCTGCCATGGCTCCTGGTGCCCCGGAGCCACAGAGATGAGCCTCACATTGGTGACCATGGCATGTATCCATCTGTGCTGGGGGGCACTCCCTTCTCAAGCTGCCACGGCTCCCGGTGCCACAGGAGCCACAGAGATGAGCCTCCACCCTGATGACCATGGCATGCATCCATCTGTGCTGGGGGGCACTCCCTTCTCAAGCTGCCACGGCTGCTCTGGGAAGGACCTGGGCACGAGGCTCAGGCAGAACCATGCAGAAGGAAGCCCAGGAAGTAGTCTTGCCAGGAGGCCTTTAGAAGATCTCTTGTCCATCAGGCCGTAAATTTGGTCCTTCCTTTACCTTTCTTCTCTTTAATTTAAAAAAGTGTCTGGGAAGTTGTCCTCAAGATAGCTGATGGTCTTCCTGGCTGCCCCAGGCCCAGATCTGTGAACACACTGGGGTCCCAGGAAGGGGCCGCTCAGTTCAGCTTTGCCCTGCTCAACCCTGCCCCATGGGAGGACGGGAAGAGCATGTAACGCGTGTCATGAGGACCATCAGCCAGCAAGTGTGTAGACAAAGGGGTCTGAAGGACACAAGGAGTCCTGACTGCCCCAGGCCACTGCAGGGAATGACAGGGAAAAGCAGGGGTCAGACGTGTGGGCAGCCGGCCACAGCACAGGCCACTGCAGGGACTGACAGGGTCGTGGGCAGCCAGCCACAGCACAGGCCACTGCAGGGACTGACAGGGTCGTGGGCAGCCGGCCACAGCACAGGCCACTGCAGGGACTGACAGGGTCGTGGGCTGCCGGCCACAGCACAGGCCACTGCAGGGACTGACAGGGTCGTGGGCAGCCGGCCACAGCACAGGCCACTGCAGGGACTGACAGGGTCGTGGGCAGCCGGCCACAGCACAGGCCACTGCAGGGACTGACAGGGTCGTGGGCTGCCGGCCACAGCACAGGCCACTGCAGGGACTGACAGGGTCGTGGGCTGCCGGCCACAGCACAGGCCACTGCAGGGACTGACAGGGTCGTGGGCTGCCGGCCACAGCACAGGCCACTGCAGGGACTGACAGGGTCGTGGGCGGCCAGCCACAGGCCACTGCAGGGACTGACAGGGTCGTGGGCTGCCGGCCACAGCACAGGCCACTGCAGGGACTGACAGGGTCGTGGGCTGCCGGCCACAGCACAGGCCACTGCAGGGACTGACAGGGTCGTGGGCTGCCGGCCACAGCACAGGCCACTGCAGGGACTGACAGGGTCGTGGGCGGCCAGCCACAGGCCACTGCAGGGACTGACAGGGTCGTGGGCTGCCGGCCACAGCACAGGCCACTGCAGGGACTGACAGGGTCGTGGGCAGCCGGCCACAGCACAGGCCACTGCAGGGACTGACAGGATCGTGGGCAGCCAGCCACAGGCCACTGCAGGGACTGACAGGGTCGTGGGCTGCCGGCCACAGCACAGGCCACTGCAGGGACTGACAGGGTCGTGGGCTGCCGGCCACAGCACAGGCCACTGCAGAGACTGACAGGGTCGTGGGCTGCCGGCCACAGGCCACTGCAGGGACTGACAGGGAAATGCCCTGAGGTGTTGGCAAGACAATTCAGCAAAGCTGGGCTGCAAAGAACTTTAAAAAAAAAAAAACGACAATTATTTTTCAAATTATTATTTTGAAAGCCAGTGGAAATTTTCAGAATGGAAACAAATGCGAGCCCCCTGGTTTCCTCTCCAGCCCCTCCCTGGCTGACATCTCTTTCTGCCAGGTGGGAAGAACCCTGGGTTTGCCAGCCACAACACTGGCCGCTGACAGGGCGAGCTTCCTGTGTTCCGAGCGCACGCCATCGGGAGGCCCAGGTGCCAGCCACCCTGGACGGGAGATTTGGCCTCCTCCCTGGAGGTCAGGCTCAGGAGAAGCCCCCCTCAGCGCTGGCGTGAGCGCCCCTACATGACAGGCTGCGCGGAGGGCAGCAGCAGGGCCCGGACTCGGCCTGGAGAGGCGAAGGTGGGTGGGCGGGCGGGGCGGTGGACGGGGCGCGGGTCCTCCGGCCTGGCGGCCTAGGGCTCGGGGGACTCACGGGCTGGGGTCCCGTGCCGGCGGCAGTGCTACTCTACGCAGGGCTGCCTCTCAGGGCACAGTGACTACGGCCCCACGCCCGGCCCAGAAGAACGCGTGGGCCCTGCCGTCCATTCGTTCCTCCCCCCGGGGAAGCTGCTCAGGTGACCCACACTTCTCTGCGGTCCGTCTGTCTCCAGGAGGGCCTCGTGAACGCCGCCCTCGCGATGCCCACCGCAGGAGGGAGGATGCCGAGGCGCCGCTGCTGGCCCCAGCCACCGGGAAAAGCTGGTGGTTCTGCAGAGTCCACGTGGGAGCAGGAAGGAGCAGGTGGGGGCCCAGGGCTCCTCAGCCGCTGGGCTTTGGGGTCTGGAACATTCTCAGCTAGATGAGACAGAAGCAAAGCTCCCGGATCTTTCTAGGGGGCAACCTTGTGCAAGGAACCAGAGGTGTGGGTGACTCATGGCTTCTCCCCGGTGCTGGGGTGAATGCCTCCAGCCCTCATGAGTGGGTCCAGGTGGCCCCCAAAGGCATGACCCCCTGGAACCTTAGGGTGGCCTATTTGGGGCAAAGGGCTCTGAGGGTGGAATTAAGCTGAAAGTCTGAAGGGTACGGATTGTGACAAACCCTACATCATCGACAGGAGGCCTATGAGGGATAAGACACAGGCAGGCACAGAGGTCAAGACTGTGTGCAGACGATTCAGAGCCAGCGGTAAAGACGTTGGCCTGGAAGAAGGGGAGCTGGAGAGGGGCCGCTACAAGCTGAGGCCTGCCAGGGGCCTCGGCAGCCACAGAAGGCGGGAGAGGCCATGACGCCTCCCGAAGGAGCCCACCCTGCCTAGCTTTCAGACCTCTCCAAGGCCGCACTCCTGATGTTTGCAGCTAGCATGCCTCAGGACTTTGTTGTAGCAGATGTAGGAAGGCAAACCCTGGCCTTTTCCTGCACATGCCCCTTGTGGAAACACCAGCACATCCTGCTAACTTGGCCACTTTTTTTTTTCTTTTGGTGGTACCGAGGTTTGAACTTAGGGCCTTGTTCTTCCTAGGCAAATACTCTACCATTCGAGTCACTCCACCAACCCCTTTGTGCGTTGGTTATTTCTGAGCTAGGCTCCTGCTTTATAAAGCCCAGGCCACCCTGGACTACAATCCTCCCGTCTGTGCTTCCCCTTGCCACGGACGGGCTATTGGAGCAGACCACCCCGTCCAGCCACAGGCTGAGACTTGAACTGCAATCCCCCCTTCTATGCCTCCCAACTAGCTAGGATTGCAGGCTTGAGCCACACTGCACTTACCTCTTCCCCATCCTAGCGCTTTCTCTACCTGAGCTCGTGACTCTCGTGACTGTACCTGACGTGAGCTGAGCGCAAGCTGATGACCTCTCACTGCTCTGCCTTTCACCATTACTTGTCTCTCTACCGGTCTGGATTCATCTGGTGACTCTTCAAAGGCTCCAAATCCTTCCCCTCCTCTTAGTCCCAGGCTCCTGACCTTTTTCCCATCTTCTACCCGGGCCTGGGGAGGCGGGGAGCCCAGCGAAGGCTAGCCCGGCCTCGCCACGGCTGCCGGGGGCCAGGCTGCGGGGCCTCCTGGCTGTCCTCAGGCACAGCTGCTCGGCTGCCGCTGGCGTAACCAAGGACTTCAGTGGAGGCTGCTGAGGAGGAGAGGTGGACGCCCAGATGGAAAGGCCGGGCTCCGCCAGCCTCTGCCATCAGTCAGCCCTGCTCCCGCCCCATGGGGAAGCCGCAGAGGGCGGCAGGTTGGAGTCTGTGCAATCCCTGCTCAGAGGGACCCAAGGGACCTCAGGCCCAGCACATCAGTGCTTCTAAAAGTGAGAGGAAGGCCGTCTGATGGACGGCCATCCGGCTGAGCCTCAGCGGCTGAGAGCAGGCCCAACTGAAGTACTTCCTCACGAGAAATCGGTCTGCTTTCTGGGCCACTCCCTCCAACATTGCACTTGTTCGTGACAAAGAAGCAGCAGAATCCAATCTGAGCAACACGAACCCTGCTGGTCCCAGGCCACGGGGGGCCGTGTAAAATGCCACGGCACAGCCCAGAATAGGCTGGTGACTAATGGTGGTGTAATTGCCATGCTAATTGAATGCTGTTTACGCATTTTGCAGACTTAAAGTGATTCACCCCAAGTGCTTCTTCTTTCCAAGTAATTTCTGTTCCCCAGAAAGCAAAGACCTGACAACAGGTACTTAACAGTCTCCAAACACTGCAATGAAACCATGTCCCGGCCTTGGGCACCACGGGATGGGCCTCCTGGGTGTCCACAGAGCCACGGGGCTCTTCGCCTCCCAGGGCTCTGTCCAGGGGCCGGTCAGCAGCACACAAACGGGAAACCCAGTGCTTTGATGGGCCTGGAGGCGTCTGCCGTGTCCAAGGGCTGACCCTGAAATGGGGTGACCGGGGATGCTTACGGAGGAACAGGGTCCCCTGAGCACAGCTAGTGTCTCAGGCAGGCAAGAGGAAGAGGGTTCTGAGGGCCCACAAGGGGGTCCCGATCGTACACAAGACACCGGGATCCCACGACCACACGTCCTGCGGCCATGGGGTGAGGCCGCCCCCGACCAGTTCTTGATGGCCTTCTCCCTGAACAAGGAACCCAGGACCTGTCACCAGCCTAGACTCTTCCATGTCTCTGGAGCTGGCGTTCCGTGCTGGCCCCTAACCATCATCCAGGGGAGGCTCCAGGGCCTTGAGCAGTGTCTTCCGGTGGGAAGGCTATTGCAGGGGTGGGAAGGGCCAGAGCTGGAGTTCCGCTTTCCCAAGCTAAGCATCCCAATGCGCAGTGGCCGGCAGAGTTAGATGCTTCCG
Organism: Perognathus longimembris pacificus; assembly: GCF_023159225.1. Classification (NCBI taxonomy): domain Eukaryota; kingdom Metazoa; phylum Chordata; class Mammalia; order Rodentia; family Heteromyidae; genus Perognathus; species Perognathus longimembris. Next base: position 1,093,667 of record NC_063162.1, on the reverse strand, counting down.
GTGCCGTGGGAAACGACCACACACCTCTCACAAGGCGGAAGAGACAGGCAGACCCCTGGGGGCCCCCAGAGCAGCTGACGAGGCCTCCTGATTCTCCACCCGCTGCGTGTCATCGGAATCCCCCGTCACTCCTGGCTGTCACTCGGCACAGTGACTGATTCGCCTGGCTGGAGGTCCAGGGGGGAGAAGAGCAGCCTGGGGTGGCCTCCAACACCCACCACGTGTGTTCCTGACGTGGGCCAGCACCCCCCCGCCCCGGTGAGAACAGCACGTCTGCAAGGGGGCGTGGACCCCCCACTCTGGCAAGGACAGTCCAGTAGGCCACCCCCCCCGCACCCCACCCCAGTGAGGACAGGCACCATTCTTGATCTATGCTCATTCCTGGCTTCAGCTGCTTCCAGCCAAAGCCACCATTCAATGGGAAACTCATCCCTGGACTGTCGTTGCAGCTGCATCCGGACCGGGTCCCTGGGCGTTCATGGCTGCACCCCGACTCAGTCCCTGGCTGATCCTCCTTGACCCTTTCTTCCTGACCACCCGTGGCTCCCTGACTTTGGGCGAGGGCTCCTAGCAGACCTCCCGTAGTTCTCTTGCTGCCCTCCGCCCTGCAGTCAGGATCTGTGTGGCACTAGACTTCACAGGCCCCCCCCCCTACTTCCTTCTGCACAGGAACCCGGGGCGTCTGCCCCTCAGGCTCCGCCCAGAGCCCAGCGTGGCCCCTTTCTGAGCTGTCTGGCCGTGGTGGTGCCACCTGCTCTCTGCTCACAACAGACGGAGCACGTGAAGTGGGTGTGGCCGTCGGCCCCTCCTAGCTGGGGCCCTCGCTTCTGGCTTTCCTGACCTCCTCAAGTGCTCAGGGGAGGCCCACCATAGCTCAAGCGCCCCGGAAGAGCTGTGGAGAAGGCTGGACGGAGGTGCAGGCAGCCCCCAGGACACACACACCTTTGGTGAGTGGGTCTGGCAAAACAGAAGAGTCCAAAGGCACAGGAGCACTAGCGGCAGAAACCGTGCCTCGAGGCAGAACCACCGGAGCTCAACAAACCACACAGGGGAAGGGAGAGGCAGGGGCCCGCAGGACCTGACCTGTGGAATAATCGGGGATGATGATAAACAGTCCACGGCCATCAGGAGAATGAGCGTCGGGGTCACTGACCATGGTAGGTGTGAACAAGTGCCGTGGCTATTTGGGTAAAAATGTGCTTATCTCTGGGAGACATCACCGAAATATTGACAAGAAGAGGAGCCGCTCTGAAATGCATCTGAAATAGCCCGGCGTGTGGGCGGGGGGGGGAGGGGCGGCGGTGGAAGCAAGATGAGCATCAGGTTAGGAGCGGGGTAGGCTGAGAGGCGTGCAGGGTGGAGGCAGTGGGGGTGGAGACGGTGCAGGGCAGAAGCGGGGGGGGGCCTCTATTTCTGTACATATTGGCAGCTTTAACTATCAAGAATTAGAGAGATTTCAGGACACACTGGTGTGGCTCAGAAGCCAGAGCGGTGGGCCTCAGTCAATGGCGGCCGGCAGCGGGGAGGCTGGCTCTGCCCTGCCCTGTGGGAGCGCTGCACCTGCCACATCTTGGGCCATGGGGGTGCGGCCCGCACAGGACCTGCCTCCACGCCTGCGCTTTGCCAGGGGGCGGGGGCAGCCTTCAGCAGCTCAGCGGTGGCCCCAGAATGCCCATCCGAGGGAGAGCCGGGGCACGGGGTGAGTGGCCTCCTGACCACCAGCTCCCAAATCTCAGGCACCCCGCTGGCCTGGTGGCCGCGCCCGTCGCCCAGAGGCCAAGGATCCGGCAAGGGCACGGCCTCCGCAACAAGGGCCCGGGGAGGAGGCCGTCCGCGCGCCCGGCCTGGCCAGCGGGCAGGCCTGACCAGCCTCAGCAGGCACCTGTGCGGGGAGCCCCCAAACACCAGCCAGGATGAGGGGCGAGGTGGGAGGGCCACGCACACACCTTCCCGGGGAAGAGGCAGGAAGACAGACACCAACACCGTCCTGCTCTGGAGCCAGTCACAAGGGAGATGGCTATTTTAAGGCACCAATCGCAGCCTGGTGACCCTGAGAGGGGCCGGCACATTCACGCGGCGCTCTGGCCCACTTAGGAACAGTCGCTAACGCCCTGCTCCTTCTCTGCTCCTCAGAGGGGGCCTGGCAGGCTTCTTTGTCTGGTGGCAGAGACAGCAAACCAATGACAGAGGAGGGGCTTGCAGTGGGCTGCTGCTTCTGGTTCCAGTCCACAGGGCCCCCAACCTCCATCGTATCTGTGGCCCCGTGGCACCCTCAGCCCTGTGACATCCTCAGCCCTGTGACATCCTCAGCCCTGTGACACCTCAGCCCTGTGACACCTCAACCCAGCGACATCCTCAGCCCTGTGACAACCTCAGCCATGTGACACCTCAGCCCTGTGACATCCTCAGCCCTATGACATCCTCAGCCCTGTGACACCTCAACCCAGCGACATCCTCAGCCCTGTGACACCTCAGCCCTGTGACACCTCAGCCCTGTGACACCTCAGCCCTGTGACACCTCAGCCCTGTGACAACCTCAGCCGTGACATCCTCAGCCCCGTGACATCCTCATCCCTATGACATCCTCAGCCCCGTGACCTCAGCCCCGTGACATCCTCAGCCCTGTGACCTCAGCCCTGTGACATCCTCAGCTCTATGACATCCTTAGCACCGTGACATCCTCAGCCCCGTGACCTCAGCCCTGTGACCTTCTCAGCCCTGTGACACCTCAGCCCTGTGACCTTCTCAGCCCTGTGACACCTCAGCCCTGTGGCACCTCAGCCCTGTGACCTTCTCAGCCCTGTGACCTTCTCAGCCCTGTGACACCTCAGCCCTGTGACAACCTCAGCCCTGTGGCACCTCAGCCCTGTGACACCTCAACCCAGCGACATCCTCAGCCCTGTGACATCCTCAGCCCCGTGACCTCAGCCCTGTGGCACCTCAGCCCCGTGGCACCCTCCCCCGCCCCCGGGGTGCCCTCCGCTCATGTCTCTGAGTAGAGCTGCCCCCAGCAGACCGGGCCTCTCTTCCATGCAGGGAGGAGGCCCGCCTCTGCAGCCGGGACTGGCCGCCTCCTGGCCTCTGAGAGCCCGCCCCCGCTGTGCACACGGCCTCCTCTGGGCTCTCTGACCGGAACCTCCGACCCCGGGGCGAGGGTCCTGTTTGATTCTCAGCATCTCCCCATCTTCAAAGCCACGGTGGCCAGCACCCCTGACCTTCACGAAGCAAAGCCTGTGGTGGGAGCCCCTTAGAGCGAGAGGCGGGGTCATCGAGGCCTGATTGCAGCCAGCAGCCCCACACAGGGCCCCCTCAATCTGAAGGGTGTAGGTGGGGGCGGGGGGAGCGGGGCCCATGTGACTTCCAAAGAGGTCTGTGGCTGTGGGGCCCGGGGGGGTCAGCGGGGGGACCCCCAGACAGGCTGGGCACCTAGAGACCGCAGCACCTACCATGGTCCTAAGCGGGAAACGTCTGGCGCAGAGCGGCACTGGGCATGAGCTCTGTGGGTGGGCTCGGGCTGGGGAAGCCCCGCCGCCAGGCCCCCGAGGCTCCGAGTGCCCCTCACCTGTGCAGGACTCGGAGCTGGGCACCTCCACAGCTCCTCTGCTGGGGCCCCGGGTCACCAGCTCAGACCCCTGAGCATCCCACAGGACGTGCACGCGTGTGCATGCGCACGTACACACACTCACCGCAACTAGAGAAACCTGCAGCCAGTCCGCACCAAGCCATCCGAGGCTCCAACCAACAGACAACCACTACCCCTGCTCCGAGGTCTCCCGAAAGAGGCCCCACGACATCTGCCTGGCCAAGGTGAAGACGTGGACTCGGCAGGGTGGCGTGCCAGGGCTTGGGCGGCTGGGGCAGCAGGGGCCAGGGCTCCGGTGCCTGCCATGAACGCAGGTGGCCACACTCAGAGGGGCCCCGGGCCGTGGCATGTGCCTCGCCGGCCACGGGAGCAGCTTTCCCTCCAGCACCGGGACCCGGCTGGGGAGGAGGGGAGCAGCAGGCAGGGCCGCCATGGATATGTACAGAGCCACAGTGTCTCAGAAGAAGGGACAAGAAATCCCTACTTGCAGGGGCACAACAAGCACAATGACATGATGTCGAACCGCAACAGAAAGAGCAGCTAATAGCAAAATGTAACACACATAGCACGACCTGAGTAAACATCTGGGTCCCTAGCTGGGTAAGACGCCATCGTTCCTCGTGGTTTATCTTACAACGCAATCCGCACTCGACTCCCGGGATCTTGTCTTTCACCTCACCCAACGTGTTTCCCAGTTCAGTCGGGAAGGTAAACGTGAAAATAGGGGAGATTTTTAGAGGGTCGAAATGGAGACACACTCAGGCCACCGCAGACCACATGGCGTGGCAAGAGATAACGTGAGCCATGACAGAAGCCTAGGGGAGTGTGAGGACGTAACTGTCCCTCTCGGGCCGGGGCGGGGGGGGGCGCCCACAGTGGCTCAGGACTGAGCGGCTCCAGGCAGACAGGCTCTTCTGCCATGTTTCTTGCTCCAAAGGTGCATGTGTCCATCCTCTTGGGAAATAAAAGCCGGGTGAAACAGCCGCAGCTAGATACAGGCGCAGACTTCGTGCACGTCTGGGGTGGCCTCGTCACTAGCAAGGTTCCCAAGAAGGGGCCCCTGGCACAGACAGGAGGCAGCAGGGGACTGAGAATGGAGCAGCCAGCAGCTTGGAGCCTGGCCTGGAGGGCAGGCTGGGGTGCATGGGGTAGGGGAGAGGGCCGTGCCCGAAACTCTGCCGGAGGAGTGTAGGGAACGCTTGGGACTCGGCTGCAGACGAGCCCTCCAGAGCAGTCACCCACCACAGGACTGCTGGGAAAGGCCGGCCCCAGACAGGTCTTCCACAGGCCAGTGTGTCCCCATCAGTGCCACTCTGCTTCCGACGGGTGCCCCGTCACCTCCCTACTGAGAGGGGGTACGGTCAGTTCCTTCAACGTGCTTGTAACCAGTTTACTTGTTCCCTCCCTCCCCACCCCTCCCCCTCCCCCACACCAGGCATGGGATGGGATAATGGCAGCCACAGGCCAGAATTCAATTTCCTAGATTCAGAGCAAAACTAATCAGAGAGGCTGGGGCGTGGGGGCGGGGGTGGCGGCTTCCCAGACGCCTGGCCTTTTCTAACCCCTGGGCGTGAGCCAAGATGGCCCCACGTTTTTAATCACAGTGCAGAGTGGCCAGGGGCAGGGAGGGAGAGCAGAGAACGTGCAGGCGAGACCGGTGTCCAGAGCAGACCGAATCGATTCTCTCCATGTCTTGGTTACTCCCACACAGGTGACACGTCTCAGAATTGATTGTGGCCGCATCACTCCCTAGATACGAGCTGGACAGCAGAGGAGAGACGGGGGGAAGGGAGTGTGGCGTGTGGGAGGGAGCAAGGGAGGGAGGGAGGGGCGCCCACGCACCGCGATGGCTGCTGGGGGAAAAGCAGGTGCACAGCGACCCTATGCAGGGCAGAGCCTGGGCACCGCCCGCCCCGGGTGAGGCTCCGGAGCGCCATCCCACAGGCACAGGGCCAGGGGGAAGGGTCCTCTCAGCAGCCTTCCATGCAGCCAGGGGTCCCCACGTTCTGTACCCCATCTTGCAGCTAGTCGCGGGCTGTGGGCTGGGCCACCATCTCCCCCTCTCTTGGAAAACAGACCCTGCTCTGAGACACGAGTTCTCTCAGCTTCGGATATCCATGGGGTGGCCCCGTCCCACGCTCTTCAAGGCTGAGCTACCATTTTGGAAGGCACGGAAACCTGGCCAAGCGGTAACTCCACCCCAAAGGGATCCTTCCCACAAGGCTTTGAGCGTTCCGCTAGGATGCCCCTTGGAGTACTGGCTCCATAGGGAAAGCAGGCAGGAGGCCAAGTGCACCGTCAGGGCCTAGTGCCCCCTGCAGGTGGTTTCTGGTACTCAGCTCATGCTGGACGAGGGATGAACGTGAAAAGCTAGTGCTTAGAAAGCCGCAGCTTCCGTGCTGGGCAGCACCAAGGTCGCCTGATGTGTGGCTGGGGACAGACATTTCAGCTAGCTGGCTCTTCTGGTCTTTATCCTCACCCTCATGCTGGCCACCTGACACTAATCTTCCTATTTCTACATCTCTGCCTTGATCTACACTTCTGAACATCCGTCTGTATTCTGGCACTCCATAAGAACTGCTTATTCTTCATTACAGGAGCTGGTTCACCAGATTCTGCTCTTCCCACTGTGACTTTCTACTCACGAAAACCAGAATCACAAACATCAGCCTCAAGTGCCCCTGGTGTTGGCTCAGAAGGTCACGTCCAGGATCACCCTACGACCCAGCAATTCCCCCTCTGTATACAAAAATTACAAACAGAGATCCAGAGGCTTCCAGATGTGTCCACGGCAGCGTTATTCACAAGAGCTAAACAACAGAAGTACCTCACACGCCCGTCAATAAGTGCAAGAACACACGTAGGACGGACAAGCACTTGAACGTCACTCCACCTTAAAAAGTAAGGAATCTGAGACGTGATGTGCCAGGAGCAATCTCTGTGGACGTTGTGCTACGTGAATGTGATTTCACCTAAATAATGCAACTGAATGCTGTCTGACACCCCCAAAACCAATTCTTATGGTGAAATCCTAGCCTCCCCTATGCCAATATTAGAAATGGGGTGGCTATCTCCTAGGTGAGGTTTATGCCCCCCCCCCCCCCGCAAGGACTCCCAAGAGGTCTGATCTTCCTCTCACCCTGCGAGGACACATAGAAGGCTCAGAAAGCGGGTCCAAAGGGGCATGATCTCCCTGTATATGACTGTTAAAATGGGGTGACGGGGAGACAGTAGAGACCAGGTCTGTGAAACCAAAAACCTCTTGTCAAATGGTATTTCCCACAGGTTTGGGTCAGCGACCCTATATTATGTAACTAAAACCAAACAACTACTCAACATATAAAGGTCAAAAATTGACCTCTCAGTGGATCACAATAGCTCAAAAGCTATGTATGTATGTTCATATAAGACTATTGTCGACATACTGTCTATTGTAGACATTACATTTAAAGCCCTAGGCGAATTTCCTTTGGAGTAGGACATGTGGCTACTGTATATGGTTTTGGTACACTGTGTATTGTATATATGTCTACCTGACCTAGGGAAAGGAAAGAAAAACACGGTCTAAGATAACACAAGAAATGCACATACTGCCCTACTATGTAACTGTACCCCTTTTGCACAACACCTTGTCAAAAAAATTTTGTTTAATAAATAACTCAATTTAGAAAAAAAGAAAGTGGGTCCATACCATACCAAAAACTACCTTGATCCTAGACTTCGAGTCTTCAGGACTGAAAGAGGAAACAAATGTCCATGGTTGGAACATCCACCCCATGGCACCTTTGTTATAGCAGTCAGAAATGAGTAAGACCATGAGGCCTCCAGAGAAGAAAATGCATGGGAGAGAAAGCAGAGCACTGGCTGCAAGGCACGGGTTATGATTTAATGGAGCACAGCTTCAGTTCTACAAGATGGAAAGGTATAGTAGCACTCTATTGTGACTATGCTGAATACATAGTGCATAAAGAAAGATTGTGCACCTGAAAGCCAACAAGATGGTCAATGCCAGGTTACATGCAATGTACCACGTTTTTTGTGGTAGGGGGTACTAGTTCTGGGGCTTGAACTCAGACTCTGGGTACTGTCCCTTAGCTTTTTCACTCAAGGCTAGTGTTCTACCACTTGAGACATAGTTCCAAATCCAGCTTTTTCTGGTTAATTGGAAGTAAGAGTCTCATAGACTTTCCTGCCAGAGCTGGCTTCAACCTCAAACCTCAGATCTAGCCTCCTGAGTAGCTAAGATTATAGACACACGCCACCAGTGCCTAGCTACCAGAGTTTGGTTTTTTGTTGTTGTTTATTTTTACTTTTTAGGCCCTGGGGCTTGAACTCAGGGCCTGGGCACTATTCATGAGCCTCTTTATGCTCAAGGCTACCACTTAAGCCACAGTGCCACTTCCAGCTTTTTTTGAGTAGTTTATCAGAGATAAGAATCTCATGGACTTTCCTGCCTGGGCTGGCTTTGAACCACGATCCTCAGATCTCAACCTCCTGAGTAGCCAGGATTACAAGCATGAGCCACTGGTACCTAGCTTATAATTTGTTTTTAATAATTTAAATAACGACAAAATAAAACCAAGCTAAGAGCCAAATATTTCAAATCTGGCGAATCCATCTCTGAGAGCCATAACCTTAAAAGATAAAGTGGCTGTTGGTTAAAGGGACATTTGTCTGGGGAAAAACCAGTCTAGACAGATGGGCCAGCTCTTGTGTCCACCCGGAACAGGACTGGGCTTAGCTCATGCTCACAGACCCACCCAGGAGGCCTGAGTGTCTTCCCCAGGGAGGGAAACATCCCAGGCCCAGCCAGATTCCTGGGAGAGCCCCTCCTTGTCCCCACTCCTTCTTGTCTAGGGCCACTGCTCTGGTCACTGAGAGCAACAGGAAGGACTTAAGTCTGGCTGGAGACAAGCCACACCCTCCATACACTCCCAGAAACCCAGGCAACCAGAGCCCAGAGCCCTGGAGATCTAATTAGATAGCAAAACAGGGGGCACAAAGGAGCCCCGCCAAGTGCACCACTAACTTGCCTTTGAAAATAAAACCCGCACTTGCACTGTCTCCTCATTCTGCAGCAGCCCCCCTATGAGCCAGTCACTTTTTGGAGCCAAGACCTGGGCAGAAGAGGCAGACTCTGCAAATGTAGCCGAGCAAGGGCTTCCCGGCTGTGTTAGAGGGGCAGGCATGGGGCTGCCCGAAGTAGGAGGTGCCAGGGCACCTGAGAGAAGAAAGGTGCAGCAGCAGAGGCAGAGGCTGGGCCAGCCCGCTCACCTTGCCCCCCACCCCAGGGTGGTCTCTGCCCTCCACTTGGTCCTCTACAGCAATAGCAGCTCAGGCCGGAGTTCTGAAGGCCTGCTGATCCCAGTGCCTTCCTGTCTTGGCCACCCTGCTGAGCCCAGCCACAGCTGCTTCTCTCCCCAGCCACAGCTGCTTCTCTCTGTGCTTCCCTGGGGACCCAGGAGGACAGAGGTCTCCCAACCAGCCTTGCACGCCTGACAGTCAGGACCTTAGGGTCCAAGCCCAACCATCCTTAAAGCCGTCAGCCCACAGGGGCCATGGACACCTCCCGGCTCACAGATGTTAGAAACATCTCTCCTTGGTCCTCATCTGCTCTGACGTACGATCACCAGGCCTCCGTGCCTGAGAAGCCGTCCCTTGTGACACAATAAAGCGGAGGCACTTAGTCACGCTCCAATGCCCCATGCATTTGCTCTGGTAGCCATCTCTTTAGAACGGCCTGGTAAGGCCTAAATAAACAGACACGGCATCCAGACGGCGGTGCTGGCAGCCGGTGCCACCGCCAAGCCCGGAGACCGCTGAAAAGAAGCATCCATTCAGAAGGGACGCAACCGCGCGGTCACCGCAGAAGCCCACAGCTAATTCCAGCCTTTTCAGAGCTCTCGCTAAGCCTCTTTGAGTTATAATTACCCCAAGCTCTGGATATCACAAAGCAACAACCGGGAAGTTAGATCTGGCCAAGAGAAAACAAGAGGCAAGCGGAGGGCTGGCTTCAGCCGGTGGGCCGTCTGCTGGAAGGGAAGCTGCGGAGGGTCCCCGCCCGGACCCCTGACCTGTCCCCTCTGCACCCTGACAGGCAGGCACAGGTGCAGTTGGCCTCTGGGCCAGTGGCCGTTGCTGAGTGTCCCATTGGCCCCTGGACTGTGGGGTATGGTCACATCACGCTGCCCGTCTGGGATCCTCTCCCTCCACACCCGCGCTATCCTCGCGGCAGAAAGTGCCTCCGCCATAATAGGGGCCTTCGTACTACAGCAGGTGCCGGGGTGCCACCCTCTCCCACGGGGACAAAGGCTCTGCAAGGGCTGAGCTGTGGCCACCTCTGGTTCTCCACTGAGCTGAGACTCCAGAGACCCAGAACGAGGGTCAGCAGCCCCAATGCCCTGACACCCCACTTCCTCCCTGAGACGCCCAAGTCTGCTGCCCAGCGAAGCCAGCTTCCCCTAAGGAGACAGGGAGCTGGATGGCTGCGGGGCCCTGGGTGCCCACACGCGCCCACCCCCTGCAGACCCACGCACTGGCTCCCCTTACCTTGCCAAAGCTGCCCTTCCCAATGGCTCGCAGGATCTGGAAGTGGTCGAAGTTCACTAAGGAATAAAGCAGAGAGAAGCCAAGTAAGGCAGGAAGGAAGACCCTCTAGCAGATCCCTCCCCCTTGAACCCCTGCAACCTGAAGCAGTCACCACCCACCCACCCTGTAGGAGGGTCTCCTGGCTCGGGGTGACTTCAGTTTGTCTACCCAGACAGAGGACAACCAGCCAGCCATGTCCTCTTCTCAAGATCACTATGGGGCGGGGACACGAGCCTGGCCCACAGCAGGTACAGGGACAAATGAGTCAACATGGCTCCCAGGACATCAGCTTCTGCTGCAGGCTTGCTATTCGGTGGCTCCCACAGAAAGCCACCCTTAAGTCCTAAGCCTACATCCTGGGAGCCTCCCCTAATCCCAGACTTCCTGGGAAAGCTGGAGGCCCTTCTCTACACCAAGGGTCCAGAGGGACAGAACACAGTCATTTGCCCCGCTGGGAACCATTGGACACCTCTGGGGACTGGGACATGGGTCGAGAAAGACCGTGGCTCAGGCCTGGTCCCTGCTGTCCCTTCTTGGGACCACAGAAGCACATTCTCCCAGAGGCCTTTATACTGTGCCCGACACAGGTAAACCCCGTCCTGACCGACAGCCTGGTCTTCCAGTGCTCTGGCCTCAGACACCTGGAGGCCCAGCATGTGGGTGGGGCAGGGATCGCAGGTGACTGTCAGACAGATACCTGGAGAGCCAGCAGGCTGCAGTCCTTGAGGCAGGGCCAACACAGTACTAGGACCACCAGCAAAGACCGTCCCAAAGGGTAACCACTATATCCACAGACACCCCTGCTCAGAAGACACAGCCCCCCCCCCCCCAAGTCAGCCTTAATCCCTAGGGCCATGGACCCGCCGGCCCACCCTGACCCACAGGTACTATCTCTTGACTATCTGGCTTGGGTATGAAGCGCCTGGCTGTGCTTATCTTTCAGAGTTTTGCAGAGAGCAATATTGTAACCAGTCAGACACACTGAAAAGCGCCTTGCAACTACCCCTCTCCAGAGAGCTGTAGCACAAACAAACAAAACAAGACAGGTTCCTAACTTTCCCCATACCTTCTTCCTTCTAAGCTCTGACCAGTCCTGCCTCATGCCCCTGCAGTGCACTGTCAATCCCCGCTAGCTGTGCCTCCAAGGACACCCAGAATCCAGCCTGCCAACCCCTCCCCTGCAGCTGAGGGTCCGGCTCAGTTGTCACTGCTCACACCTGCCTCGACAACCTAGAATCCTGCCTTGATGCCCCATCTGACACTGCCCAGAAGCATCCATACATTACTGATTGGGGCAGCAGCCAGATCAAGACAGCATCTCCGGCCAGCTGCCACTCAGCTCTTGGGGGGAGGCTGCCTGGGAGAGGCGGGAAGGGACCCTGAGATGAGGTTCTTGAGCATTCCTTCCCCGGGGACATCCAGAGGGTGCAACCGATGGTCTCCAGTGGCTCCTGGACTAGGTGCTCGGCAGAAGCTGTCCCCGCCCCGTGTAACCAGAGCGGGCAGCGGAGCTTCCTGAGTGGACGGGGGCAGGCCGCGCTCTCAGAGGCCATGGGGCTCGTCCGCAGTCAGAGGAGGTAGCGAGGACCAGCCCACAGGCCCAGCAGTGCAAACAGGAAGTCCAAGTCCCCCAAGCCAGCAGTCACATCCTCTGTGAGCCCCACTGTCCGGGCCACCCCATCTCTACCCTGCTCTGGCCCCCCGCCCTCTGGGTCTTTGGAGAGCCCCTTCCCAGTGAGCCAGCCCTACGCTGTTTACTCTCAGCGCAGCCAGGAGCCCCCGGCAAAAGTGAGTCCCACAGTTGGGATACCTGTACCTCCCGAGTGCTCAGGATCTATACAAGACTCGGCAGTGGGCCGGCCTGGGCGAGAGGGAGGCCTGGGGCCTGCAACAGCAGGAATGGAAAAGGACAGGGAGCAGGAAACTGCCAGGGAACCGCGGTATCCGCAGCAACCCCAGAGGGACATGCCTCCGCAGGGGCAGAGTAGACAGACCGTTCTATAGGGGCCTGGTTGCGGGGGTTTGGCTAGAAGGCTGGGTGGGGTGGTCAAATCCCCCACAGAGTCCAGAGGCCAACAATTATGGAGAGATGTGAAGCCAGGCCTAGAACCAGAGAAGCCCTGTCCACAAGCTCCCCTTACTCCCTTCCCTCTGTAGTCTGGATCCTGCCAGTCCTTGCCGGGCCCCAAGTCCCAACCCCCCACCGGAGGAAGACTAATTGCCTCACGGGGACAGGTGGCCATTGGACAGCCAAGGCAGTGCCACAGAGGAAGGCCACGGGCAGTGTGCAGGCAGAGAGGAGGTGGAGGCCACACAGCTGGGGGCCAACAGGGGCCGCACAGGCCCGTGAGGATCCGCCGCCCCCCCACCGCCCCTGGGGCCATTCTGAGGCCCCTGTAATGGGCCAAAGTCAGACAGGATGTCTACCAGCAGGCTCACTCCCCGGACCCTCCCAGGTGCGCTGGAGAAGACGGCCATCCTCCAGACGCAGCACCCACACCCTCCGATCCCCGATGCGGTCCTGCGCTTCCCGCTCTCCTCCCAGGCACCGAGTGACAGCAGGAGGAGGCCCGGCCGGCTGCCAAGGCGGCACACAGGGTCTGCCTGGCACAGCAGGGCAGGTGTGAACACACCTCGCTTTCACACACATTAGCACTTCTCCAGCAGGCGAAGACACCTTTTCCACAGCCTCCCTTTTCCTGGAATGTACCTAGCAACTCGTGCCACGTCACACAGCCTCCTTTTCCTGGATGTGTCTAGCAGCTAGTATCCACCCCCCCCCCCAGGGCTGTTTGTGGTAGCCTTGGGACAGCCCCCAGCCCCCCAGAGCCCCTCGAGCTGCAGGGGGTGGAGAGGATGGCAGGGCAAGCAGAGGGCTCCCCCACAGAACTCCCCAGGCTGGGCCCACCCCAGGGGTATGGCATCCAGCCCCAAGGGCCACCCAGGGTGGGTGGGTGGGGGCGGCAGGGCCCCGGGCCTCATCCCAGGGCGGCCTGGCATGGCCGTGGGTGGTGATGTCCTCAGCCGGCTCGGTGCCGCCTGCCACTGCTCACCGCAGGGCCGCCCGCCTGGCAGCTGGGCGACCAGCCGCAGCACGCCACCTCGAGGCCCTCACGGGGCCATGCAGCCCCAAGAAACCGCCTCTATGTGGAGACTTCCTTGCTCTGAGGGCCTCTTTTCAAAACGTTCATCTGTGATTATGATATTCTGGTCAACTGGGGCAGGCCCTACCCCTGCCCGGCATACCCAGGTGTCATGAGAACGCTGCAGGCCTCAGGAGCCGGCCACTGCTGGGGACAGGCAGGGTCGTGGGCCTCAGGGGCCGGCCGCCGCTGGGGACGGGCAGGGTCGTGGGCCTCAGGAGCCGGCCGCTGCTGGGGGCGGGCAGGGTCGTGGGCCTCAGGAGCCGGCCGCCGCTGGGAGCTGGATGGGGCACAGCCCACCTCCATGGGGTCGTACGAGGGTGCACTAGGCAGATGCTGAACAGCACCACCGACGGCTGTTCTAACGGGGATCAGAGGGGCCCTGAGACCTGCTGGGGGAACAGAGCAGGCTTCCTGGAGGGGAGGCTGGGGCTCAACCTCCTAATGGGGCAGGAGCGAGCCTCTCCTGCCGGGTGCCCTTCCCACCCCTTCTACATACCCAGACTGGCCAGGAGGAAGTCTAGCCCTCCCATGAGGTTCCAGAAAGTCTATGGGGGAGGGTAGACAGGGTGAATGTGGGTGCAGATTGTACAGGAAGTGTTGTGACTCCAACTCCAGGAAGCAGAGTAGGCTGGACCCATGAGCAAGCAGATGCCTAGGTACCCTGCCCAAGGAGGTGGCCTACTGCCCAGCAGACAAGGACATGTGGGCACGTATGTGCACACACGTGTGCCCACTGGTGAACACATTCCTATGTTAGAGCCGTGTTGACGTGGGTGTGTACACACGCATGTGTGCTCTTGGGTGGGTGCGCTGAGTATGTCTGGGTGCCTAGTGTGCATCGAACCTTTGTGTATGTGTGCAAGTACATGCACGTTCTTCTATGCGTGCTTAAACGTTTTACAGGAGTGTGTGTCCATGTGTGCACACTGGCTGTGCCCACCTGACTTCCAGCTTCGCAGCGGGACACGGTGGGCCGCACCCTGCAGAGCCTCATGCCCCGAGAGCCTGTCCCAGACAGCTCCATCTGGACCGAGTGCCACCCTTTTTGTCCCCTGCCTGTACCCCAGCCCAGGAAAGTGCTCTGGCCGCAGGGAGGCCTGCCCATCCCCACCCCACCACGGCAGGGAAATGGGCCCCAAGTCCCTTCTCCTGTCCGGGAACGATCGGGAAATGGCCACCGAGCAGAGTCGACCATGAGCTGGGACGGCAGTGGCGTCAGGGCACCGTTGGGGCTGATCTGGGTGAGGTGGGGAGGCTGGCCCTGCATCTACTCAGCCAAGCAGGGCTCCCCCAGCGTGAGGAGGAGGGGACCAACGCAGACCTCAGCATCCTTCCGCCCTTGCACCACATGCGTAGCCCTTCTGAGGGTCCCACTGTCCTAGGTGCTGCCGGAGGGGACTGGTTCCACCCTTCGCCCGGGGAACTGAGCGCTCTAGGGGACAGCTCTGCTGCCATGCCCACCCCAGCGGGCACCACAGAAAACAACAAGGCCCCTACCACCTCTCTGCCCCCGCGCATCCGGGAGCCAAGGCTCCATCCCACATCCTGCCTGTATGGCCCAGGGGGGGCCACACAGCACCACGGGGTCGGGGGACAGTGTGCGCAGGGCCTGCTGTCTCCCCAGAGCCAGAGACGCTGGCCCAGCTGTACATGAGCTTCTCTCTCTTTCAAGGTGGTTACCCTAGATGGAAAGCGGGGGAAGAAGTAGTGCTTAATCAAGTTTCATTTCCCCAAAGGTAAAAAGACAACAGAAAATATCACTTGAACGTGTAAAGCAGCTTTACTTTAACTCTTCTTCAAAGAGTATCAAACCAGGTAGTCAGAAGCCCAGTGCCACCCAGCAGATCCAAACTTATCCATCCTCAAGCCAGGTCCAAGAAAGCACCTGGGGCAGCGTCGCATCTGGTTGACCACTGCTACATCGGAGCAGCAGGACCAGGGGCCAGCAGCTAGCCAGGGGACCAGTCACCGTGACCGGCAGCCCCGTGGCGCACTAGCCCTGCTCCGGGAGTTGCTATCCTCTGCACAAGTCTCAGGGGCCGAGCTACTCCCCACAGGTTCCTCCCAGGGCTGGCCATCCTGTGAAGCGTTCCACAGGGCCAGCTACCTCTGGCCACAGAGGGGCCCCGAGAGGGCTGCAGGAGCCGGATCTCAGCCGGGAGGCGGCCGCTACACTCGGGGTGCCTGACCGACTAGGAAGGCGGCACCCAGGGCAGCAGAGCCGAGACACGGGGGCTGAGAACAGGCAGCGCCCCGCCAGCCTCCGCTGACCCCTCAACCCCAACTCCGGAATTCTGCATTCCATGTCCTGAACCACCGGGCTCTGAACCAATGCAGTCACAGGCAGCCAGAGACACAAGGAACTGTGGCGGATTAACCTTAAAGCAAACATTAAGTAATTAAAAATAAGCAGCAGACAGGCGTGCGCACAGGGTTCCTGAGAGGTAAGAGGTTGTGTGTCATTATTCACCCCAAGACACAACCAGATCCCCCCACCAATACCCCTGCCTTGCATCCCAGGCAGCCCAGCCTAGCAGGGTAGCACATGCCAAGCTCTTGGCAACGAGTTGTGGCAGAGCGCAGTAAGTCACAACGCTTCTCAGAAAGTCAAGCACACACTCACTGTGAACCCAGCAGGTTCCACTCCGAGCTGTGTGCCCGAGAGACACAACACAGGGGTCACACGGGAACGCAACCTGAGTCCTAACGGCCGGCCGGTGGGAACCCCCAGGGTCCACGCCAGGACAGGGGAAGGAAAAGTGACCTGGACTTCCCTTCTGCAGCAGACACAACTCTCCTTGGCAACTTGTAAAAACATTTTTGCCAGCATGTATCCGTTGTGGTATTTCCATACTTGCATAAAATGTGCCCAGATGAAATCCACAGCCTCCATCACTCTCCCTCTGTCCATCTCCTGTCAACAACTTTTTAGTGGCTTTTTTTTGTTTGTTTGTTTGTTTTTGCCAGTCCTGGGGCTTGGACTCAGGGCCTGAGCACTGTCCCTGGCTTCTTTTTTGCTCAAGGCTAGCACTTTGCCACTTGAGCCACAGCGCCACTTCTGGCTGTTTTCTGTATACGTGGTGCGGGGGAATCGAACCCAGGGCTTCATGTATGCGAGGCAAGCACTCTGCCACTAGGCCATATCCCCAGCCCTCAACAACTTTTTAAAGGAATGAGCTACTGATATGCAACCACATGGATGAATTTCAGATTGAGCTGACTGAAGAAAAAGTAGTGTGCCATACAATTCCATTTACACAAGTTCAAGAACAGGCACAACCCACAGTGATAGAAAAGGCTCAGTAACTGTGTCTGGGGTGCAGGGACACCTAGAACAAGAGGACACAGGACCATTCTGAAGCGGTGGCAGTTCTGCATCCTGGGAAGGTCAGGACTTCTCAGGGTCACAGGACTTCAAAGCTCACCAATCTGTGCCCTTCAGAACTGACTCTGTGGCTCCAGCTCAGTAAAAATGCCTGACATACACATTACAGATATTTTGTAGAGGAGCACTGTGTATTTAACCTGCATTTCAAGAAGTATGTTTTGCCATTTGATTGCAGGAAACAGGTTCATCAAGTCCGATGACTGCCCCACAGTCCCAAATGACAGGGCCAGTAAGACGTGAATTCTGTATCCAGGATGACCATCTGTGCTAAGCAGAAGGCTGGACAAGTGATAAAAGAGGGCGTGAGCTGGGTGGGGGAGCAGCAAGGGGGCTACAGAGAAGACAGGTAAGTGGGTGGGGAGTTGGTCAAGGGAAAAACCTCAGCAATGTGATTTCTCAGCCAGCCTGGGGTCTAGACAGCAATGGAGGAAGGTGTGGACAGGGTCGCAGGCCAGCAGAAGCTCCATCTTACCACTCTCCACTCAGCTACAGGAGTCCGGGCTATCTGAGAGGGCAGCTGGGGTCAGCAGAGGCTGAGAAGTTCCTCAGCCCATCCCCAGCTCCCCCCACCCCCCGGGTGGCTCCTTTGGCTGGGGTATGAAAGTCCTAGAATGAGGAGGCACTGATCAGACCTGCTGCACCAGGAACAAACTATAGCCCTTCTTTGAAGGAGGGCGTCTAATGTAGGGCACTGTCTCTTCTGGGACCCCTTGAAACCTGCCCATGAGAGATGCTGTGCTTCAATTCTGGAGGCTTTTGATATAGCTCAAATCACGTAGGCACATATGTGTGCCTCTGGATACGGCTGTATAGATGCATGTGTGAATGTATCTGTGTCTGTGCAGTTCTGTGCACGCATCCATGCATGTGTCTGCAGGAATGTGTGCACACACACCCCTGCATGCACAGCTGCGTGTGCAAGTGTCCTCTACGTGTCCATATGTCTATGTAAATATATGTGTGTATGTATTTGTGCAGCTCTGTGTTTGTGATGTCCCTGTGTGTGCGCGCCTGTCTGCCGCTTTGCGCCTCTCTGCCTCATGTGTCTCTGTATGTCTTCATACGTGTGTGCGTGCATGCATGCATGCTCACACAGAGGTAAGGCGTAAAGAACGTTGTTTGGTTATGTACCTGTCCTCAGCAGGCAAACGTTTCCGGAGTCGGAAAACAGTGCTAGGATCCCAGTGGTTTTTAAGCTGTGATAGGAGGTGCAGCATGCAGCTGCTGCCGGCTGGCCAGGGTCTTCCCTTGAGACCTGAGGACGCTCCCACCCCTGCCAGCTGACAGGGGAGAGAGCTGGGGCTCACAGCCATTTATCACTACCATCCCTCGGCTCAGAGCCGCTGCCTCCTCCCTAGACTGGCTTCCGGGCTTCTGTCTGCGCATGAATCAATTTATACCCAAAGACAGGAGGCCCTTCATACGGCTGGTAAGCCACAGAAATCCTACCCCTGCCCAGAGTCAGGGAGACGCAGACGGTCCCACCCCTGCACGGAGCCGGGGAGACGCACACGGTCCCACCCCTGCACACAGCCGGGGAGACGCAGACGGTCCCACCCCTGCCCAGAGCCGGGGAGACGCAGACGGTCTCACCCCTGCACACAGCCGGGGAGACGCAGACGGTCCCACCCCTGCACACAGCCGGGGAGACGCAGACGTCCCACCCCTGCACACAGCCGGGGAGACGCAGACGTCCCACCCCTGCACACAGCCAGGGAGACGCAGACGTACCACCCCTGCCCAGAGCCAGGGAGATGCAGACGGTCCCACCCCTGCCCAGAGTCGGGGAGACGCACATGGTCCCACCCCTGTCCAGAGCCGGGGAGACGCAGACGGTCCCACCCCTGCAGGTTGGCTCACCAGTCAGACCCCAGGCTGTCCCCATATTGCATCCTACAAGGGAGGACTCTGAGCCCTGGCCTCCCCTTGGGAAGGAGGGCAGCCCTCCTAAGCCCTGGGTGGGTAACAGGAGGAGAGGTCCGGGACGGTCTGCCTGCCACGCCCCAGCTGATGCCCGCTGGTGGCCTGTCTCACGGATGACCTGCTGTTCTCGGAGCCATGCTCCCGCGGGGGCCTGGTCTGCACCCATTCTCCACAGCGGCTGCTACTGCCAGCCAGGCTGCAGTGGCCTGTGCCAAGACTCCCGGCAGCCGGGCAGGTGTCTGCAAGCTGGTCTCTCGTCCTGGACCCATCACCGCAGCACTGACGGAGGGCGGTACTCACAGGGAGGAGGAGCCAGGCAGCCTCCACACTCAGGCTGGGCAGCACTCTACAGATGACCAGCCCTCATCACCCAAGCCTGGAAACGGGTCCCCTCCCATGGAAAGAGGGAAACGGTGGATGGAAGCGGAGACCCCGGGAAGGCGAGAGGGTCCTGGATTGTCCAGGGGCCCATAATTCCATCCTAGGTGTGGTGGAATCAGAAGAGGGGCGCAGTGAGGTCCTCTGAGGGACCGCAAGGGGACTCCTTTGGGACAAGGCTGTGCTGCTGGCCTCGTGGCCGGAGGGAGAGGCTACGAGCCACAGTCTGCGGGTAACACGGCCCCCCCAGGGGGACCCCCGTGACTCCTGTGTCACGTCCACCCTGGCCCGCCGGGGATTGGCTGGCAGCTCCCTGAAGGGCCCAGAGGAGGCCACATGAGGTCTCAGCCAAACACAAGCCCACGACAAGGGGGGATAAACAGAAGCAGCACTTCATTGTTAAGGAAACGTTGATATTTTAAAATCCATCTCACAGCAAGTGCATGTTTGCATGTGCTTTGATGGAAAGTCATTAGAAGATTAACAAACCACACGGTTGTTTGTTTTGCAGGAAACAAAGCCTTCGTGAGGTGTGTACACGGTCCTGGATACCCCATCCCACGTGGCCCTCCCTCCCCTCCACTGTCCTGACGCGTCCTGAGGTGTGTACACGGTCCTGGATACCCCATCCCACGTGGCCTGCCCTCCCTCCCCTCCACTGTCCTGACGCGTCCTGAGGTGTGTACAGGGTCCTGGATACCCCATCCCACGTGGCCCGCCCTCCCCTCCACTGTCCTGACCCGTCCTGAGGTGTGTACAGGGTCCTGGATACCCCATCCCACGTGGCCTGCCCTCCCCTCCACTGTCCTGACCCATCCTGAGGTGTGTACAGGGTCCTGGATACCCCATCCCACGTGGCCTGTCCTCCCTCCCCTCCACTGTCCTGACGCGTCCTGAGGTGTGTACAGGGTCCTGGATACCCCATCCCACGTGGCCTGCCCTCCCTCCCCTCCACTGTCCTGACGCGTCCTGAGGTGTGTACAGGGTCCTGGATACCCCATCCCACGTGGCCTGCCCTCCCTCCCCTCCACTGTCCTGACGCGTCCTGAGGTGTGTACAGGGTCCTGGATACCCCATCCCACGTGGCCCGCCCTCCCCTCCACTGTCCTGACCCGTCCTGAGGTGTGTACAGGGTCCTGGATACCCCATCCCACGTGGCCTGCCCTCCCCTCCACTGTCCTGACGCGTCCTGAGGTGTGTACAGGGTCCTGGATACCCCATCCCACGTGGCCTGCCCTCCCCTCCACTGTCCTGACCCGTCCTGAGGTGTGTACAGGGTCCTGGATACCCCATCCCACGTGGCCTGCCCTCCCCTCCACTGTCCTGAAGCGCAGGGACAGCCCTCCACCGGGGCTCAAGCCCACAGGCCCGTTCTCTGGGGACTTGGCAGAGGTGCAGCCCATCCCTAGCTCCTTTATTCTTCCCCCTCCCACCTCAAGAGATAGGCTTATGGCCCTGGAAAGGGGCACACTTATTTTTAACCAACTGAATTGAATTAAGGGAAGGCATTATTTCCAGACAGAGCATAAGACTTCTGTTCTCTTTGATGTTTCCAAAAATAAGAGTTAGAACTCTAGTGTGCTCGAGTCTTGGCCACGTAGGAAAGCCACGTGATGGTGGATGGAGGCCGTCTGGCTGATGGTCTCCCCGAGAGCTGGGGACTGAAGCCAGCTCCAAGGGCCATCAAGACCCAGACACAGCCACGCCACAAAACTAGCCTCGGGTGAAGCTGGGGTCCTATCCCGGCTCTGAGCTGCTTCTTATTCTGGGGACAAACTTCAGTGGACTCCACGCTGTGCCCCAAGACCTCCACGGGGCAGCCGCCGCCAAATCACTGGCTAGCCTGCAATGCCCCAGCACAGCCCCAAATGTCATGTCCCAGGCCTAAAGGGGGCTTTATCTGGCCCTGACCCAAGATGGGCCACATTCTTTTCCAAACCTTGGGCCGAAGGCTGTGGCAACGCCTTTCCTGTGTAGAGCCTCCCCGCAGGGCTCCCTAAGCTTCTTGTCCACCACAGCCCAGACACCCAAGGGCCAGGCTGTGATGGGACCGGCCTAGGGTGGGGGTGTCTCTCACTCCCTCTCCAGCCACAGAGGAATCCACACTGCATCCTGCAGAAAGCAGAAGCCACAGCAGCAAAGCAGGACTCCTGGGCCCCGAGAGTGCAGTGGGCCTGAGGGGCAGCCCAGGGACAGCTCCCTCACATGAAGATACCCTTGCTGCAGACCCCACCCCCCGACCTGGTCCTCCACTGCCTTTCCAAAGGAGGCAGGCCAGCAGCAGCTCACACAGGGTCCAGAAAGACCCAGAAACACTGAGAACTGAGCACATGACCAGGACGGCATTCCAGACCAGAGGACAAACTTAAAGCTGCATGCTTACTTCACTCCTAGTGACGCTATTAATTCCAAACACAGCACAATTCCTACACACAGAGTCCCCTGGAGTCCTGGGAAGATGGGAGACGCCGAGCTTATTTGTAACTCCACAGCAAGAGGTCTTTTCCAGTAGGTCAACCCCCGAAGCCACGGACACAGGAAGGGCTTCAGATGAATCCACTGGATCACACAAAATTTAAAAAGTTCTGAGCAGAGAAAAAGAAACATAGTCTTTAATCAAAGTACCAAGACTTGCCGCCTTGACACGTGGTGTCTGCACAATGTGTAAACTCAGCATGATGTCCATGCTGGTGCCAGCCCAGAGCTCTCAGACTTACAGCCTCCAGAACCAGGAGCCAAAGAAGCTTTTATTCATCAATTCTGTGAGGAAGGAGAAGGGGATCTTGGGGCTTGAACTTAGGGCCTAGAGCTGTCAGTGAGCTTTTCTGCTCAAGTCTAGCTCTCTACCACTTGAGCCATTCTACTACTCCCAGCTTTTTATTTTTTAGTAGTTAAAGAGTCTCACAGACTTTGCTGTTCAGGCTGTCTCCAAACCACAATCCTCAGAACTGAGTAGCCAGAATTACAGGCATGAGCCACCGGCACATGGCTATTCATAAACTGTTTTTACTCTTACAAACTGTAAGGTTCGGCAGAAAGGAAACCCTCCACATGGTTCAGGCAGAAAGGAGCTTATTGGGGAGAAAGCAAACTGCCAGCCCACACAAGATGGACGTATGGGGAGCAGAGGGGAAGGAAGGAGGGAAACAGAGAGAAAAAGCAAGAGAAAATAAGAGAGAAAAGGACAAAGAGCGGGGACCACGTTGAGCCGGATTCTATAGGGAAAGGTGGGTGATCTGGCCAGGTGCACTGGATGTGACCTCAGGGAGGAGGAGGTCACCGCCTCCAGGTGTGCCCGTTACCTCGGTAACGCAGGTCCTGGGCGCAGACTTAACCAGGTGGGGGCATCTGCATGGAGCCCTCCCGGGGGTGGACCGTACACAAACTAGGTAAAGGTATTGGCACATCATGCTGAATTTCCTTTAAAACACAACAAACCTGTACAGACTAGTGAGAAAACAAAATCGACAGAGAGCAGGGCAGAGCCGCAGGACCATTCTCTATAAAAGCTGCACGTCAGACAGGAGCCTGTGCCCACCTCATCCCAGCCCCAAATGCCAGCTGAAATGCCACGGAGACAGCACTTTGACACACCAGCGGAACTGTGCCCATAGCCCATGCCCACCCTGGGCAGCCACTTTACCGTGGAAAACCTCAAAACACAGTACTATGTAAACATGAGAAATGAGGCAGCTCGAGGCTGGCACACAGCTGTAGTGCCAGCTACTGCAGGAGGCCAATGCCAACGTGGGCACAAGTGTGAGACCCAATCTGACCCAGGGACCAGCACCCTGGCGGGACCCAGCTTCGCTCTCTGAGGACGACTGTGGTGAGGAGCCACCGGCGGGCTGTGGCTGCCACTTAGTGCGGTGCGGGCAGGACGCCTCCCTCGGAGGGCGGGGCCACACCGAGGCCGGAGGAGAGGGGCGGAGTTGTGTGACACCCGGCCAGCGCTGCGCTGAGCTCCGGGAGCTGGGGCTGGGAGGAACACCCAGGCTGCGCTTCAGCAGCACCCCGGGGCTTCGCAGAGCCACCCACAGCCGCTCCTCTCCAGAGAGAAGCCAACTCGTGTACCCTCCCAGGTCCCTGCCAAGCTGGCCCTCCGGTCTCCTCTAGCTCGCTGTGGGAGCGGCCGGCCGGCCCGCACAGCCTTCTCATGGAGGAGGAAGCAAGCGGGGCAATAAGCCTCCATGCAACTGGGGGGGAAATGAGCCTCTGCTCCTACATCACACTAGGCACAGAAATTCATTTGAAATACCTGCTAGAGCTAAGCCTGACTGAAAGGTTGGGGTGTAGCTCAGAGATAGAGCATGTGCTTCCCACATGCTTACCCTGGGTTCCGTCCCCAGCACTACAGTCAATCAAACCAACCCCACTTGAGGTTAGACAAAGATTTCTCAGAAAAAACGAAGAAATCACTAACAAAAAAGACTTAAGAGAGAAGACTGGGAGAAGGAGGGGGTAAGCCACAAGCCGGGGAAGGACTCACAAGTATTTGCCCCAACAACTGGAAAAATTCAGGTTTTAAAAAACACCTACAACTTGACGTGGTGGTGGCTCAGGTCTTTAATCCCAGCTGCTCAGGAGGATCACAATGCAAGGCCAGCCCACGCAAAAATGCTGTGAGACAAACAGCGAGCAGGCATTGGCTCGTGTGTGATCCCAGCAAGGCAAGAGGCCGTAGGTAAAAGGCTCATCATCTCAATCCAGTCCCATGAAATGAACAAACAACAAACACCAAGGCCCCATCTAAAAAATAATTAAAGCAACAAAGGGTATATAGCTCAAGTGGTAAAGTGGATGCTTTTCAAGCACAAGGCCTGACTTTAAAATCCCGTAACACACACACACACACACACACACACACACACACACGAACCTCTTCTAGAACTCCATCTTAAGACACACACACAGACAGACAGACACACACACACACACACACACAGAGCACACTTTAACAGATACTTCACAAAATAAGCTGTACAATGAGAATGTCTTATTCCTATAGATTTGGGTTACCATGGCCTGGGGGCTTAAGCAACACTGGCTTCTTCTCTGACTTATTTCAGCTCTCTGCTTCTTACCGCACACGGGCTCTGCCACAAGCCCATCACCTCCCAAGGCCCACCTCTAACACCACCCCCTGGGATGTCTGCTCTAGCAGGGATGCTCGCGTTCTCTGCTCACCTGAGCACTTCCCAGACCCGTCGCCCTGGGGCCCTGGTGAGCTTAGCCGGACCTTTGCTTGCACCGAGGGGAAACAGGTCCTGGCTGCAGGTCTTTCTGCGGGGGCAGGACGCCTGTCTACGGCTGGGTGTGAGAGTGAGCGCTCCGCTCACGTGGGTGTGGAAGTGAGCACTCCGCTCACGTGGAAAGACTGCCGGCTAGACCTGCCCTCTGCCCTGGTGTTTATTACAATAATCCCCAGAGCCCCTAAGCCCCCAGGCAAGGTGGTGCCAGGCCTAGTGGGGGTCATCGGGAGGCAGCCTCCTGCCCCCAGACCCGAGGTGCTGGACGCCACTTCCCTAGAGGCTCTTTCCGGAGGCACTCAATCCAGGGCCACCACACCCGAGGGAAGCCGGCCGCCCGCCCCTGAACCTGCTCCTGTGTCTTCACTTTCACCGGGTTCATGTTCTCTTCTCTCTCCTTTCGGATGACATCTCGCGTGGCTGTGGAAACGCAGTGAAGAGACAAGCCCCATGGATGGCAAGTGTAATTAGTGGAAGCTTTCTACACCTTCCAATTAACTGGCTCTGCCACGGAGCCGGCCTGTGCTCTCTGGAGCATTGCATTTTTAATTTAGAGGGATTTGAGTTCATTTTGGTGAAAAGCTCTTGAGATGGCACTGCCTTGGAGACCACTGGGCCTGTCTACTCTGCTCTGGAGCCGGGAAGGGCCTGCCTGGCCCCGGTGGCCGCTGCCGGGGCCTTTGGTCTGTACATTGCCCGGCGGCACACGTAGGCCTGATGTGGATCTCTTCCACGAGAGCTCAGGCCTAGCCTTCCAGGGACCTGGCCCTCAAGAGAGGCCACCTCCTGGACTGGTCATCCACGGTAAGCAGGCCAGGGGTAAGCGCAGTGCCGTCACTGAGACCAGGCTCCCTGGCACCGCACCTGTGCTGGGAGACGTCAGCCGAGGCGGAGAGAGGTGCCCTGATCCACCTCCAAGCCTGCGCTCAGCGCCGTGCCGGGAACCATCCCGCCGCCCTCTCCCCCAGCCTCCCGTGTGGGTGCCGGGGCTACGCTGAGCGGAGGCCGGTCACCACGCCCGGCTGGGCTCCAGGGACAGCTCACGACAGCCATGGGGCTCGGGCACTGGCTCCGGAGCTCTCTTCTCAGAGCAGATGGGGCTGAAGGAGCCAGGCCTGGGGCGCCAGGTGCCCAGGACCAACTCACTACAGTCTCTGAGCACACCTGCCACAGAGAAGCCTCTGTCCACACAGCTGGTGGGCACAGACCGCGCAGGTCAGGCACACTTGTGTGCCCACACGCAAGCCTAACTTCCTGCCCCAGGGAACTTGATGCTGATCCTCACATGTATACTCACACACACACACACACCATGCTTGCACACATCTATGCACACTCATACTCGCCCCTATACTCATCTGTATATGCACGCTCATCCCCTTGTGTGCAAGGGGATGCTGCACTCACACAGGCCGACCACCCCGTTTCCTGAAAGATGCTCGACCCCTCCGAAGCAAACACTGAAGCGAGGACAGGTTGTGTCAGGTGGTGCCGGGGCGTGAGCCCGGGGAAACCCCATCCTCAGCCCGGCCCTGATGTCCAATGAGGCCAAATGCTCTTCGGAGCTTCCTCGGTTCTCATCTGCAAAGGAGGCCTCCTGCCAGACCTCCTTCTGTCTCCAAGGCCTTTCAGAGACAGACACCAGGAGCCCCGGCCCTCAGAATCCCCAGCCCCCGGCCACGGCCTCCGCCACCTCCCTTCCCCTAGCCGCCGCCGCCGGGGCCTCCACCACGTCCCCTCCACGGCCCCCACACTCCGAGCCCTCCCTTCCTCACGCTCCGGGGTGACCCTGCGGATGTGCGGCAGGACGACACCGTGACTGGTGGTCCCGAGCATCGGATGCCGTCAACAACACGCGGGCAGCCCCCGCATCACCGAATTTGGTCCTGAGATGGAGCCAGCCCTGCTTAACCTGGCAGCCCCCGCCCCCCCCCCCCAGCACAAGGAGCTCAGCCTGCGGGAGTCCAGGAAGGTCCTGTCATCTCAGCCACCCCACTCCAGGCGCAGCCCCGCCAGGAAGTACTACACACCCCTGTCCCACAGAGGAAGCCACTTTAGCCACGGCACAAGGTTTAGGCTCGTTACCAAACCGAATTTTCAGCTTGTGTTGCCTGCAAATTTCATAGCCGACCTGCCTCCGGAGCTTCCTACCAAACTCAAGAAAAGCACCCGCAGGAATGCGTCCCTGTAGCCACCAAGATGTATGCGCTGCATTCAGGCTGAAGGAAGGTGCCGGCCAGGCTGCCGTGTCTCCGAAAGTGCCACCCCACCCCCCCCCCCAAACTCATCCTAACGATTTCCAGGAGCTTCTCGGTGTCATGAGAGTGTGCCTGGACTGGACTGCCCTGGCAGCACAGCACACACACCAGACAGACAAGGTGCAGGTGCAGGCGCTGGAGGCCAGGTCTGCAGTTAGGGATGGCAGATCTCCAGCAGGCCCTGGGCACCTGTTCTCCAGCCACCTGCACCTGGATGGAGCCTGAGCCATGCCCCATTCTACCTGTCAGTGAAACGGCGGGAGTGAAGCTTCAGGAAGCCCTAGGGAATGACAGGCAACAGCGCTGCTCTCAGGAGACCACCATCCAGGAGAGGCCACGGTGAGAGACCTGACCAGCGAAGGCCATTTCAGACATCAGGCTACCAGCCTTTCTCCATCAAGAAACTGGACCAGAGGGCTGGGAATATGGCGTAGTGGTAGAGTGCTTGCCTCATATACATGAAGCCCTGGGTTCAATGCCTCACTACCATGTAAATAGAAAAAGCCAAATGTGGCGCTATGGCTCAAGTGGTAGAGTGCTAGCCTTGAGCGAAAAGAAGCCAGGACAGTGCTCAGGTTCTGAGTTCAAGCCACAGGACTGGCAAAAAAAGGAAGAAATTGGACCAGAGTCATACTGTCAGGTACAACAGTCATTCCCATCATCTCCTTGTCCTATAACACCTGCTACAGGCGTGAACCCACGTCATTCCCATCACCCACCTGCACCACACCAACTGCTACAGGAGTGAACCCAAGAGGCTCACCCTGGTCTGGGCTTGGCAGGGTGTTCCCTCCTGTCCTTGAGAGGGCCCAGAGCCAGGCGATCACTCTGGTTACAGCTGTGAGCCACTCTTAGGCCTCAGTCTTTCCAGAGTTCTCTTTTCCCTGCTCTGCCCCATGGGCCAAGTCTCTGCTAGGGCCAGCGTAACAAAGACAAGCTGAACTGTCCTGGCGGCTGAAGATGGATGTGGAATTAGAAGCAGAGAGAGCTCTGCTAGCCTTGGCTGAGGACAGAGACGCTTGTTAGTCAGAAGGTGCTGACAGCAAGAAGTGGGGCTTTGCAAGGAGCTATAGAGTCAGACCGAGGGAAGACGGCAGAAAGACAGACAAAACCAGGTAGGTCATGAGCTTGGATCTAAAGAACCCTCAAGCCAGAGTGCAGGGCAGGCGGGAGCAGGGGTGCAGGGCAGGGAGGAGCAGGGGTGCAGGGCAGGCGGGCGCAGGGGTGCAGGGCAGGCGGGAGCAGGGGTGCAGGGCAGGCGGGGAGCATGGATGCAGGGCCAACTCTGCTGCCGCCCCGGGAGTGGAGGAGAGCCGGGGTGCAGGGCAGGCGGGAGCAGGGGTGCAGGGCAGGCGGGAGCAGGGGTGTAGGGCCCACTCTCTGCTGCCGCCCCGGGAGTGGAGGAGAGCCGGGGTGCAGGGCAGGCGGGAGCAGGGGTACAGGGCAGGCAGGAGCAGGGGTGTAGGGCCCACTCTCTGCTGCCGCCCCGGGAGTGGAGGAGAGCCGGGGTGCAGGGCAGGCGGGAGCAGGGGTGCAGGGCAGGCGGGAGCAGGGGTGCAGGGCAGGCGGGAGCAGGGGTGCAGGGCAGGCGGGAGCAGGGGTACAGGGCAGGCAGGAGCAGGGGTACAGGGCAGGCAGGAGCAGGGGTGCAGGGCAGGCAGGAGCAGGGGTGTAGGGCCCACTCTCTGCTGCCGCCCCGGGAGTGGAGGAGAGCCGGGGTGCAGGGCAGGCGGGAGCAGGGGTGCAGGGCAGGCGGGAGCAGGGGTACAGGGCAGGCGGGAGCAGGGGTACAGGGCAGGCGGGAGCAGGGGTGCTTGGAGCACAGGAGAGCCGATGCAGAGCTATGGGTCTGCTCTCTTGAAGGATCACCTAAGAGGACACCCTGAGAGTGTAAGCAGGGCATGAGGGGCAGGGGAGGGGAAGAGGGTTAGGCACGGAGGACCTGGGGACCTGCAAGGCCAGCCAGGGTGGGGACTTGAGGAGGTAAGAGATGTGGGGGGAGTTCAGAAGCCGGTTTTGAATGTTCTGAATTTAAGACATTTTACAAGACATATAAGGAATGATGTCACTGGACAGAAAAGTCTGGAATGTGGGGGACAGGCCCCAGCTGGTGATGTAAATCAGGAGTCGCTGACATATAGTTGGTATTTGAAGCCATGAGATCACCGATGTGTGAGGACAGGAAGAGCCGGGAGGTGCCATGCTCTGGCAAAGTTGGAGAGACAAGAGCGGTCTGCCAAGGAGGCTGAGGAGGAGAGAGGGGCAGGACGCACGTGATGACAGGGCTGGGAGCCGGGGGGGGGGGCGGGAGGGTGCAGTCCCACGGGGTGGCGGAGGGCCCCGTGCTGCTACGTAGACCCGGTCTGTGGAAGACCCGTCACGAGACAGCTCTGAGGCAGCGGGCCGGGTCCTGACGGCGTGACGCTCAGGAGATGGCGGGGACAGGGTGGGTCGGCAGGGCCCACATGCTCACGGCACCCTAGTTTTCTAAGAACAGGGACTGAGACGAGGTTCACAGGATCAAGTAAGACGCTCTTGACATGAGGAAAATAAAGAGTACTGCCTATTCATTCAACAGGGGCACACACAGAATGCCACCAGGGTGCCTGGTGTCATGCTCTATTCTGGGAACATATAAATGTGTGGTTCACTCTCTCATGCCCTTAAGAGCCTGGGACATGACAAGTCACCCACTAAAACCCATTATTAACTTAGCACAATGCACAGCTAAGTGCTCGGGCTCGCAGTTTCCAGCACCAGAGCCTAAACAACAACTGCAGGTACCTTGGACAGCTCATCCCACAACTCCAGATTCTCTCTACAAAGCCTCTGCCAGGGCCTCCTCCGGGGGGTTCGGGGGGCTACACATCTGTAGGCTGCGGCTCTCCACATGGAGGCCTGTCCCAGGCCTGAGGATGCTGAGATGGGCAGCGACACTTGGTGGACACAGGTGTTACAAGCAGAGGCCAGTGGGCACAGGAGGCGGGCACGCGTGTGTGAGCAGCTCCTCAGGGCCAGTGGGCACAGGAGGCACACGTGTGTGAGCAGCTCCTCAGGGCCAGTGGCCGTGGAACACACTGCCATCCCAAGGACCAGATGTGCACGCGTTGCCCTAAGGACAGCACAACTGGCTGAAGCAGAATTTCTGGGCAGGCCTGGATGCCTACGCTTTTACTCTCCCTGCAAACTTAACAGAGAACACGCGTGTAAAACATAACCTACTCTGCAAAATATGCCTATCTGCATAAACACGGCCAGGTCCTGCAGCTCGGTCTCTGCCCTGTGCTCCCACACAAGTGAAGCGCGGCAGCCCGCGCCCGCATCTGGCTCTTGCCCTGCAGCGTGCCTGAGGCTCGTTGTGTAGCAGTGGGTGGCTCGTCCCATCACTAGGGAGGATTCCGCTGTGTGAACGCACATGAAGTCACATGTCCAGGTAGTGCCCTTGGATTGCTGCTCCTGGTGCCACACGCAGAGCCACGGTGGCATTCCCAGGGGTGTCTTTGAGGACCCAAGAACATCTTGCTGGGTCTATATCTGGGGTACACTTGCTGTGTTACAGGCTCAATGCCCCCCAGGGCCACTAGAAACGGCCTACAACCAAACAGGATAAGGTTCATGGCTCATTGTTGGCAAGGAAGAGCACAAACGATGGGGAAGCTGTGCACTTCAGGAAGAGGCTGCTGGAAAGGACAGGCAGGTCTGCAGCAGGTGAGCTTCAAGAGGACTCGGGGTACCAATGCTATCATCAGGTAGGATACTCTTAAGAATGGGCATCTTAACTGACACAGAAGGCAGAAGCAAGGAAGTCAGCCTAAAGTCGTGGCAGGTGAGCAGCAGCACATGCATCAGACAGCATGAGGGCCCCGTCATTTATATTAGGCCCATGCTCTCTCTCTCTGTGTTCAGATGCAATGGTCTTGTCTTGGTCCACCTGGCCACAGAGTGGCAGACTCTGGTGTGGGTGTTCTGTGACCGTGCTGTGGCGAACACCACCAGAGCCCAGCTGGAGGCCCCAGGCCAGCTCCCAGGGTCTGTGGAGGCCGGGTATGTCCCCGTCCAGCCGAGATGGCTGGTGTCAGGAGACAGGCAGCTTCCCAAGCTGGAGAGTCAACCCTGGCCCCTCTCGCCTGCGCAGAGCAAGTGTATGAAAATGAAGTCAGATGAAAGGACAGAGCCACAAGAGAAGGTAGACTCCTAAGCCAGCCAGGGATGTGGCTAGCCCATCCCTAGGAGCAAGGAGAAAACTCTGTTCACTGACCTTGTCTTCTGGACCTTCTCCTTCAAAAAGGAAACCAGGGCTCCGGGGAGAAATGTAAGATTCTAAGGCTTGGTGAGGAAACCAGGGCTCCCGGGAGAAATATAAGATTCTAAGGCTTGGTGAGGAAACCAGGGCTCCCGGGAGAAATGTAAGATTCTAGGGCTTGGTGAGGAAAGTTTTCCTGGAGCTCAATAAAGCAGGAACATGGTTGAGAACCACAGATGACGCACGCCAAAGTGCCCAGGAACTCACTGAGGACGGGAGCAAATTAACTAAGTATTGGCTTATAACCCAAATGACAAAGCAGATACCCACGCATCCATCCTGCTATAAAAGGATTAAATAACAAAATAGACAGAGAAAATGGACAAATCTACACCAGCAAATTCCAAATGCAGGCAGATCCACAGGAACAGCCGGACCCTGGACTCAGTGTGATGACAGAGCACTTTGCCTCTGTGACCCTGCTCCTCAAAATCGGTAACCCAGAGTAACCCTCAAGGAAAAATCAAACAAATGTCGGTGAGGGATATTTTATGACATAAGTACCATATTTGGGGGGTTTTGTGGGACTGGCAGGATTCTTTTTTAGTTTTTGTTTGTTTTATTTGATTTTTTTTGTTTGATCTTGGTTTGGGATGGGATTTTTTGTTTGTTTACCCAGGCTGGCCTAGAACTCACAACGTGATCCAGGTTGACCTCCAACTTAGGATCCTTTATCTTTGCTTCCTGAGTGCTGAGATTACAGGTGTATGCCACCATGCCTAGCTACGAATGTACCTTACTAACATAAAATGTTAGCATGAAAGAAAACTGGGTATGGAATATATGGAGACTCACGGTACCATCTCCATAGCATCCCTATAAATCTAAAATACTCTAAAACAAGCTTATTAGAAAAAAGTTTTTCAAAAGATGTGCGTGTGTGTGCGTGTGTGTGTATATACATACATTGTGTGTGTATTCAAGTGTAGGTTGGACAGTAACATGATAAACAAAAATAGTTGTTACATTAGTGCTAAGATTATGTAAGATACTGGATTCTTAATGTTTTTCTTGTCACATTACATAATAAAAAGCTAAAAAGGAAGAAAAGATCAGCGCGTGGCAGCCGGGCAGGAGATACACATAATTTATCATCCAAACCAGGACACTGTTTTGAGTGAAAGGGGACACTATTAATAATCAGGCTGGGTCAGTAGCACAAGGCCAATGTCCTAGGTGAGCCAGGCGCCCAATCACTGTGGGGAAACGGGGCCCCAAGGGGGTCCTATCAGCTTCCGTGGCCAGGTGAGGAGAGGCCGGGCTGGGCAACGTGGGGCAAGAGGGAGGGCCGGGGAGTGAGGCAAAGGACGGGGCATGCCCCCTCCGGAATTCTTCCCCAACAACCACTTTTATCATGATCATCTCGTGGTAAAAATCACACACACACACCCTTGTGCCTAGCACAGTGTCTACCCCATGCCTTAGCTTATGGGCAGGTGACTGTTACCGGCCAGGCACCGTTTTCCAGAATGTCCTATCTGCTAGGGGCTCCAGGACAGGCCCCAGGCCCCGATGATTTGCCGGGGCTCACACGCTGTCTCCCCAGGCACCGCCTTAGCCTGCAGAGCCTCGGGGGCTCTCACAGCTGCCCGGCATTACGGGGCAGCCAGCCCACCCCTGCCCTCCCAGTCCTGGGCCTCAGCTGCTGTGGCTGGCAGCAGCCAGAGCCCTAGAAGGCCCACCAAGGCAGTGCCCAGCTCATCCACGTGCGTTCCCAACCGTCGGGTGCATGTCTCCAGCCTGCACATGAGCAGGGCACACCCAGGCCTGGGGGCCTGCTCTGCTCCCCATTTGTCTCCCTCTCTGTTCCATCTTTTCCTTCTTTCCCTCCTCTCGGGCATGTGCTAACTTTACCAATTGTCTTTTCTGCCTCCAGAGCTTTGTAAAGTATGGTTCCAGGAATGTGAGACGAGCTTGGTTTTTAGAAGGAAAAGAACAAATGGGGCAAAACAACCAACCAAGAGCCCGGGACAGCCCTGGGTAGATCCCACAGTAGCAACTCAGGAAAAAACTGAACCTAGGATTTCTAAGACTTTCCCAGAGAAGTGTTCCCATCCAGTGGGGACCGAGTCATGGCAAGCCCCTTGCTCTTCAAACTCAGGAAGGTGTAGAAAGACTTGATTCGGGAGCAGCTCTTCAAGTCTCAGTGCAATGAAGATCCTGCCTGTCTGTGGGCATTTGGGGGCCTGGTGCTGTGATCTGGGCATGCTAGCTGGTAGGAGGCTGACATGGCTGAACTGGAGTCCCGCATAGCCCCAAGTCAATGCCACCAAGAGGAAATTGTGACACACGGGGTCAACAGACAGAAGGCAGCAAGCAGCCCATTCTGAAGATCACCAGCGATCTAAGTGTGGTGGGATGACTGCCACCCTTCTAGACTGTTCCTGATGGCCCCATCCCTTCTAGAATCAACAGCCAACATTAGAGACCGAGGCCAGGGGCCTGACTTTGGGAGGCTCCCCGGCCTCCTGCCTAAGCCATGCTGGCTGGGCCCTCACCTACCTGAAAGAAGAAGCCACCTCAGAGATCTGGACATTGCCTGGGCCAGAAGGACCAGTCCCTGCTGGGCCCTATGCAAATTCCCAGGCCACGAAATCATAAGACATGCTAAAAAATGGTTGCTAAGTTGCCAAGTTTGGGGGAGAGTTTATTACCAGAAAAAGATAAGTGGAGCCAGGTGCCGGTGGCTCATGACTATGATCCTAGCTACTCAGGAGGCTGAGATCTGAGGATTGCAGTTCTAAGCCAGCTGGGGCAGAAAAGTCCCCGTGAGACTCTTATTCCAATGAACCACTCAGAAACCAGAAATGGCGCTATGGCTGGCTCAAAGTAGTAGAGTGCTAGCTTTGAACAAAAGAGCTCAGGGACAGTGCCCAGGCCCTGAGTTCAAGCCCCACTACCAACAGGGGGGAAAAGATCACTGGAATGGAATGACGGTCCCTTGAACACAAACAGCACCTGGTTGGAGAAGTACCGTACGTGGACCCTGATGCTGTGGGCTGCTGGGAGCACCAGCCCCGAGCTCAGGTGTAGAAACGACAGAAGAAAGGCCTCGGTGCTCTTGGGCACCGGGAGAGGCAGAGGGGCCAGAGGAGGCACCCAAGACCCCTGCACTGACCCTCACAGCCTTACACACAAGGCCACACCAAGACCCCAAGCCACCCCACCGGCAGCGAACCCACAGAGGAGCCACGACCCCGAAGGCGTTCACCTTCCACTGCCGCCCAAGCGAAGCCTTCCGCATTCGAAGCACGAAGAGCTGACGGGAATGCTGAACGCTCAGAAACCTTTCGAAGTCAGTTTTTAAAATCGTTGTGAAAATGGAATGTGCTTGGTTCCTATTTTTAATAAATTGGGGGGCGACACTGACACCTACACCATCTCGTGGCTTCATAACTTAAATAACATCAAGCCGGGGTTTCACACGCTCTATCCGGGCCTCACACCAGCTCCCACCCGGCCTCCACGGACGGGAGGAAGCATGCTAGAGAACAGCCGTGGGCTTCCCGGGTCATGCTCGGGGAACAAACCTGGGGGAGCAATCTGCCTCCCAGCTAGATATAGCCAGCCGCGGTGCGCGTCGGAGCCTGTCCCCATCGCAGTCAGGCTGATCTTTGCAGCTGTCTTGGTTTTTAAAACAACAGATTTCAAGTCTATGGGAAAATTATTTTTTGGTGCAGCAGCATTCTGGGGTGTGTGTGTGTGTGTGTGTGTGTGTGTGTGTGTGTGTGTGTGTGTGTGCGTGTGTGTGTTGAGAGCAACAGTAGTACTGATAACAGCTTCTCCCATATATTGATCATACTGATCATAAAGTCAGGGTGTCTTCTAGGGGAGAGACATTCTCCAGACTCTTATCAGGAAGGAGAAACTGCGGGAGAACCCTGGGCAAGCTACAGCAGACTCCCCCCTGGGAGATGGACGAGAGGACCAGTCAGTGTGCAGCCACTGCCAACACGGGGCTCGGTGAGAGAAGTCTTTTGTCATATATTGGCACAGAGAGTAGAGGGAGGAGGGAAGGAGGGGAGGAGGGAAGAAGGAAACAGGGGAGGAAGGGAGCCACAGAAACACACCATGGCCCCAGGTAGAAGCCCTGGGCCTTTGTTAAGGCCAAATGTAGCCTTGAGTTTCCCCACAGGTAGGAAACGGGACGGGACGGGCCCCAAGCCCTTAGCTTCTGAACTAGCAGGCTCCAAGGGGCCTGGAGCCTTCCCTGGGACCCAGATCCTCCTTCCAGCGCCCTGCCTGGCACGGTGGAGAGACCCAACCAGCACCCCCAGGTGTGAGCCTGCTGCTCTGCGCCACAAAGACCCAGAAACCAAGAGGCTGGCGGCCCTCAGCAGCCATGGCTGGGATGGGGCTTTGGAGGAATGCCAAGGCCCACTTAGACGTGAAATTTGGCTGTGAGGCAGGGGACCCAGGCCCATGAAGAGTGCCATCACATTTTGGGTACTCATGGAAAAGGATCTGCCTGATAAAAAGGCTGAGATGACCAACTGAAGTAGAAACCATGTTAAAAAAAAAAAAAAAAAGAGGTTCTAGGGCTGGGAATATGGCCTAGTGGTACAGTGCTTGCCTCGCATGCATGAAGCCCTGGGTTTGATTCCTCTGAGCCACATAAACAGAAAAAGCCAGAAGTGGCGCTGTGGCTCAAGCGGTAGAGTACAAGCCTTGAGCAAAGGAAGCCAGGGACAGTGCTCAGGCCCTGAGTCCAAGCTCCAGGACTACTGACTACAATTCTGTGAGGCCTGTCTCATGCCTGGCAACAAGTGCCAGGCTGGCAACAGTGCCATGTGTCAGGTTACATCAGACAGTTTTCATCTTCTGTCCAGCCAGTGTCCAGTGGAGTCGGGACAGGCAGCAAGCCCACTGTGCCGACTCAGCAACCTAGGTCCAGGAATCCCTGACCCAGGGGCTTACTTCCTGCCAGCGCTCATGGAGCTCCTGTGTACACCGGCTGTGCACACTGCCATGTACTCCCTCAGCTCCCTGTGTACACCTGCTGTGCACACTGCCATGTACTCCCTCAGCTCCCTGTGTACACCTGCTGTGCACACTGCCATGTACTCCCTCAGCTCCCTGTGTACACCTGCTGTGTACACCTGCCATGTCCATCAGGTCCCTGTGTACACCTGCTGTGCACACTGCCATGTACTCCCTCAGCTCCCTGTGTACACCTGCTGTGCACACTGCCATGTACTCCCTCAGCTCCCTGTGTACACCTGCTGTGCACACTGCCATGTACTCCCTCAGCTCCCTGTGTACACCTGCTGTGCACACTGCCATGTACTCCCTCAGCTCCCTGTGTACACCTGCTGTGTACACCTGCCATGTCCATCAGGTCCCTGTATACACCTGCTGTGCACACTGCCATGTACTCCCTCAGCTCCCTGTGTACACCTGCTGTGCACACTGCCATGTACTCCCTCAGCTCCCTGTGTACACCTGCTGTGCACACTGCCATGTACTCCCTCAGCTCCATGTACACTTGCTGTGTACTCCTTCCCTGTACTCCCTCAGCTCCGTGTATACCTGCTGTGTACTCCCTAAGCTCCGTGTATACCTGCTGTGCACACCTGCCATGTACTCCCTCAGCTCCCTGTGTACACTTGCTGTGTACTCCTTCCATGTACTCCCTGAGTTCCCTGTGTATACCTGCTATGTACTCTCAGATGCTACCTGTGTAAACCTGCTGTGTACTCCTTGAGCTCACTGTGTACACCTGCCATGTACTCCCTGAGCTTGTGTACACCTGCCGTGTACTCCTAAGCCTGCTGTGTATACCTGCTGTACACTTACTGATGCTTCCTGGGCTCTTGCTATGTGTCTGTGGACTCACAGCACTGGCACTGCCAAGGTGCAGGTGGAGATTCACTGTAAGGCCCCAGGCCCACAGAGCCCGGGCCCAGTGACAGGTTGGGAAACTGAGCCAGGTGGAGCCAACTGTTTAGATCTCATGCTTTCCCACTGCTTGGTCTCCTCGCCTTGGTGTCTCTGCAGGCTTCATCAGCTGAGAGGCCTGGACAAGAGTCACCACAGTGCATTCTTTTACTTCTCAACTGAAGGTTGGATGGTTAAAATTTAAAACACAAACAGGCTTATTTTTAGCACTGTAAAATGCACGAGCAGATGGATAGGCACGCAGAGATGGCACTTGTCACATAAAAACGTACAATGGTGGGTCTAAGCCCCTTCCAGAGGCACCTGTCAGCCGGGAAGCCAGCAGTGCTCCAGGGAGGGCTGGACGTGTAGTGCTGGGCCTAGAACAGGGAGATCCAGGAGCAAGCATGCAGGCAGGTTGGGCGTGAGGCCGGGGCTAGGCCTGCTTCCCACCTGAACCCGAACTCCTGCCCCCCGGGGCAGCACAGCCAGTGCCCACCAGCCGCAAGGGTCCTCTTGCTCTGTAGCTACTAAGGCTCCCCCGCTCCCCACCAGGGAGTAGGAAATCAGCACAGGCCTGGGTCAACCAGAGGGTCCCGTCTCCCTGCTCCCACCCTTGCTCAGGTCAGGAGGTGACAGATTCTGAGTACACCGGGGCCAACCCAACACTTGGGCAGGTCCCTGCGCCAGCCTCTGCCGCGAGACCTCTAGGGGTGACTCCCAGGACAGAGATGCACGACCATCACGAAGAGTGGGACCACTGGATACAGGTAACATGCCTTTCCCCAGAACCCCAAGAGAAGTGCACACAGCCCTCAAGCACTGCAAGGGACTTAGAGCAGTGGGTGTATTCAAGATGGACAGTTTTGTTTTGACTGGTTTGGGTTTGAGACAATGTCTCAAGTATGCTCCTGAACTTTTGATTCTCTGTCTCAGCTTCCTTAGTTCTGGGATTACAGGTGTGCACCACCACACCCTGCAAGATGAGTGATTTAACAAACAGTTTCCCTTCATGTCATGTTACCAGCGTGAAACAAGATCAGCTTTAAATGTACCATTCACACTCAACAACAAAAAGTAAAAAACACTAAGGAACAGCTTAACAAATGACTATGAGGAAAACGTCTGCAGAGGTAAGGTCAAGGGAGAGGGGATCGATGAACGGAGAGAGGAAGGGGGTAAATACAGTCACAGTCAACAGACATGTGAAAAAACACAACGATGTGACCCGAGGATCCCAGCAGGATGAAGGGAAAGACGGGCGACAATGACGGGAGGGCGACACGGATCAAGATGCTTTGTGCTCATGATCTCATGTGAAGTGAGACCCCCACCACTACCTAACACTAATAAAAGACAAACAGAAACCTAAAAGCAAGCACATACAATAAGGAATACACTGAACCTTGGACCTATCTTAAACATGTTCAAGTTAAATGAGTGCAGAACTTACAAGATGAAACTTTGTGAGATTCCCAATAGACTGAAAATTTCAATATAAAAAGTAAAACCACACAACCACTGAAGACAATTTTTAAAAAGTAAAATCACAGCACTAGAAAAAAAGTACATGGCAATTTATGAAATGAATGATCATTAACTGTGCCTGACACTTGATGGGAAGCAGATATTGATCATTCTGACCATGCGAAAATTAAACAAATCTTAGGCTAACCACGGTGGTTCACACCTGTAATCCCAGCCACCCAGGAAACAAAAGAAGGAGAGTCAGCGCTGGCAAAAATTTGAGACCCTATGTGACAATAACTAAAGCAAAAAGGGCTAGAGGTAGGACTCAAATGGCAGAGGACCCCAGTACTGCTAAAAATAAAAATTTAGACACATCCAAAGAGGGGGAAATTTAGCAACATGAAGAGATGAGCGGCAGATGTGGGTGGGAGGCTGCTAAAGGTTAAGCCTTAATACTTAAGGAAGAGTTCAGAGAAAAGACAGCAGCCATCCCAGCAGGAAACACGGGCAAAGATGATAAGCTCGCACATGCAAAAAGAAAGAATAAGACACACAAAAAGTTAAGTACCCCAAACACAAACATAGAAAAAGAGTATTCGTCTCTCTGGTAATCAAAGAAAGTCAAGTGTTAATGTCATCTTGTTATTTCTTAGATTGGTGAAAGAAAAGAAAAGAAAAAGATGGAGGGAAAGAAGACAGGAGAGGGGGGAGGGGGAGGCTGCTGACAACCCAAGTTGGTGAGAATCTGGGGAGAAATGTGGTGCGATCTTGAAGCAAGTGGAAACCGGTCTTCCCTTCCCTGGCCAGCTCCATCTGAAGCGGGTCTCCCTGCACTTGCTTTACTCATTGCGCCTTGTCCACCGCCAGGCTCCTTGCTGCCCGGTGGGCCTCATCACCCCTGACAGCAGAGGCTGTCCCAGGGGAAGTGGGTGTTGTGCAGCAGCTCCGGAGGGCTCACCGGCCCCCACCCTGTCGCAGTGTGCCAGCCCCACGGCCCCTGTCCATGGACACCCCTTTGGCTTAGCGATGGCATTCCTAGAAATCCCAAGGTAACAATGCCAAGTGCACAGGGTGAATAACAAAGGCCTCCGTGGACAAAGAGTCCACAGTATATTAAAAATGGAAACGCCTCAGTGTCTTTCAGTAGGAAATTAAGTCAACAGGGGAGTTCAATCCACTCAGAGGATCTGTACAGAGCAGGGATTCTCCACTCTGGACGTTCAACTGAAGCACAGGAGGATGCACTGGGTACCAGGGGCTCAGGCCTGTAATCCCAGCTACCCAGAGGGAGGAGCTATGAGGATCGCCGTCTTAAGCCAGCCAG
This sequence comes from Perognathus longimembris pacificus, assembly GCF_023159225.1. Taxonomy (NCBI): domain Eukaryota; kingdom Metazoa; phylum Chordata; class Mammalia; order Rodentia; family Heteromyidae; genus Perognathus; species Perognathus longimembris. The sequence goes on along the minus strand of NC_063162.1, from coordinate 1,054,180 downwards.
GGCAGAAAAGCCCATGAGACTCTACCTCAAATTAACCAGTAAAAATGCTGGAGGTGTGGCTCAAGTGATAGAGCGCCAGCTATGAGCACCAGATCCTGAGTTCAAACTCTGGTACCAGCACACACACACACACAAAAAAGAAAAAAAGAAAAGGAAGGAAGGAACAAAGGAAGGAAGGAATAAACGAAGGAATGAAGCAAAGACGGAAGAAAGGAAGGGAGGGAGGGAATGGGGGAGGAAAGGAAGGAAAAGAAAGTGAGAGAAAAGAAAAAAGAATTAGAAGCTTCATCTATAACCCATCCCAACTCCTCCCCCAAAGCTCAAGGGCAATTTCATAAGGAAGGGGCCCGGGCATTTTTAAATAGTACCCACTGAATCTAATACCGAGCCCAAGTGAACTGCCGATATAAATTTAGCCAACAATCGATGCTTTAGACTTGTATGACATTGATGACAGATTGCTAAATAAAAAAGCAGGTTACAACAAAATGGTATCTAGAACACAGTCCCAATTCCGTGAAAAAGGAAGGTGCGTTTCCACGGCTGTGAATGTGAGTGCATTGCGAGATTCCCTAGAAGGCTGGGGAGATGAACACCAGGCAGATGTTGGCTGACAAGACCTCACAGTACAGGTATCTTGGCATACAGTATAAAATGCTTTCAAATTTATACACTGCGGTGCTTTTATACTTGGACAACAAAGGGTTCTTACACTTACTTAAAAAGCAGTCATGATAAATGGGCAAAGGAGCTAAGGAGAGACTTTTCAGAAGAAGAGGTAAGAATGGCAAAGAAACACACGAGGATATGCCATCAACCCTGGCCATAACGGATATGCAAGTCAAAACAACTGAGATTCCACCTCACCCCAGTTAGACTGGCCCACATTGTGAATTCAAACAACAAATGTTGGTGGAGATGTGAGGAAAAAGGAACCCTACTCCACTGTTGGCGGGAACGAAAACTAACACAACGACTCTAGACGGCAGTCTGGAGGTTCCTCAAAAACTAAACACAGATCTTCCCCATGACCCAGCCATACCACCCTTGGACCTCTACCCTGAACACCATGCGCCAGGACGCTATAAGGACACCTACATCCACACGCATTGCCGCACTAGTCACAATAGCCCAGACATGAAAGCAGACCAGATGCCCCACCACAGATGAAAGGATCCAAAACATGTGGAACCCATACACGGTGGAATTTTACACAGCCATCAGAAAGAATAAAGTAATGTCATTCTCCGGGAAATGAATGGAACTCGACAAATCATGTCAAGTGAGGTAAGCCAAGCTCAGAGAGACAGCGCATGTTCTCTCTGATATGCAGAAATTAGATCTAAAATACATTGGGATATGATAAATTATACAGGATTCTAGAGACTCACACACAGAGGATAGTCTTAGGAGAGAAACCAAAGGTGCAATGCCTACATGCCTCTTTATATAAAATAAAACACATAGTGAAACAAACTCCAAGATATGGAAACCAGGGATCTTCTTTTTGCTGCTTTTTTATCTTTTACTTTTTATATTCTTATTTTTGATGATTCTTTTCTTTGCCGTAAGTATAGTATATTCACATGTATACCTTCAGGAGGGGAGGAGGAGGGTACAAAATTTGGGGAGAAAAGGGTGAATATTTCAGCAGTGGAGCTCACTGGACATAGGTGAAAGTGAACTATACAACTGGAGGGTGGAGAGGGACTGGGAGGGAGGGACGGGGAGAGAGTGAGGGAAGAGAAGACACTGCAGGAAAGGAAATGTACTCATTATCTGACTCACGTAAACGCAATTAATCCCTGTGTACACCAGCTCTATAACAACAACAAAGTAAATTAATTTAGAATAAAAGCAGTGATGAGCACTGGAAGCCCCCATTCCACCCTGGTGCCCCTATTTGCCCTAGGGCGGCAGCCCTGCAGACTTCTCAGCGCTCTTACAAGGTGCCTCCCATTAAGACACCTTGTGGAGTCTGAGATGACAAGCGATGGCCCTGAGATGGGCCAGGGCCCCGCCCAGGGCCACGACTGTCCATGGGAAAGGCCAAGAACCACAGCCACGACACGAAGGCAGCAAGAAGTGAGGGGTCCTCCAACTGCAGGTAGCTGTGGCTAGGCATGGTCCACAGGAAGTTCACCCCCTTGAAACGAATTCCTCAAGGAAAAGGGTAGAGAATACGAGGGTCAAGAGGGAAATGGAACCCTTGATGTGAGGAAGAAGCGCAGAGAATTCCACATGTGCGCAACATCTGCCAAGGAAGCCCCGCGGCTCTGGATTCCACAAGGATCGACACCACAGGGGACATTTAAGGTCTTTCATAGCATAACCATACTTTTCAGTTGAAATTTACCTGGTACTTTGTTAAATTGCCCTCCTCTTTCTTTTCCCCTTTTTTCTCTGCATACCACACTTGATATATTAATTAGGTGTTTTAATCTAAAAAATTCATCAGAGGTCTCCCATTACCATGGCAACTGTGCAGTTCCCGTACATGCAAGTCACCAACATGGCATGGCCGCCTCTGTGGGCCTCACAGCAGTGGGGAAGTAATGAGGAGACACTTCACCCCAAGCCCGAGGGACCTCGGGGCCTCGGTCCCCGCTGGCACGCCGTCCTTCCTCCCTTCGCCTCTGCGCCCTTCCCATCGAAACCAGTGCCGGGCCTCACATTCACGGAAGGCTGCACACACTCCCATGCTGTGCCTTTCAAACAGTGTGTGCCCGGCCAGTGAAACAGAAAAAAGAGGAACGAAGTGGCCACCCACCCAGAGATCATTCTCTGCTGCTGGCCTCGTAAAGTCCTAGCGACAGGAGTGACGAACAGAGCCCGTCACGCATCACAAAAAAATACCTGTGTGCCAACATCAATTCATCACCTCACACGAGCCCAGAACGGTTGGTTCCTGTCCATCCCTGCGACAGTGAGGAGGAGGAAGGAGGCACGTGTGACTCTCAAATCCAGCTGCGAGCACCATAAACACACAGTGCTTTTTCGCTTTCCTAGCCATCCTTGAGTTCCTAGACATAGCACACTGAACAAGTGGAACAACTGTGCCTCAACCATAGACGGCAGCCCCTTCACGACAGCTCCCTGGCTCCACACTGACGCCACCAAGCAATCAGATGTGGTTCCCCAACATTTCCTCCTCCCATCACAGGCAGATCTGCCTGCTGATCAACTCCTGATGGTTTCACTCTGGGCTTCTTTTGCTTTGAATATTGATGTTAACAACAAAGTCCCCACACATCCACCCCAGGGAGCCATGCTGTCCCTGAGTCCAGCACACAGTGATGGGCCACCCCAGAACCTACTGGGTCTGACGCAGCCAGACCCCTCTCTTGTAACCATGCTCCTGGGAGCCCCAGAAGCCCCTGGCTGGCCCAGCCCCATGGCTATCTGTGAGGAAGGCCTAAGACTGGACTGAGGTCCTGTTAAGTGACATTTCCTATAATGTTTAAATTATTTATTGAAATAAATAGCTGGGGTTGTGGAACTGAGCTCTGCTCTAAATTATAAAGATCCATCATCTCTCTGTAAGCTGCCTACAAATGAAAATGCATATTTCAACTATTTTAGGAAAATGTCAAAAAAAATCAAGTGTGTCATCATTGTACCATTTTAAATTATCTCCATGACATTTGTAGAAAAGAGCTATATGTTTGCATGTGAATTCATGATCGGACCTGGAAGGCATGGGCCACACAACCACTCTCCCGCCGGGGTGAGGTCAGAGGTCCCTGGTACGCAGCATGGTCCCAGGAGCTGTGCCGGCTGGGTCAGCTGCCTGTCACCTGTCACTCCCGGCTTGTCCCCAGGGTGGGTGGCTTCACGGAATAAACTAGTTCCCTCGGAGGGCAAGTCTTTGCACAAAGGCCAGGCCTGGTTTCACAGCACAACCGTATGGGTCTGGGCACGCTGTGGCCCTGAGTGCTGGGGGGGGGGAGGGCAGGGCCCCCCACCACCTGTGGGGCGGGTACCCCCTTCACAAACTCTGCACGTGCGGCCGGGGCAGCGCCTCCTGAGATCCCCAGTGCCGGCCGGCCGGGCCTGCGCGCGGCCCGGGGCAGAACACGGAAACAGGGCGACGGCGGGCAGAGTCCTGACCCAGTGCAAGCCGGCGGCCCTCGACCCTCGCCGCCCCCCGGCCGGGCCCGCCGCGCCGGCTCCCCCGGGCGCGGCCCCGGGGGCGGTGACCCCCCGCGGGCCGCGGTGCCGGGGCGCGGGGTCCGCAGGCCCCGCGGGGCGGCCGCACTCACCGTCCTCGCGGTCGTCAAACACGGGCCTCCGCGCCGCGGCCGCCGAGATGGACGACATGGACATCCTCTTCTTCCACTTGCTCCACGGGAACAGGGGGCGCGGCTGCGCGCGGACATCGCCCGCGTCCCGGGCCCGGGGCTGGCTGGCGGCGGGCGGCGGCGGGGCCGGGGCCGGGGCCGCGTCGGGGCCGGCGGGGCGCGCGCGGCCGGGGGGCGGCGACCCGGGCGGCGCCGCGGCGCTGCTGCCCCTGCGCTCCGCGCCGCTCCTCATCGCCGAGCCGGGGTGCGCGCCGCGGCCGCAGCCCCGAGCATGGCCCGCGGTGGGGCCTGGAGGGAGGCGGGCGGGGGCCGGGGCGGGGGCCGGGGCGGGGGCCGGGGCGGGGGCCGGGGCCGGGGCCGGAGCGCGGGCAGCCCGCAGCGCCCGCCGAGCGCCGCGCGGTGCCTGGGCTCGCGGGGACCGCCGCCCGGGTGGGGCGGAGCCGAGCGCGCCGAGCGGAGCGGAGGGAGGGGAGGAGGGGCGTGGCGGGGACCGGCGGGCGGCGCGTCGGGCCCGCCCCCCCCCCCCCCCGGCACCGCGGAGGCCGCGGGGAAAGAGCACGGCCGCGTCCCCGGAGGCCCCGAGAGGCCGGGCTCCGGGGACGCGGCCGCCCGCCCCGCTCGCGGCGCCCTTCTCCGAGACCCGACCGGGCTGAGGGGGCCTCCGGGGGCCCGGGCGCGGCGTCCCGGGCGGCGTCCCGGGCCTTCCCGTCTCCTCGGCCCGCGGGCTGCGGCCCCTCGGCCCGGGAGCCCTCAAACTTCGCGACTCCGCGCTCGGCCGGGGACGGGGACCGGGAGCGGCGGCGGCGGCGCGCGGCCGGCGGGGCGCCCTCCCGGCCTGCGGCTGCAGGGGGCGCCCGAGCGCGCGGCCCGAGGCGGGCGGGGCGGGGCCTGGCGCCGAGCCCCGCCCCGCGCGGGCCCACGCCGGCCTCCGCCCGGGGGCGTGGCGGCGCTGAGCACGCGCACCTGCGTGGCGAGGCCCGGCCGCCCGGGTTCCGGAGCCTTCGGGGTGCCCACCGGCTTGGGCCCCGGCGGCCTGGCCGGTCTGCGGGCCGCCGGCCTGGGAGGCCCCGGCGTGGCCGGGCCTCTTCACCCGGTCCTGGGTGGACCCAGCTTCCCGGGCTGAGGCCTGGACTGAGGAATGGTCATGCGTGGCCTTCCCTGGTCCGGGTTTTGGAAGCCTGCTTGGGCCAAGGTAGCTGTTCTCCCACAGTACAGGAAAAAGTGGCCGAGCAGCCCAATACGGCGAGCCATTATAAAGCTTCTAGAAGAAAGCATGGGGGCTGTGCCGAGGGTTACTGCGCGTGACCCCTAACGAACGCCCTCATCATTAAAAAGAAACCAGACGTCGATCCCAATTTAAAACTCTGGAGCTTCAAAGAAGAGCATCAAGAAAACTGAACACAGTACAGACTTGTACCCAGATGTGCACATGTACACACGGCCAGTACACACTTGTGGGTGACACCACCATCCAGCACGCAAGGGAGAATGAAACCAGTGCAGTGCCTGCAGACACCATGGAAATGGCTGCCAGGAGCACAGACAGTTCCAAACTGGGCGAGCAATAGCAAGAGCCCACACTTCACTGACAGAGGTATGTAATGGCACAATCACTTTGGAAAACTAAAAATATATGCCAACTAAGAGGGTATTTGTAGCCGTATTATTTCCCAACCCCACTATGAAAAGTTCAAATGTCTGTCTCCTCGTGAGCAGTTTAAAAAAAATAGCATGTCTTTAACCAGGAGATGCAATTCGGCAACCAGACAACCTGCTACAGCATGGCCGAGCCTCGGTGTCATTACCCTAAATGAGTAAAGCCACATGGAAAGAAGGCAGCCTGTAGGATTCCATTTGTATGAAATGTCCAGAGGAGGCAAATGCATGGAGCAGACAGACCAGTCTTGGGATGGGCCTGACTGCAGACCAGCCAATGGTGAGTGCTGGGCTGTGGAGAGGCCCTGAGGTTAGAGTGTGCTGGGGTGTGCGTTCCACAGAGGCTCTAGGAGCCAGTGGATCCATTCTTTACGGTGTTCTCGCCAAGGGTCTTCCTCATTCATCATTATGTCTTTACCAAGGTGCAGTTCAATGACCATGAAGCCCACCCTTGCACCTCAGGGGTATTTGTAAGGGTTAGCGGTGAGGAACAGTGTGGAGGGTGAAGTGACCCTGTACTTGTAGGCTCTTCCCATAATACCCCTATATAACAAACCACCCCCAAAGTTATCACCAAACGTGACCACTGTCACTGCATCTACAGGAAACTAAAATCTGATCTTGGCTGGGCTAGGCCAGACTTAGATTCAGTTCTCTCATTCTTTGGGAAACACCAGGCTATCATGGCTTCCCATGGAAGAACAGGACAAGTCTACGGTGGAGAACATCTAGGACTCGCTCTACCGGGACCTCCTCCGTCTTGCTGACACCCCATCCAATATCCCACTAGCTAATCAGAACTGGCCCTGCTAGCATCCTATCTGCTAACATCCCATTGGCCTAACAAGCCATTCGGCCAAGTGTAAGTTCCAATGGGTGAGATACATTCCACTCACCAAGAGGCCACAGCAGATGTATCAAAATCATTTTACGGCAAGGAGTCAAACACGTGGGCCAGTCTTCAGAGATACCAGAAGAGGTGCAGCAGCCAGAGGCTCAAAGGCTCAGCAAGCAACAGCTGTCAGCATCTTCTTGGGCATGCCCTAGGTTTAAGATCTGTAGGTTTGGAGACTTTTCTAGGGGAAACATCAGGTGGATGTGGGGTTGTTCCGACCACAGTTCCCTCAGCCTGGGCTGGTCAGCTCCGCCAGGGGAGCTCACAGAGACAGGGAGACCCTGTGCCCACTTAGTGCTGCGACATGGCAGAGGTGACTGAGCCATCGTCTTCTGCTTACCACTTTAACAAAGTAAAAATGATAATAATAAAAATAAAAATCTGCCCCACAGCTTGCAAAAGGTGAACTTGTGGAGGGGAGAGTTGGGAGAAGAGGCACCCACCATTCCTTCTAAAATGTTCCACACACGTGCCATCAAAATCTCCAGAAAAGGGTTGGGGATATAGCCTAGTGGCAAGAGTGCCTGCCTCAGATACACGAGGCCCTAGGTTCGATTCCCCAGCACCACATATACAGAAAACGGCCAGAAGCAGCGCTGTGGCTCAAGTGGCAGAGTGCTAGCCTTGAGCGGGAAGAAGCCAGGGACAGTGCTCAGGCCCTGAGTCCAAGGCCCAGGACTGGCCAAAAAAAAAAAAAAAAAAAAAAAAAATCTCCAGAAAAGGAGCCAAGCCGATTTTCTGCATCGAGGTCTGGTAGCCCCCAATCCTCTTTTCAAAATAGGCTTACTGTCTCCAGAGCTGCCTTATTCACTTGTGCAGCTGTGAAGCAAAGGCAAGTGTGCAGCAAAGTATCCGTCGCTTTTGAATATGGAAGAAGTACTACAGGACGGGAGAAAAGTCGCTGCCTCAGCTGAAGCTTCCCAGTAGCAGCAGCTTGCCTAGGAAGGGCTGACTGCGGCACTTGCCACCCGCCACGACGCCCCCATGAATGAAGCCCAGCATTCAACACGTGAGGAAGGTGCTGGCCCGGCTTAGAGCCGCCCTGTGGCAAAGGCATCTGTCAGGAATGGAGACCAGGGCCTCGGCAATACAGTCCCACCTGCTCAGACCCAGCTACAGGGCTCCATGGGTGCTGCCTGGACAAGGGGCCACAGCTGTCATCGTTATTGGTCGGATTCCCTTAATATTGTGAATTTTGCTGGCGTTAAGGCTCCAGAAAAGATCCCTATGGGATACTTCTTTATTTACACATCCTAATGGTGGGGGGGGGACCCCACCTGGTTGCTGCGGAGTTCTACCGGAAGGGGGTCTTGCCTGGAGGATGAGGGAGCCCTGGGCCACGATGATTCCCTACTTCCTCTGCTTGCTTCCAGGGGGCACTAAAGCTCCCCTGTGACTGCCTACTCCATTCTTACACGTAAAATCCGAACAAGAAACTGAGCACAGACTGCCATTGTTCCTGGGATGCTCTTGTCTTAGCCTTCCGAGTGCTTAGCTATAATGCATGACGTGCCGTGATGTGCTAGTATGCATCTCCCGTGGCTTCTCTAGGGATCCAGAGGCACTGTGGGGCTTTGCACAAAGAACTCAGGCCTGCACAGGACCGCCTAGGGGCCCCCCAAGGCACCACTGGACCCTTCCCAGCAGTGGAGCTTATGAGCTCGTCAACATGGGGAACTCCTAGGCTTTGCTAGTCAAATGTGGATACTATGGATAAAATTGTATTTTCCTAATAGCTGGAAATGTATGTGTATATATGTGTATATATGTATATATATGTGTATATATACACACACACACACACACACTCAGCCATTCCTTTCTTTTTTGGCAGTACTGGGGCTTCAATTCAGGGCCTTGCACTTGGAAGGTAGGCACTTTATCTCTTGAACCAACCCCTCAAACTTTTATATATTCGTTGGCCATTTGTTTCGTTCTGAGTTATTGGTCATGTCTTAACTTAAATCTACTGTCTTTAACTTTTCTTAATAATGAGTATTTTTTATATATTCTTGGTTACATTATATATCCTGAATAGTAATCTTCTTTGGACTAAGAATTGGCAACATCATCTCTCATTTTTGCCTTGACTTTTTTCTTTCTGATGTCTCCCTGTTGATCTAGAGACTTCTAATGCCATGAATGAATTTATCAATGCTTGTGTTTATGGTTTTTATAACTTCAGAAGTCACTTAGTAAATAAAAACAAGTTTTCTTAGCCTGAGAATAAAATTAATTCACCCATATTTTCTCCTAAGAACGGGTATAGAATGAACTCTTGTATTGGTGTATGACATTCCTAGGAAAGCTATGCAGGCCTTGGGCACACCTCCCAACGAACTTTCACAACATAAACAAGCCTCTATAGCCACCAGCAGAAAACAGTGCCGCTGGAATCTGAGACGCCTCAGGACTTCTGAGTCCTTCCTCGGACTGTGCCTCCCAGGAGTGAGCAGAGGTGGGCAGAGGGCAGACAGCCAGGGAAGACCTGAGGAGCACCTATCTGGAGTCACTCTGCTCTTGCTCTAGTATCCTAGCGTGGAGGCTGATTCTCTCATCCCAGCAATCGCTGGCCTGGGGACCAGTTCATCTGCACGTAGCTCTCCTGAACATACTCGCTCAGTTACCAAATCTCAGAGCGTTCTTACGAGCCTATCTACAGATGCATAATGCCCTTGTATTCAAACTTCTACAGAACTGAAGTTTTTTTTTTTTTTTTTTTTTTGGCCAGTCCTGGGCCTTGGACTCAGGGCCTGAGCACTGTCCCTGGCTTCTTCCCGCTCAAGGCTAGCACTCTGCCACTTGAGCCACAGCGCCGCTTCTGGCCGTTTTCTGTATATGTGGTGCTGGGGAATCGAACCTAGGGCCTCGTGTATCCGAGGCAGGCACTCTTGCCACTAGGCTATATCCCCAGCCCAGAACTGAAGTTTTTGTTAAATAGTTACTTCTGCTTTGAGGTTTTGATCACACCCTGAGGACGTAGATCTATAGGCAATGTAAGTGCTAGGTAGCATATCTGAAAACCAGTCTGCACTCAGAGTTACTGCAGTAACATGGAAAGGGAGTGGGTTTCCTTCGCTCAGATGGCAAGTAGATCAGCAGCACCGGTCTCAGAAGCAAACAATGAGTAAAACCCCCAAATTTTGGTAGAAAACATCTGTCAACAAAGAACTCTCTCAGCTAAACAATCATTCAAGAATTACACCAAAATAATATACATTCATAAAGCCTGTACACATCAATGCAAGTTTATTCTATACCCATTCTAGAATGATCCAGAAATGTCCAAGAAAATTACAAACAAAACATGTTAGCTGGCCAAAAAGTGAGCATAAGACATGGCAAAATAAGCTCCTACATATAATTAACTGTTGAATACAAAATATTAAATACAGAAACTCTAGTGTTTTTAAAAAGCTAAATATTTGAGGAAATGGGCTCAAATGGTTAGGCGATGTTGCTTTGTTTGCGAGAAACGTCACTTTGTGAGAAAGCGGCCTTCCACTTCCCCTCAGAGCTGCCCTCCACCCAGGCCCCCTGCTCCCAGAGGCTCCGACACTCCTGGCCCTGGTGACAGCTCCGGCACCTCATTCTCGGGCAAGATGCATCCATTTCCCACACGGTGCACACATCCGCCTGGAGGCTGTCTCTTCTCTGCTGTAAACCTACACTAGGTACCTTTTTTTTTTTTTTTTTTTAGAAATGTTAAGAAATTAAGTTCTTGTGCTGACAGAACTGTCAAGCTGGCTGTTTGGGGGGGGGAAGATAAAAGGTAGTTAGGGTTTGTTATATGAAATTGGACTGCTTAAATAGATTGTGGCGGTGTGAAGGTTGTGGAGAAATTTGGAAAATAAAATTTCCCAGGTAAACGTAAACTGAATGGGTGTTAATGAGTGTGCTAAGCACAGTACCACAGAAGGCTTTGGGGCAGGGCCTGAGGTCTGTGCATTTAGTTCATCACTACTTACCTTTTTTTTATCAAGGGAATTTGACTCAGAGGGAAGAGCTCAGGGCCTCAAGATCTAATCAAGATCTTCTAGGGGCTGGGAATATGGCCTAGTGGCAAGAGTGCTTGCCTCGTATACATGAGGCCCTGGGTTCAATTCCTCAGCACCACATATACAGAAAATGGCCAGAAGTGGCACTGTGGCTCAAGTGGCAGGGTGCTAGCCTTGAGCAAAAACGAAGCCAGGGACAGTGCTCAGGCCCTGAGTTCACGGCCAACGACTGGAAAAAAAAAAAAAAAAAAAAAGATCTTCCAGATTTGCCTACCGCCCGGGAACCTTTATGATGTACACGAGGCCCATCCTCCTCTGTGGGTCACCTGGAAGCAGCTCTTCTGAGCATGTGTTGCCAGACAGGGGAGCCTGTCTGGTTGTACTGCAGAGGCAACTTGCAAAGAATAGACCCCTACCCTATTATCTCAGGGACTTACCGACGCCAGGCAAAACCCCAGGTATGCGCACACCTGCTTGACAAGCAGGGCAATCTGACCTAAGCCTGGCCATCAACGTTCCATTGTGGGCCTAACCAAAAGTCCCCATCCCCTCTCCCCCAGCCCTAATAGCCTTTCTGATAATCTCTGTCTCCTTGCTCAGACCCCATAAAAGCCCAATTCCAACCCCACCTTCTTGGACAACCTCAGATCCCACGGGAAGGTTGCTGCCCCTTGCTGTTCTAACCTGTTGGAAATCAAGTCTGGCCTATTCCTTTTCCTTTCTCCTCCATTTTCCTAACGTATGGTGCTGAAACTGGCCTATTCCCTTTGCTTTCTCCTCCATTTCCCTAACACCTCGGAAGTTCTGTTAGTGGTTGATCAAGGCTACCTAGCCACATGAACTCATATTCATTCCCCGGGCCCCATGTCCTGAGGTGTCAAACGTTCATCCCTCATTTGCTTTGGGATTTTTTTTTTCTTCTGATCTGCTGTCCATCCCCCAAATTCTCTTTTCAATTCTAAACAAGCTGCTATTTAACTAATCCAATGAATATTTTGTTACTGTATTTTTCACTTCTAGAATTCCACTTTGGTTCCTTTTTATAGTTGTATCATTTTTACTTTTACTGACTTACGTTTAAAACATGTTAACCACAAAATGCATGCTTAGCCAGGTGCTGGCGGTACACACCTGTGATCCTAGCTACTTGGGAGGCTGAGATCTGGCGGATCACGATTCCAGAACAGCCCAGGCAACAAAGCTCGCTAGACTCCATCTCCAAAATAACTAGCAGTAAGCAGGGCTGGGGGCACGTCAAGGGGCAGACCACAGACAAGGAAGTCCCACGACTTGAGTCCAAACCCAGTACTGTTAAAAAAAAAAAGAAGTGTACGTGTGCTGACTCCATAATGTCTGGATCTCCCCAGGCTAGTTTGTCTTCCTGGATTTGGTCAAATGCTCACGCTGCCCTCTGCGTGGTACCCTACACCTTAACAATCAAGGGGTTCGCTTAAGATCTCAGGTGGTATTTTCTCTATCCTCCAGCTGGTAGGGGCGAACCCCACCCCTCCAACACTCCCCCTGCCCCCCCCCACCATCGTGGGAGAGTCCATGCACTCTGCAGCCAGGCAGGCGCCAGTCCTCAGCAGGCCTGGTCTTTGGGGGTAGCTCGCCCTCCTCCTATGAAGCCCAGGGTCTGGGCCTGGCCATCTCCTGGGCAGCCCCAGAACAAGTTAATCCTGTGGCCCTTGGTGTAGGGAGAGCCTGGATGCTTCTGGTTGATGGGTAGAGAGGGGGGGGGGGGAAGCGAGCGCGCACACCCGGCGAGGGCGGGGCGGCCGGAACTCGTCACCTTTGACCCCGACTCCCCCGGCCTCGGTTCTCCCGCGGGACCCGCCGCCTTCGCTCTGGGCGCGCGGCCCGTGGCGTGTCCGCGGGGCCGTCTGGCGGGCCCGGCGTGCTCCCACGGGCCAGTAACCGTCCCGCGCCGGTGCGTCCCGCGCCCGCCCTTCCCCCCGCCCGTGCCTTCGGCCGCGCCTCCCCCGCGGCTCGCGGGCCCCGCCCCGCCGGCTTCTCGCGCGGCGCGGGCCCCGGGTGGCGCGGAGGGCGGCCGGCCCCGCGTGCTGACCTCGGGTCCGCGGGGCGGAGCGGGCGGGGCGGGGCGGGGGCGCCCGAGGCCCGGCCGGGCGGCCCGCGGGGCGGGAGCCCGTGGCTCTCCGCGGAGCGCCCGGCCCCGTGGAGTCTGCGCGGCGCTGGCGCTGGCGCTGGGCGGCGGCCACGGGAACGACCGTCGGGCCGCGAGCGCCGGAGAGGGGCGCGCCGTCTCCGCGCACGGTGGCCACCCCGGCCCGGCCCGGCCCCGCCCTCCGGCACCGGCTCGGGCGCTGCGGTGGCCGACGCCCGGCCGACTGGACGGGGCGCGCACGCCCGTCGCGGCCCCTCCGCCGCCCGGCTCCGCGGGGTTTCCATGGCGACCGTGAGGGCCGCGCGGCCGGCATTGTTGGCGGGTGCGTGCGCGCGCCCCTGAGGCGGGGCTGGGGGGCCGGGGGCGGGGCCTCGCGCCGGCGGGGCGGGGCCGGCGGGGCGGGGCGGGGCCGGGGCGGCGGAGCGCGAGCGGGCGAGGCGGCCTCTCCCCGCGGCCCGCGCTCTCCGTGCGCCCTCGCTTCCCCGCGCGCCCCGCTCCCGTCCTCGCTCCGCGTCCCCTCGCTGCCCGCGCCCCTCTCTCTCCGCCTCCGTCGCCCCCCACCCCGAAGACCCTGCAAGAGGCCCGAGGGTCCCCTGACCTTTCTCGGAGACCCAGAGGCCAGCGAGCTCGCAGACCGGGGCTGCCCCGGGCCGGGCGTCCTCCTCCCGGAGGCCGCGGGACCGACCGTAAGCCGTCAGCCAGCGCTGCGGTGCGGGTGCTCCCTGCGGCGCGGGGGGCGGGGGGGGGCGGGAGGCCGGGCGTGGACGTGCGCCTCCCCGAACGGACGCCACAGCCCTCGGGTCCTGATGAGCAAAAGCCTGGGAGAGCCGCTGGAGTCAGGATGCCCCCCTCGCAGGGCTCCCCGGGGCCCACGGGGCGCTGGCCACACCTGGCCGGGGCCAGGCTGTTCCGCTGGGCCTCCCCGCAGGGAGCGCCCCGCCGCGGGGATGAGAAACCAACCGGGCCCCCAGCCGTGGTAGGGGAAGCTTAGGCGGTGTTTACCGACTGTAAAATGCTCCTCCAGCCCGTCTCCATCCTTTCCCCCAGAGTTAAAATGTTGGGAACTCCATGATGCAGCCAGCGTGAGGAGTGGAGGATTTCAATCCAAGCCTACTTGGACTCCAGTTTGTTAGCTTATTTCTAACAGATTTCAAAGTCAGGTCCAGAGTGGTGTTTATTAGAAATGATGTCCTGGGGATTCTGTGTTGCCTGTGTAGTGGGTGGGTGGGGGTGGGATTCTGTGTTGCCTGGGGGGGGGGGGGTTGCTATGTCCTCCCTCCTGTGTTTCCAGGTGACTCCTGACCAAGAAGGATGAATGGTGTCTGCTGGTGGGCAACAGATGGAGGAAGGCAGCGCCCACCCTGCAGCCTCCTGGGCTGTGCCTAATATCATGGAGGCCCACGAGAGTCCAGCTAGGACCAAGAGCTTGCCGGCCTCCCCCTACAAAGAGGTTCACAAGGACCCTGAGGAGGTCATCTGTCCTCCCTCTTTGATTTTAGACTTGAGTAGCAGTGGTCTGAGTCATGTGGGAGAGGCCTTGAAAACCCCCAACCTTCAAGTAAGTGGTCAGTGCCCTGAGACGGAAGTGGCCTGGAAAGAGAGCACTGCCCTCCTGTGCCAGGACTCTCTCCTTAGGAGAGATGGGTTGTGGACTGAGACACAGGAAGGCTTCACGGGGTTTCATATGCTGATCATAGCACAGAGCAACTGAGAGGCAACACCAGGCAACAGAGATGGGTACTTGCCATATGTCGCCTTTCCTCTCTGCAGGTTGCCTCTCTACCAGGAAGTCTCAGGCAGAAAACATCCAAGATACTCAGCTGCCCAGATGACCTTTCCTTTTTCCTTTTCTTTTCTGTCCCCCTCCACTTTCTTCCCTTCCCTTCTCTGGCCCTCCCCCTCCTGTCCCTCCCCCCCTTCCTCCTTTCCTTCCTTCCCTGCTTCCTTCCTTCCTGTTTTGAGACAGGGTCTCACTGTATAACCTCAAATGCACAATCCCCCCAGTGCACTCTTGCTATGCCTCTCATGAACAACACCTCCTTCTAGGGATGCATTACTGGCCTCAAGGACTCCTTACCTGTGTTCCTTTCATGCACTTGTATTTTAACAAAGGAGGCTGGCCATCCTTCATGCAGGTAGAGGAAGAAGGAGAGTCCAAGTCCTTCAGGTTTCACACGGAGCTTCATAATTTATACTTCCAAAGGACAGGTATCTATCATAAGAATTTTATCACCACAACCAAAGTCAGTAGGCAAGGCACCATTCAGCGTTGTAGACCACAGGTCATGAGGGGACCACTCTGAGCTGCAGACCAGTAGGCGTTACAAGATAAGCTATGCAGCTGCAGCAGCAATCCCTGGACCCGCAAACAACCCTACCAGACACACAGACTTGGGGACACAGAAAGAACCTTGAATGCTCGCATACTCAGACCCCCAAGTAAAGCCAGAGGAAGCCATTCCACCCTCCAGCCTCAGATGTGAAGCAGTGCCTGCTTTGGCCGGGAAGGAGTGCTGGGTATCTTTCTGGAATTCATTTACCGGCATTCAGAAGGACCAGTGGCTTCATATCTGAGCACTAGAATTAACTCACATGGAGAGGAGAAAAGCAGGTCTGAGAAGCTGAAACATCTCCACTCTAGTAAAGGAACAGGAAGGGTTGTGATGGAGGAGAACACACCCATGTGCGTGGAGACGTGTGTGCCCTTGCATTTCAAGGTATACATGGGTGTGCTTAGGACGTGCGCTCTCCTGCACCTGGAGGTGTACATGACAGGTGTTTGCGTGCACCCGGATATGCCCATGAGCACCTGGAAGCATGTTCCCTGTACCTTAATTGCCACTCTGCTCTCTAGAGACCATACCAGTTGCCAGGAGACAGGAGTGGTGATTTCCAGTCAGAGTTTCTCGGAAGTCTGGAAGTGATTGTGATTTGGAAGACAGGGCCGGCAGTTGAACTGGGATTTAGGAAGCTGTCACAGGAAGTCAGAATGGCTAGCATTCATGGGCACTTCCTGGATCTCTGCTCATTTGGTGCTGCTCTGCAACTTAGGTCCCAGACCCTCACCCTGCAGGTAAGGACGCAGCAGAGAGAGGCTGAAGAACGTGCCGAAGGGCATACAGCTGATCGTTTTTGAAGTCTAAATTAAGCCCAGATGACCTGCTGTCCAGTCAGTGCTCTCTCTATTTCTAGGGCCCGGCTGAATGTGGATACTGGTGCAGATATGTGTGATAATGTGAATAAATATGTGGCATAGCAACAGCATTAACTAAGGCATTTTTAATTACCTTTAAGTTAGCCATGGTATGGCTATGTGTTATAGACACAGTGTTCCCCCATCCAGAAATATTAAGTAGAAAATTTGAGAAAGAAATTATTTATGCTCTAATAGCTTATTACAATCTGTCGTGAGTTTTACTAGTTCTCGTCCATACTGTGCCTCCTGAGTAAGTTGCACACCCTAGGAGGCCCTGGAAGAGCAGTATCTCCCAGGGCTCTGTGGTCCGGGCGCCTGCAGGAGACGGCTCAGGTCTACAGGGCGCGTTTGCTCTGCCCCTCCCTTCTCTTATTTATGACTTAAAACTTCCACTGAGGGCTGGGGACATGGCCTAGTGGCAAGAGTGCTTGCCTCGTACACGTGAGGTCCTGGGTTCGATTCCCCAGCACCACATATACAGAAAATGGCCAGAAGTGGCGCTGTGGCTCAAGTGGCAGAGTGCTAGCCTTGAGCAAAAAGGAGCCAGGAACAGTGCTCAGGCCCTAAGTCCAAGGCCCAGGACTGGCCAAAAAAAAAACAAAAAACAAAAAAACAAACAAAACTTCCACTGAGACGAGCGTCACCCTTTCTGGAATGATTAGTTCCGCGGTGGTTTGATGTGGCTGTTCCTCTTCACTCGTGCCGCAGTGAACGTCTCCAGAGCCTGGGTTCTTGAGTCCTGTCAGCGTAGACTGAATCCCTGGCATTAGTCACACCTGTGCGTGCTCACGGCCAGGGCTGCTGAGAGCTGTGCTTGCTTCCCGCGGCAGGAAGCAGAGGCTTGAGGTGGAGGTGAGGCGCGTGCCTTTGCACGTGTGGCACGGAAGGCCCTCACAGCTCCGAAAGCAGCTTTTTTCCTATCTGGTGTGTGTCTGCTGTGTTAGCTCCTTAAGTGTAAAACTTTTTTTGTGTGATATCTGTAGTCGTGGCTGTTGGCAGGCCTCTGGCAGTGTTCTTGGACATAGCCACTTAAAATGCCGCGGCTAACAGAATGTTCTGGTTCCCCTCTTGTTGTGGAAGCAACTGTACCTGCAGAGGAATGCCCTGTGCGCCATCCCTGGTGACTTCTTCCAGCGGCTGCCCAGCCTGACGTGGCTCGACCTTCGCTTTAACAAGATCAGGGAGATTCCCACTGGCATCGGATCTCATAAGTAAGTGATGGGTGTTTCTTTCTAGATCTTAAGAAGTATGGTTTTAAAATGTTTACGTGCCTGGTCTCTGACAGCTTGGCTTCTCCTCTGCAGTGAATTTTTACTTCAGAAAGAAGCACCAGGTTTTTAGTCAGCCCAGAGGTGTGAAGGCATGCTGTCCCAGGCACACCTAGCAGGAACCACCATGACTACAGTTGGGGCTGTAGGGCTCTAGGAGGAGGGGCAGAAGCCAAACCGCTGTTATGGGCAGTCCACGCAGGTTCTGTGACAGCTGATTCCATTCTGGCTCACTTGTGTAAAGCTACCCATGAGCCAGGTAACTCTGGTGAGCTAAATCCAGCCACCCACATAATTTGAAAATCCTCTTTTTGGAAAGTTGGAAAGGCCCAACATCCCTGCCCCTGAGATTTCGAGGACATCTTGCCCTCCCACCCAAGAACAACACCCTGCCTATCCTTGAAAGCCCAGCCAGTGGCCCGTCCTTGAGCCCCTCCCAGTAGCTGGAGCCTCTTGGAGTCCTCCTCTTTCCCAAGCCCACCCTGCAAGCGCATGTCCTCCTGAGCCAGTGTTTCTTAGCCCTCAGAAGCCACCGTGCAACGGACACTTAGACCCTCCCCTGACATCAGTGCATCTGGGCAGATGGAGGAGCTCATGCCTCGGCCCGTGGGAGAGGGTGGGGACAGCAAAGAAGCCAGTGTGGAGGAGCAGAGCAGGATGATGCAAAGTGAGGCCCAAGGATTGAAATCGGTGTTCTCAACTTGGGCGTTTATTTGGAAAGAGCTGAACGTCGCAGGAAGGCTGGAAGGTAGGGAGGTAGAGTTGGACTTGAGCTCAGACCACTGAACAGAGGTCACTTGCCGTCCCTGCAGGAGGCCAGAGTCAGCTGGGCCTCCAGGCGCTGGAGAGCAGACTGACTCCGATGGATGCGGGGATCAGAGAGGTCTCCAGGGTGATGCTAGGTCTCTGTGATGCTCTGTCCAGCTTGCCACATGACAGTAGCTGGAGCCCCACACAGGGAAGCTCAGAGCCCCTTTCCCTGGGCTCCGGTGCGCTATACTTAACAACATTATAAAAAGTATATATCACCATTCAGAATTGCGAAGGGGCATGGACTCCGGGTCTGCAGGGAAGTGGCTTACTTCTGTGGCTGTTAGTTCTTAGCCGCTGGAATCCCCTCCGTGAGCCCCGGGTACGTGAATGGGTCACAGATGAACCCAAAAAGAAGGGCAGTGTCCTTGGGCACCAGGCGTATTTGCTGCATCCTGCTAGCCAGCTGGGTGTGGGGCAGCCATCCAGGTGGCCCTGCCTCCCAGTCCTCTGAGCCTTCGCTCCTTCACTGGGCCTTTCAACCCACATGCAGTGTCTTCTGGCTGGGAACTGCGTACTCCCTGTCTAAAATTCCTTTAGCCTCAGCATTCAGTTCTGGAGAGTAATTGCTATGAAGAGTAAAAATAAACTAAAGCCTATTCCTGTAAACACCACTTCTTCCTGAAATAAGCACACAGCTCTCAAATCAGTCAGAGCCAGCTGCTTCTTGGTGTTCAAGATGTAATTTGGCTGTGATTTATAACCCATTAGATCAGAATTGGATCAGCTTGCTGAAGATCTGAAACCTATCAATTAAAAACTTTAAGGAATTATGCCTTATTAAAGTCTTAAATGTAAAAAAATACAAAACAATGACGCTATTAATGTTCTCACCTCTCCGTGTCTTGGAGGTGCGATCTTCCTGGCAGAGGAGGCTTTTGAAAGGCGGAGCAAGTTCCTTTGCCTCCTGAGGCCAGTGAGCCCAGGGCAGTGTATAGGTTCCGAGGTAGTTGAGAGCCAGTGACGTGAACTGGCAGTCAGTGGACTTGGCATTGCAGACAGCATTTACTGGATTGACATTCACAAATGTATCATTTAACGTGTATACTGCAAATGGTAGGAAAATCTCCTCCCTAGTTACAATTTAATATTGGTAAATGTTTTGCCATTTCCCCTGCCAAAAAGAAAAGAACACAAGCCCAGCCCCCGGGTTGAGCCCCTCCTTGGCTCTGGCTGTGCAGAAGCCGGGGGCTGCTGTCCTCGGAGCCTAGAGGCCTCGCCCCCCCCCCCCCACACACACGGTGTAGACTCCAACACTGGGCCATTTCTGTGTGAACAAAGATAAATGGCTGAAGTAGCCACGGGGAAAGTCCCCTCCGGGATTTTATTTTTTAAACACACCAAATAGTAAGAAAAAAGTGAGAAATAAATGAATGATCCCACGGTGAGCAGAAGGTGGTGTGAGCTGCCGCAGCCCCGGGGCACTGGGGGGTGCTGTGCACATGCTGTCCCCATGGTCCTGGGCCCAGCAGCCCCGCAGGGCTGCAGTGGCCTGGGAACCGCCAGCCAGCCGTGGGGGTGAGGGGAGCAAAGCCCAGCGACGGCCCCCTCAGTGCTGTGCTGTGTGGCACGGAGCAGCAGCAGGCGGAGCCTACGGATCCGCCCTCCACCACTGCGCCCTGGAGCTGGCAATCACAGGAGGGACCGAGGATCTCTGGGAAATCAAAGAGAAGAGAAACCCATCATTCGTCTCGGGAACAGTCTTAAGAGCTAAATGTGAAAATAAGAAGCAAAGTAGTATAAAGGAGGTGCAGGAGGCAGTTGAATTGGAAATAGGAGGTTGTCTGTCATCAGATGCCCTGCGCAGCAAAACTTGCAAATGCAGTTGAGAGCTGCTTCTCACAGACCACCTTGAAGTCTTAGCATCGCTCCCAGCACATCTTAGGAAACCCCACCCACTGTGAGGTCGGAACAGAGGGTGGGAAGCCCAGCCCCGGGCCTGCACCAGGACCCGCCGGCGGCGATGTCTAGAGACGTTAGCGGTCATCACCGCGGGCAGGGTGCTGCTGGGCCCCCAACATTCGTAACCCCAGGGCAAAGCATCCTCCACAGCCCCGAGATGCACGGTGCGTCTGTGGCGGCCCGCCCACGCCTGCGGCGGGCCCTGCCAAACTACCCAGGAGAGAAAAGACAGAGGTAGAATCTCGTGATAACTTTAGAGATGGAAACTTAATTTTCTGCCTCTCAAATTATTTTTTTTTTGGTCTTGTTTTAAAGGCATTTGAAAACTTTGCTTTTAGAGAGAAACCCTATCAAAATGTTACCTGTGGAGCTGGGTAAGTGTTGAAACAATTCAAGGAGTGACTTTACCATGCTGCCTGGGAGGTTTCTGTGCCTGTGACAGACACGTGACCAGTATTGCAGTACCGGAGGCACGGTAGAGGGCGAGCGGTCACATCTGTTCTCGGGCCCGGGGCGACCTCTGCTCCAGGTACTGTCCGCGTGGAGGAAGCCCGCGTGCACACGAGGGAGGCGTGGTGAGGGCGGCTCTGCACACGCAGTCTGCCTCACCTCAAACCTGTGCTCCCGGCCCTTGGGCCCCTGTGCTTTTGCTGGCGCTCCAAAGCCTTGTCTGAGTTGCTCTTTCAGAGTGTTATAACTTGATCTGGCCCTTGTTCCCCTGGTGCCTTGCTTATGTGGTTTGCCTCTGTGTGTGTGTGTGTGTGTGTGTATGTGCGCACGCGTGCGTGCTTTGTCCACATAACCGTGTAACAGTTTGCTCATTTGTGTGCATTTTTCCTGTTGCCCATGAGGAGGAAGACAATTTTCTGTCTTGCATTTGAATTGTTTCAGAGTTCTGCTCTTTGTTATTTTTGTCTGCTTCACCCAAGTGAAGCTTTTCAAGCTTAATTGAGTTGAAAGCTTAGGTTTTGATTTTAAATTGTTTCTTTCTAATGTGTATTTACAACTACAATACTGCCCTAAACACTGCCTTAGCTATTTTCCTCCTGTTTTGACGTGCAAGTGATTTAATCATACAGATGAAAATGTTTTCGGATACAATTGCCCCACTGGGCTATACACCAGTATGCTGCCTAATTTAAAAAACAAAACTAAGAGACTTCCCAACTATTTTCTGTTGGCAACTTTTACTTTAGTCACCATCTTAACGTTAGACTGGATTTTAGAAAAGCAAAATCCAACTATATATGATCTGCTAGCTGTAAGGTTCGCCAGAATGGAAAACCTCCACGTGGTTCAGGCAGAAAGGAGTTTACTGGGGGAAAAGCAAACTGCCAGCCTGCCCAAGATGGAGGCGTGGGGAGACAGAGGAGAAGGAAGGAGGGAAAGAGAGAGAGAGAGAGAGAGAGAAAAGGAGAGAGAGCAGGGACTGACTGTGTTGAGCTGGACTATATAGGGAAAGGCAGGAGATCTGGCCAGGTGGATTGGACGTGACCTCAGGGAAGGAGGAGGTCACCGCCTCCAGGTGTGCCGGTTACCTAGGTAACGCAGGTCCTGGGCGCAGACTTAACCAGGTGGGGGGCATCTGCATGGAGCCCTCCCGGGGGAGGACCTTGCACTAGCAATGCATTAAACTACAGATAGCCTGACAGGTTGGAAAGGAGTGAATGGAAAACACACTTTATCCACAGAAAGTGTGGCGGGTGGCCGTGGCCGCAGGGTGTGTCTGGTGCTTCCTCAGTGGCTGTCAGCCGCCTCCTGTCCCCCAGGAGGGGCCCGCGCCGCCCTGTCGCTCCGCCGCTGTCGGCACTGTGGATGCGGTCACCGTTTCTGTCCCACGGGCTCTGTGGGGCTCTGTGACCTGGGCGCGTGTTCTGTCATCCGGGCGCAGTCCGTGACGATCCGTCACCAGGCACTGCCCGCACGGTTCTGTTGCTCAGGCACCATCAGTCACTCTGCCTGTCACTGCGGCAGTGTCAGCTCCCTCCTGTCACCCGGCTGCCACCAGGGGGCTTCACTCAGGTACTGTCAGGTGCTCTAGTGTTCTTCTGTCGCCCAGGTGCTGCCGGGGTCATTCTGTCAGTCAGGTGCCTCCGGCAGTGTCCCCTGTCACATGGTCTGTCAGGTCTGTTCTGTCCCTTGGGTGCTGGCGGGGACATCCTGTCACTCAGGTGCTGTGAGGGCTGCCATCACTTAGACGCTGTCAGCATCATTCTGTCTCTAAGGTACTATTCATGGGGAAAAAAAAGATGGGTTTTCTTTCTTTTTTTCTGAATAATTACTTATTTATTGTCAAAGTGATGTACAGAGGGGTTAAAGTTTCATATGTAAGGCAGTGGGTACATTTCTTGTACAATTTGTTACCTCCTCCCTCATTTCCCCCTCCCCCTCCCCTTTTCCCTCTCCCCCCCATGAGTTGTTCAGTTGGTTTACACCAAATGGTTTTGTAAGTATTGCTTTGGGAGTCGTTTGTCTTTTTATCCTTTGTCTCTCGATTTTGATATTCCCTTTCAGTTCCCTAGTTCTAATACCAGTATATACAGTATCCAGGGTACTCAGATGAGATACAGTGATAGTGCGGGGACAACCACAGGAAGGGGATACAAGAGGATCATCAACAAAAAAAGCTAGGGTTTCACATGGCATGTTGAAAGTAATTACAACAGTGATATAACAGTCGTTTCCATAACATGGAGTTCATTTCACTTAGCATCATCTCATGTAGATGGTTTTTGTCTCTATTCCTCAGAGAAGATGGATAACTGTCCTCAAGTTCACAAAGTCTTTTATCCCTCTTGTTTCCATTTGCAAATCCTGCCTAGTAATTGTTGAGAGCACTGTCTTCAGTTTTCATTTATTTAAAAAAACAGTTTCTGTTTTTCTGTGAGGGGTCTTTTTGTTTTGTTTTGTTGCTTTTGGGTTTTTTAAATTTTTTTTGGTGCTTGTGAGACTTGAACTCAAGACCTGGTCACTGTTCCTGAGCTCCTTTTGCTCAAAGCTAATGCTGTACCACTCTGAACAACAGCTCCACTTCCAGTTTTCTGGTGGTTAATTGGAGAGAAGAGTCTCATGCACTTTCCTGCCCAGGCTGACTTTGAACTACAATCCTCAGATCTCAACTTCCTGCGTAGCTGGGGTTACAAGTATGGGCCACTGGTGCCAGCTTGAGGAGCTCTATTTTTTAATTTGGTGCAGACACATTTTTCCTCCACACCTTTAGCCATAGTTGTTATCTACCAAGCTATTTGGTCTCAAGGTAGGTTAACCTTGAGGTAAAGGTGGCTTTAATCTTATCTCAAATTTCTCCCAAATAATTTCCTTTTAATTAGCATTTCATATTTGTTGCCATTTTATTATATTGTCCTCTAATTCTTCAAGCACTTTTTTTCCATCTCTTTGGACGTATTTATAATGAGCATAACGTGGCTCTATTGGTGCGTCCTGAGTTCAGGTCACATGCTGTGCCTTTCCTTTCCTTTGCAGGTCACACCATCTTCAGGTTGCACCTAGACCGTTTAGGTCATATAGCAGCTTTGGGCTGTGAATTTTACCTGAAGGTTTTGCTGTTGTCTAATTTTACTTATTTTTCTGGCTTGATCTTAGCCTGCCCCCACTGCAGTTCTTTAACAGTAAGTCGTCCATGATCTCTTCCTGTCATCTTGAGCTGTGAGGGTCGTTGCCTCCCCCCCACTGTCCGTTCATTCTGCAGAGGAGTGCAGAGCGCCGAAGCCCCTCTCCCCCTCTGCAGGGAACGTGGCTACGCTGAAGGCGCTGAACTTGAGACACTGCCCTCTGGAGTTCCCCCCTCAGCTGATTGTGCAGAAGGGCTTGCTGGCCATCCTGACCTTCCTACGGATCTGTGCCGCAGATAACAGCTCCAGAGACACAGCTCCTCCTCCAGGTCGGTAGACAAAACCAAATGGAGAGCTTTTCGGGATCAGGGTGGGGCTTGACGGTACCATGGAGAGCCCCATGTACTTCCCTGCCGAGCTCACGTGGCAGACACAAGTCCCCAGGGGGCCAGGCCTCCCCGTCATCCCACTCTGTATATGGATGTACAGAGTCTGGGGAAGGAAGAAGCATGGGAGAGCAGGGGAGAGGCGGGGGAGAGCGTGGAGAGCATGGAGAGCATGGAGAGGCGTGGAGAGCATGGAGAGCGTGGAGAGCGTGGAGAGCATGGAGAGCGTGGAGGGCGTGGAGGGCTTGGAGAGCATGGAGAGCGTGGGGAGCGTGGGGAGCGTGGGAGAGCGTGGGGAGCGTGGAGAGCGTGGAGGGGCGTGGGAGAGCGTGGAGAGCGTGGAGGGGCGTGGGAGAGCGTGGAGAGCGTGGAGAGCATGGAGAGGCGTGGGAGAGCGTGGAGAGCATGGAGAGGCGTGGAGAGCATGGAGAGGCGTGGGAGAGCGTGGAGAGCGTGGGGAGCGTGGAGGGCGTGGAGAGCATGGAGAGCGTGGGGAGCGTGGAGAGGCGTGGGGAACGTGGAGGGCGTGGAGGGCATGGGGAGCGTGGAGAGGGTGGAGAGCATGGAGGGCGTGGGGAGCGTGGAGAGGCGGGGGAGAGCGTGGAGAGCGTGGAGGGCATGGGGAGCGTGGGGAGCGTGGAGGGCGTGGAGAGCGTGGAGAGCGTGGAGGGGCGTGGGCGGGGCATGTACCGTGGCATCAGAAGTGTCTGGAAGGTCAGCTGTGACACAGACGGACAGCAGTGTGGAAGGTACCTTTCACCATGAGCAGGGGCGGCGTGGCCTGGGAAGGGCGTCGTTCTGAGGAAGGCCTGAGGATCTAGACCTGTGCCCTGTGAGGTCGGGGCAGGGCCTTCGGACAGCCTCTGGGCTCTTGTCATGTCGTATCAGTGAGGATACAGTGACAGACCCTGAGTTGGAACATTCTGGAAGATACTCTGTACCCTCACAGAAGGAAAATACCTGCAGAGAGGAAACATTAAGTTCAGTTCCCAAATGGAGGAAACATAGGCATAAAAATGGCTTGAGCTGTTTGAATGCAAAGTCCGGAAGGGCAAGAGGACAGTGAGGCACTGTTTGCCCTGCCCCTTGGCTCCCACCTAGCTTGGCATGGGCCCCCACTTGTTCCGGCCCGACCCCTCCTGGCGCGCGGTTCTGTGTCTGCCTGTGTCTGGGCTAAGTGTGTTGTGGGCCTTTGTTCTCTCACTAGTTTGTACAGCTCTGAAGTCTTTAACAGTGAACAAAGCAGACCAAATGCAGTAGCTCACACCTATCATCCCAGCTACTTGAGAAGTAGAGATTGGGGGCTGGGGATATGGCCTAGTGGCAAGAGCGTGCGCCTCCTATACATGAGGCCCTGGGTTCGATTCCCCAGCACCACATATACAGAAAACGGCCAGAAGGGGCGCTGTGGCTCAAGTGGCAGAGTGCTAGCCTTGAGCAAAAAGAAGCCAGGGACAGTGCTCAGGCCCTGAGACTAAGCCCCAGGACTGGCCAAAAAAACCAAGATGGTGGTTTGAGGTCAACCCAGGCAATAGCGAGTCCCCATGTCAACCACGAGCCCTGGGCCTGTGTTCCCAGTTACATAGCAAACATAGGTGAGAAGACTTCATGGACTGCAAAGTGGGAGGCCTCATCTGGAAAACACATGGATCGAGTGGCAGAGCACCTGCCTAGCAAACACCTGAGTTCAAACCCCAGAAACAAAGCATTGCCCACAGGAACGGCAGGCACGGTGGCTACCAACGAGCCAGAAAGAAAGATTCAGAAGACGGGATGGGGGAGACACAGAAATGCCTGTGGATGTGGCCAGACTGCCTCCCAGGTACCTGTAGGAGGTACCCCAAACAGAAGAACTTGTGTGAGGCGCCCAAGCCCTTCAAGTGCTGCGTCCACACCCTGCCTGGGTGTAGGACAGCCTTCTAGGGCCTGGGGGGCCGGGCTGCCTCCCCGCACACCCCGTCCCCCGAGGACTGGGCATGGACAGCGCCCGCCTCGGCACCTGGCTGAAGGACAGGCGTCAGGCTGTTGGGTTGGTCTCGGGTTGGAGTGGCACGCAGGCTAAGATGCTGTTTACTCCACCAGAGGCCTCACCAGCTAAGAAGACGGGCCCGAATGAGCTCCCGGCCCTCGGAGTGGCTCTACCCCCGGAACGCGTGTCTGCTGAAGAGGCCGTCAGTGTGCCCGAGGCTGTGCTAAAGGGAAAGGATAACTTCCTCCCACCTGTTGACAGGCATGACCCGAGCGAGCTCAGAATGTCCACCGACCCCTCAGAGCAGTGGCCCAGCAAGGAGGAAATCCGGCGCTTCTGGAAGCTGAGGCAGGAGATTGTTGAGAACGGGAAAACCAAGCTTCCTGGGAACCAGCTCCTGCCGGTTGAGCTGCCTCCTAATATCAGGGCAGCTTTAAAGAGTAAGGACAAGGACTACCCGCGGCCCAGGGACATGTTCAGGTAGGACTCAGCAGATCTTGGCAAAGCTGTAAGAGGGTTTTGTAATTATCTTAGAGCACAAGGCCAGAGTTCAAGCTGCTCCCGTGGACTCTCCTGCTTGGTTTTAGGATGGCAGAGAACAGCCCAACAGAGGAGACCATTGGGAGAGGCATCTCTTGGGTGGTGTGCGTGCGTGTGTGTAAAGCATGGTATATATAGTGTGTCTGGGGGGATGGGCATGTGAGTGTGTCTGTGTCTCTATAAATACCTCTGGAGAGAGCGAGATCGTAGTCATGTGTGGAGTCTGGCTCGCACACTCTCGGGGAGTGTCATAACTTGCAAGGGGACCACAGCAGTCTCTTGGGAGACAGAAGTCTAGGGGCGGCAGGAGCAGCCGTGCCGATGTCACTGTGTCGCTCTGTGGGAAGGGGGGCGGGGCAGGATGAAGGCAGGTGGAGGGGGTAGGTGGGGGTGGGGGTGGGGCGGGCACGGATGACACTGACTTTTCAGCTCTTGTGTAGATTCAAACATTTCAAACACAAAACACCCTGGATCACCACTGACAGATTATAGCCTAGAGATGACTAGCAGCGCGCCTTCCCGGGGCTTCCAGCAGCCGTGGGGCCTCAGAGGCGCTGGAGCTGCTGGCCTGTCGTCAGGGAGCAACGTTACAAGCCGAGAGTTCAGGAACACTACCACCCACCACCTAGAAAGCCCTCTCCTTCCCCGCTTACTTACCGTGATGGATAGTAATGGCAGCTGACTGGACTCAGCTGCAGTAAGCTCAGTAGCAGAACTTACCCTGTTGTCAGTCTGTCCACGTGTAAGACCCTGGGCTCCAAGGTTGATCTGGGTGGCGTGGACGGCTGGGGCAGCCAGGCCCCTAAGCCTGCGCGTCCAGGCGGGCGCTCTAGCTGGCCCAAGTGCCGCGTCTTGGCAGTGACTTAAGGAGGCCTTTTCCTATGGGCTTGTATTTGGGCAGCAGCCATTCAGTGAGGGTTATTTAGGGTATAGTGTCCCTCCCACCACAGTCTGCCCATCCTCATACAGCTTCCGGAGTTGACACAAATACAGTGGCTTCTGATGGAGACCTGGTCTGTAATCACTGTGCAGTTGACCCGCAAGCCTTGCTGCTTGATTGCTGAGTAATCTGGAACATTGTATTTCATGCACATGAAAATACGTGGTCCTTACAGGGCATCCCTACCATATTCACTTAAGAACACTTTGTGATCTGAGGAGTATTCAGTGAAGAACACTGTGATCTGAGGAGTATTCAGTTAAGAACACTGTGATCTGAGGAGTATTCAGTTAAGAACATTTGGTGATTTCAGAAGGAGTATTCAGTTAACAGTTTGTGAGGCTGGGAATATGGCCTAGTGGCAAGAGTGCTCGCCTCATATACATGAAGCCCTGGGTTCGATTCCTCAGCACCACATATACAGAAAATGGCCGGAAGTGGCGCTGTGGCTCAAGAGGTAGAGTGTTAGTTAGCCTTGAGCAAAAAGAAGCCAGGGACAGTGCTCAGGCCCGGAGTCCACGCCCCAGGACTGGCAACAAAAAACAAGCAAACAACACTTTGTGATTTCAGGAGGAGTATTCAGTGAAGAGCACTTTGAGATCTGAGGAGTATTCAGTTAAGAGCACTTTGTGATTTCAGGAGGAGTATTCAGTGAAGAGCACTCTGTGATTTCAGGAGGAGTATTCAGTGAAGAGCACTCTGTGATTTCAGGAGGAGTATTCAGTGAAGAGCACTCTGTGATTTCAGGAGGAGTATTCAGTGAAGAGCACTTTGTGATTTCAGGAGGAAGACTGCCTCCTTCAAGAGCATCTTCCCTGCCCTTACATCACAGTACCAAATGAGACTTGAGGAGAGTCGCATGGCCGCGCTCAGGGAGATCCAGGAGAAGCAGGCTCTGGCGGAGCAGCGGCGAAGGTGCGTGTACACGGGGGTGAGGCCGTAGGAGCGGCTTCCGCGCTCGCTCCATTCGGTTACCAGGCCGTGGTCTGCTTGCTCATCTGGAAGCTGTGGTGTGTGCTTCTCAGTGTTGTGTGTGTACTCAGTGTGTGTGCTGCTCAGTTGTGTGTACTCGGTGGTGTGTGTGTACTTGGTGGTGTGTGCTGCTCAGTTGTGTGTACTCAGTGGTGTGTGTACTCAGTGGTGTGTGTGTACTTGGTGGTGTGTGTGTACTCGGTAGTGTGTGCTGCTCAGTTGTGTGTACTCGGTGGTGTGTGTGTACTTGGTGGTGTGTGCTGCTCAGTTGTGTGTACTCAGTGGTGTGTGTGTACTTGGTAGTGTGTGCTGCTCAGTGGTGTGTACTCAGTAGTATGTTCTGCTCAGTGGTGTGTACTCAGTGGTGTGTGTGTACTCGCTGGTGTGTACTTGGTGGTGTGTACTCAGTGGTCTGTGTGTACTTGCTGGTGTGTACTCAGTGGCGTGTACTCGGTGGTGTGTACTCAGTGGCGTATGTGTACTCAGTGGCGTGTACTCGGTGGTGTATGTGTACTCAGTGGTGTGTACGTGTACTCAGTGGTGTGTGTGTGTACTCGGTGGTGTGTACTCAGTGGTGTATGTGTACTCAGTGGTGTGTACTCAGTGGTGTATGTGTACTCAGTGGTGTATGTGTACTCGGTGGTGTGTACTCAGTGGCGTGTACTCGGTGGTGTATGTGTACTCAGTGGTGTGTACGTGTACTCAGTGGTGTGTGTGTGTACTCAGTGGTGTGTACTCAGTGGCGTATGTGTACTCAGTGGTGTGTGTGTGTACTCGGTGGTGTGTACTCAGTGGTGTATGTGTACTCGGTGGTGTGTACTCAGTGGCGTGTACTCGGTGGCGTGTGCTGCCCGGTGGTCCACAGCTCCCCGGAACGCCTGGGCTCTTGCTTTCCAGGTCTGAAGCTGCCCCTCTGGGCACCGCACGGGCACCCGTCCATGTGGTCACACAGCCGTTCTTTGCCTTCTTATTTCCCGCTCCTCCCTCACCCCTTCCTCCTCACCTGCCCACCACTTGGCCTGCCCTCCACTCGTGAAGAGTGCTATGTGGAAGGAGCATGGGCGCGGTGCCTTTCCCCTGCCGTGGCTCACCACACCAACTCCCGCCCTGTCCGTGGTTCGCGGTGGCCAGCGTGTTGGGAGGCTGCTCCGGCCCCATCCGCAGTGTCTGCCGTGCCCACCCCTGAGCCGTGCGGGCTGCGCGCTTCACCCGCGCTGAGCCCCGGGGTGCTGGCCAACAGTGTGCTGGTGTCCCTCACCTCGCGAGGCGCTCAGGCGGGCGTGGGGCCCAGCGGGGACCGGGAGGGGGCGGGGCAGGGCGAACTCGGTGCCTCTGGTCCCTCTGCAAGCTTCCTTGGGCTGGCCAGTCCCACACACTGCTGACTCCAGCTTTTCTCCTGGCTCGGGTAGATAGCCCTTTCGGGATGGGCCGCAGATCTGGGGTGGCCCTGCATGCCACGGCCTCCCCGCCCTGGACTTCCTGCCTCTACCCTCCGGAGGTCTGGCTGTGAGTGGCGCCTTCTCAAGGGTCTGTGGGAGGGCAGGTCTGTTTCTCGGGGACCTGAGGAGGACACGTGGCTTGTGAAGCGGCCTCCGTCGGGGGCCGGCTGACTCTGAGCCGGACATACCTGTGGCTGTGGGTCCTTCTTTAATAACAGGTTGAAGGGAGTACTGTGAGTACAAAGAGCAGGAAAGACTCAGCCCTCGGCCCTGAGGTCTCGTCTGTGCCTCCTTGCCGGCGGCTCGGGAAGCCTGCTACGTGCTGCTTCAGACTTGGGGCACGGCCCCCCGGGGCTGCTTCTGGCCACCAGGCTGGGAGCGTCATCCTCTCACCTCCCAAGGGGCGGGCAGGTCCGTCCTGCCCCGTGGACAGAGAGGTGGCAGACACGGTGCGTGGGAGCGCGCGCGTCGGGGAGGCAAGGGGCAGCAGTGCACCGGAGCTGGGGTCCCAGGCCCAGCCAGGCACCTGGGCGAGGTGCCGCCTCGCTCTGCGCCCGCCTGGTGGAGTTGGAGAGAGCCCTGTCAGGTGTGAGGGCCCCCGGGAAGCCGGCTCCCGGAGGGCAGAGCCCTGCGCCTGGATGGAGAGCGCTCCGCAGGTGCGCCACAGGCCAAAGGTGGCTGAGTCCGGGGCGGAGCCGGAACACCTGCCTGGACGAGCCTGGGGCCGAGGGGAAAACAGGAAGAGGCTTATCTGAGGACAGGAGGGGGGCGCCAGCCACCGGATGGCACCTCAGGAGCTGTCCCCATAGGCAGGGGCCCCTGAGGCCACGGTGGAGATGAGCAAGGTCTCATCCCATCCCTAGCCACGCTGGGCAATTCAGCTCTGGATCAGTCAGCTCCCCACAGGCCCTGCAGCACCCACAGCCAAAGGGAGAGACCCACAGGAGGCTTGTGAGGAATCAGGGACCCCGCTCGGGGTTCTGTACAGAGAGAGGCATCAGCTTGCGCGTGACAGTCTTTCCGGCCTTCAGTGCCTGTGCCCTGGCTGACATCCACCACAGCCCCCGGCTCTGGGCGCTGGCCAGAGGGGCCCTGCTGTCCTGGCCAGGCGTAGCTGCTGCTGGCAGCACATTCAGATACGCAGAGGGTCTTGGCTTGGAATCTGCAGCTCCCAACTCTTGCCTAAAATGTGTGGGAGGATCTCAGAGGAAGGCGTGCACACCCTGCTCAGTGCTGCCCTTCAGGAGATGGGCAGACAGGAGAAAAGCTACCTGTGAAGCCAAGATCAACTTCGCTTGAAGCTGTGCACAGCTTGGGACTTAATGTGATCGCTGTTTCCTCTAGGGATAGAAAAGCCCTGCAGGAGTGGCGAGAGCAGGCCCAAATGAAGAGGAAGAAGAAGCCTCCCAGCATCCTCTTGCCTCTGCAGAAGAACACGGTACGCTGTCCAGATGGGCCCTGCTGCCCCCTTCTGAGTGAGGACGCAGATGTGGGGCAGGACTTACTGTCATTCCGTGGCCTGGGTCATCCCTCCAGGGCCCAGGAGGCTAGCTGTCGCTCCCACACCGGCCGCTGCCCGCGCACAGACCCTGGCTGATGGGGCTGGCTGGACGTTCTGGCCTTGGAGCCTGGCTCTTCGCTTGCCGACCTGTAGGCACTGCCTGAGAAACGGGGTCCTCCAAAAAGGAGGGGAGGAGGGGTCGAAGGGAGAGGATCAAACACTCCTGAGGCCTAGCAGTGTTCCCAGTCGTGTCCTGGCGTTCCGAACCCGCCTCCCAAGGTCCGGGGTGGCCTTGGAAGCCAGGCGCGTGGTGTCCGGGCCCCGGCCCGGCCCCGGGAGGTCAGCGCAGCGCCGCGGCCCAGGGCAGTCCTGGAACAGCACCCCTTTCCCCTCAGCCATTGGTGGGTCTCGTCCCAGTGGGGCGCAGTGGTGAGCACGCTTGTGGGAGCTGGCTCTTTCTCCAGGCAGGGTCCAGCCCCCTTCGTCCTTGGTCACGAGTGGGCAGGGTGTCTTTTAATGGGTCGCGGACATATCTTCAATACTCATTCCTTAGGATAAAGGATGTCTGGGGGGGGCGGGGGCTGGGGCCCCTCAGCTAGGGAAGGTCCCCGGGGCTTGACCTTGATCTTGGCCTTCGCCCCCGATGGCGGTCCCATGGTGGGCTGCGGCTCAGGTGACCTCGCACAGGTTGAGACTTCCCTTTAAACGTTTTGTACCAAGCTGATTTTAGACTTAGAGAAAGTTGCGGGAGCAGCGTGGGGCGTCGCCTAGGCTCCTCACCCAGCTTCTCCGGGGGACGTCTTAGGTGGGCATGGCGTGGTGCTGGGCGGCACCGGTGGTGGTACGCCGCGAGGACGCAGCTGGACGCTGTCCCTCCCTGGCCCCCGGCTCAGTCCCCTGGGGCACAGAGTCCTGGCGTCGTTCCCCCCCTTATGACCCGGCACCTCTGAGTCGCCCTGACTGGCTATTTTGTGGAATGTCTCTGATTGGATTTGTTGGACTGAGGTTGTGCGTTTGAGCAGAGTTTTCCTAACCCCATCCGAGGTGAGGTGCGTCCCCCCGGAGGCTTCGCTGACCGTTCCTGGGGGACTGATCCAGGCTGAGGCAGAGGCTGGAGACTTTGGCTTACCCACCTCTGTCCAGCGGGAGCCTGTCCTCCTCGGGGGGCCCTGGTGAGGGACAGATGTCCTGTCAGGACTCTGCCACTGGGTTCTTTTACCATTTACCATTCCCTGAACTGTCTTTGTTCATCCAACCTAAACGATGATTTATTAGCTCTAGAAAGAGGAAAAGAGCAACACAATGGAACCTTTTGCCTTCTGGAATGTCCTAGCAGAGTGGCAGTGTTACAGGGTGGGTGTACTCAGGTTCGGCGCTGCGGAGGCCCCTCCCCCCGCCTGGCAGCGTGGGTCTTGCTCATGGCCAGCAAAGACCACGATGACTCTGCCACCCTGGAGTGAGGGAAACGAGCAAGAAGATGGTTGCAAAAGTAAAAACCTGGCACGGCAGGGTGCTGGTGGCTCCTACCTGTCATCCTAGCCGCTCGGGGGGCCGAGGCCTGAAGATGGCCGTCCAAAGCCGGCCCAGGCAGAAAAGTCCCCACGAGACTCCAGTGAACCACCAGGAAACTGGAAGTCGGGCCGTGGCTCAACGCGGCAGAGTGAAAGCACTGGGGCGCGCGGTGCCTTGTGTGAGCGAGTGGCTGCCCGAGGGAGGCTGAAGTGAGCAGGGGGGCGGCGTGTGTGCCCAGGGAAGTGGGAAGTCAAGGCTTTGGCAGCCGGCAGCTCCCTGGAAAGTCTCCCCGAGTGTGCCTGCTCTTTGAGCACTTTGGAGAACCGTTTTACAGAGATAAAGGCCGCTAGGTCATACATATTTATGAAGAAGGATGTGGATTTGTGTGTTTCAGAACTGTTTGCAGAGGCAGGTACACAGGAATAAAACTGGGATTCACACGTCTACAGTAGCGACTCAGTTACCGCAGCCCCGGGGGCGGGAGAGCACCCGGCTCCTGCCGGCTCCTGCAGTTGGGCACGGGGACACCAGAGGGCGCCAGGGCCCTGGGCCCGGCCTGGCGGCTGCACGGGTCACAACCGCTGCCGCCAGGGCTGCACGGTCACCGCCAGCTCCGCGGCCTGGCTCTGGGTGTGCCCACCCGCCCCGCGTCTGCCCTCCACACCGTGCACCCGCTGCCGGGCCCCGGCTGCCCCAAAGCCCTGGCCGGGCAGGACGCCGAGGAGGGGCCTGGGAGCCACGGCCCTCTCCCGCAGACCCCGTGGTTCTCCTCTCCACGTGGCCCCGGAACCGGCAGCGTGTCGGGCGTTCCCACGGGAGTGGAGGGCTCGGCGCGGGGCCGGCGCCGCGCCCCCCGCGTTCCCCGGTCACGCGCCGTGCTCCGCATTCTCACCCGAGCGCTGGGTGGTCCCTCTCGGCGTTTTCTAGCAACGGCAGAGCGCGTCTTCTTGG
Source organism: Perognathus longimembris pacificus (assembly GCF_023159225.1). Classification (NCBI taxonomy): domain Eukaryota; kingdom Metazoa; phylum Chordata; class Mammalia; order Rodentia; family Heteromyidae; genus Perognathus; species Perognathus longimembris. Next base: position 1,020,247 of record NC_063162.1, on the reverse strand, counting down.
GCCTCTTCCCAAATACGTTTTTAATATTTAAGCCACCTCCCCGTCTGAGCTTGATCCCGCCGGGTGCTGCTCTTTGTGGGAGTCCCCTCTAGCGAGCCCGCAGTCGGCAGGCATTGAATCCTGACGTGCTCCGGGCCTGCACAGCAGATGGGTGGCTCTAGGAAAGGGGTGCAGTGCTCTGTCACCAGACGCGGTCCTGGCACCGGCAATCCGCCCAGAGGGGAGATGGCACAGCCCTTCCAGACCACAGACGGAAGGAGCCCCAGCAAGCGCTCCCTGCCTCTCCACGTCCCGGTCCTGCCACAAGCTCCGCGTCAAAGAGGCGTCGAGTCTGCGGTCCCCTCCAAGCAAACAGGCAGGCACACGCTTACGCACCACAGACCAAAAGCTCCCAAGGTCAAGGCAGAGCTGGTTCCCAAGCTCTGTGGGCAGCAGGAGCCACATGCGTCTCCCCCACCCCCCCCTTGCCTAGCACCTCACTTCCGGGCGGCCCCTCACCGTGGTGTAACAGCCCTGAAGCTGCGGGAACAGGCAGGGACCCGGTGTCCAGTACCACAGACAACCCCCGCAGGAAGCTGAACGGCCAGTGTTCTGCAGAGTGCCCGAGGGCACCAAGGGACGGGCAGGATGTGTTCAGGAGTGGACGGTGCAGAGCAAGGAGCAACCAGAGGACAGCAAGTCCGGGAGCGGTGCAGAGCAGGACTGCAGGGCCAGGCTGACCCGGCACGGGAGCACTCAGGGATGGGAGTGGAGGTGCTCCAGATGCGGCAGTGGTCAGGAGACGGTCAGAACCAGGAGTCCAGCAGTCTGCCCAGGCGTAGCCTGTGTTGGCAGGCAGGGCAGGGCTAGTGAGCAGGGAAGCCGAGTCCCACACTGACCCCAGGTGGGTGAGGAAGTCAAACCAGGCAGGCATGTCAGGTAGCCAGAGGTCGGGAGACATCCAGCTGTGAGGAAGCTGAGCATCTCGCCGGCCACGCTCGCCCTGCAGCTCGTGGGGACTTTGTCTACCTGCAGACCCGTCAGTTTCCGCGGCTGTGCCCCCCAGGATGCCCCCACGCCCAGTGAGATCAGGCGTGAGGAGGGCCGTTACAGAAGCTCTGTAGAAGGGAAAAGAGACCTCCGTGAGGAGCCCTGGCCACAGCGGGAGGCCATGGCCGTGCTTGGAGCTGCCTTGCCCTGTACTGGCCCCAGCTCTGGGCCCGGGGATGGGAGGGCTGCTCTCACCCTGACAGTGTTCCCCCGGGCGGTGGGCACTGTCTGCTGTCCCTCCGACTACAAGGGTCTGCAGGGGAGCCACAGTGCTGTACTTCCAGGGTTCGCGCCAAGGGTCCCTGGCCAGTGATCTTTGTATGGTCTTTGTATGAAGGCTCTCCAAGTACAAAGCTTCTCCTTTCTGTCTCACCTGTTTATATCCTCTGTTCACTTGAAAATTCATGATCTGAAATGATGGCCACGACTGTGTAAGAGGCTTGGGGACCATTTTCAGTCATGCATATTTTGTCAGTTGTATGATTGAGTTTTGGGGTATCTTGAGCCAGGAGCAACAACCTCAAGGCCGTGTGTGTGTGTGTGTGTGTGTGTGTGCGCGCGCGCGTGTGTGTGTGTGCCTCACTGCGCTTTCCTCCGCCCCAGCATGAACCGTTAGGCAGCCTCTGAGAAACGCACAAGTCAGGTCTGTGGTGAGAGTGACCCCTCGCCAAGGCCTAGGGTGGGGACACACGTGTAAATGTAAGGAGTGGCCCCTCTGGGCCGCCATTGGTCAGCCTTCAGGTTGAGAACCGGCTGATGAACCTGGTGTAGGCACTCAGGCTAAAACCTTCCCTCGGAAGACATCTTGTTGCATTTTCTTAGGTGGCACCCAAGATCCCATTCACCACAAATCTTGTAAACCAGGGGCAAGTTCCAACAAACCCACTTGAGAGGGTGAAACAGAGGAAGGAGAGACCAGTGCAAGAGAGAACAGATGCAAGGTTGGTGAGCGTGCTGTGGGCCGGGGCTCCAGAGCGCAGCCTCGCTGCTGGCCGGGAGCGCCATGAGCACCAGCAAAGGTCCCTTGTGCTGGTGGAAGGGCAAGCCTGGGAGACGGGATCCCCGCCCTGGAGGGGCCTGGGAGACGGGATCCCCGCGCCGGAGGGGCCTGGGAGACGGGATCCCCGCGCTGGAGGGGCCTGGGAGACGGGATCCCCGCCCTGGAGGGGCCTGGGAGACAGGATCCCCAGGCCTGGGAGACGGGATCCCCGCCCCGGAGGGCCCTGGGAGACGGGATCCCCGCCCCGGAGGGCCCTGGGAGACGGGACCCCCGGGCCTGGGACCCCCCCACCCTGGAGAGGCCTGGGAGTCGAGGCCCCCACCTTGGGATGATCACTGGGTCTTGGAAGGCGGCCTGGCCCCTCTGCAGGGTGCCCTACCTTGCCCAGCTCCTGTGTGCCCACAGCTCTGACCCCAGTCCTTAGCCCCGGTCCTCTTGGACCTGATCTCAGGACTCTGTGTCCAGCTTTCCCATATTGGGTGTTGGAGCCTTCCAAGCCATGCGACCTCATCCACAAGAGCATGCAGACGCTCGAGGACTTGGGGCCCTGGCAGTGTTGGCTAGGTTGCTAGACACGTAGGGATGTTATGCTGGGAAGTTAACTAGCCTATTGGAGCTTAGGAGAGCAGGAGGTACATTGGAGAAGCAGGGTGCCAGCCGGTGGTTGGCAGGTGGGGGATGGGGGAGCCCCGAGCCGACCTCAGGACTGCATAGGTAGAGCCGTTGGGTCGCAGAGGACACAGGTGAGGTCAGCTAGTGGGGAGGTGGGCGGGGCCGCTGGTCAGCTCAGATTCCACGGCCTGCCCTTGAAGGCATGCTATTTACAAAGAATGGCAGCCCAGAGCTCCAAGTCCCACCCAGACAGAACACTTTGCAACCTCTGTCTCATGGTTTTATTTTTTTTTTCAAATTTTTATTATCAAACTGATGTACAGAGAGGTTACAGTTTCATACGTTAGGCATTGGATACATTTCTTGTACTGTTTGTTACCTTGTCCCTCATGCCCCCCTCCCTCCCCCCTCTGCCCCTCCCCCCCAGGTGTTCAGTTCACTTACATCAAACAGTTTTGCAAGTATTGCTTTTGTAGTTATTTCTCTTTTTTACCCTGTGTCTCTCAAATTTGGTATTCCCTTTGAATTTCCTACTTCCAATACCAGTAAACACGGTTTCCAATATACTCAGATAAGATTACAGAGACAGTGTAGGTACAACCATAGGAAGGTGATACAAGAACATCATCAATAATAGAAACTACACATACACATAGGACGTTGAAAGTAGTTACAACTGTGATATAACAATTGTTTCCATAACATTTGAAAGTAGTTACAACTGTGATATAACAATTGTTTCCATAACATGGAGTTCATTTCACTTAGCATCATCTTATGTGTTCATAAGGGTATAGCTATTGGGCCTTGTGATGCTCTGCTATGACTTGCCTAAACCTGTACTAATTATTCCCAATAAGGGAGGCCATAGAGTCCATGTTTCTTTGGGTCTGGCTCACTTCACTTAGTATAACTTTTTCCAAGTCCTTCCATTTCCTTACCACCCAGACAGAACACTTTGCAATCTCCGTCTCATGGTTTTCTGTGGCTCTGTTTAATGATGTGGCAACACTTGTTCCCATGCACGCATGTTTTTCACATGTTTTTCACGTGTCACCATGTAGCATCCTCTGCGCTGTCTCAAGTGGGTTTAGGGCTCTCAGTAGAGTGTGGTCCCGGGAAGGGAAGGGAGAGGAAGTGCCGCCTGGGGCGAGGGCAGCCCGGAAGCCCCACCCACCACGGCCAGTATGCGGCCTGCGGAGGAGGACTCCCTTTGTCCTTGGCTGGGACGGGGACAGCTGGACTCGATCCCCTGCCCCAGCATCGGGCCTCCCTGTGTCCTCAGTGCCTCCCGGTTGGCGGATCTGGAGGAGAGGATTCGGCAGCACATAAAGCAGCTGCAGGCGCACAGGAGGCTGCAAGGCACCGACCTGCTGCAGGAGGTGAGGACAGCCATCCAGGACCTGGAGACCGTGAGTGTCCACCTCGTTCGGGAACCCGTTCCCCTCACAAACGCCCTCTGCCACGGGGCCACGCGCACCGGGCCCTCGGTGCAGATGTCCCCGAGTCCCTGCCGGTCAGATAGGAAGATGTCCTAGCCACATGAGGCCCGCAGTTGTGCCAGCAGCCCTGGAGACGGGGACGGGATGGGGACAGGATGGGGCAGGTCCCCTCCATGCACCTGCGGGGTCCTTCCCGGAGGTTTCCCAGCCACCAGACGAGGCCAGGACCCAGGCCTGGCCCTGGGGCTGCTGTGGCGCAGTGGGCTTGGCTGTGGCATTGTGCCTCTGCCCCTGTAGCCGTGTCGGCTGAAGCGACGGTGAGGTGCAATCTAACCGTCTTCCCTGCCGCCGGCCGGCAGCGGTCAGCATGGGGCGAGGAGAGGCCTTTCTGACGGCCATGACCAGCCCCAGCCGCAGTCGAAGGAAGCGGAGACCGTCCAAGAATGACTCTCAGCTGCCCCGCCACGTCGCCTTTCCATGCTCTCCCAGGACAGCCAAGGCCCTGGGGTGGGCGGCTCCTCGCCAGCACGCCTGCCCCGAGGGGGCCGCTGCAAGCAGGGCTCCTGGCGCTGGGTAGAGGGCCCTGGGCCCTGGCTTCAGAGCCCCCCGTGGCTGCATATCTGCCATGTCCAATAATCAGCTGACAGGATGGACCCTCCCGGGGCAACACAATCCATCCATCCCGGACCTTGGTTCACCGTCACTCCACCAGGAAGACGAGAGGAGCACAACCCGCACGCACGCCTTGCGCCCCGGAGCTTTCTTTCCCTCGGTTCCTTCCTTTAGGGTCCTGAGTTTCAGCGGGGCACAGGAAACCCAGCCACGTTCCCTAGCCACCTGTACAGGCGGAGCAGGCGGGACCATGTTCTGAGCGACGGGATGAGGTCAGAAGAGGAGCTCAGACCTCTCGAGCCGTGTCTTCTCTCTCTCCCAGCTGGAATGCACACAGGATAGCCAGAGCTGGGGCAGTCACCTCAGACGCTGAGGTTCCGGCCGGAGATGGGGGGGCTGGGTGATGGCCTGCGGGGGAGCCGGTGTCTCCACCACGGGGCTCTGCTCTCCCCGGGAAACCTCCGCCACAGCTCTGGTGCTGTGACCCCGCAGCCTGCTGGCCGCACCCAGCCAGTGGTGCTGGGCTAGGGGAAAGCCTTGCACTGAGGGCCTGCGGAGAGAAAATCACCCCACGGGACCCAAACACAGGAAGGCAAGCTAGGAGTCCTGGGTTGAACACTGAAAGTCTGGTGGGTCGAGTTGGCCACAGGTGTCAGCCCCACCGCTGGCCTCTCCGTGGCATCGACCTGGCTAGGGGCTGCCCCCCACCCCACAGGCGTCACCAGAGTGGGGACAGTGGCCGCAAGCCTGTGTCCCGAGCTCCGAGGAAGGGGATGGACGCACGAGCCCCCCTCCTGTCCCCCTCCCCCGCCCAGCCGCCTCTCACAGATGGTAGGGGTCCCTGCTGGGTGACCAGAGGGCCACTGTGCCCTTACGGGGGCCGAGTTGGTCTCGAGCCTCATCCTGCTAGAACAGGGAGCCACCAGGAAGCGCACCCGGGCCCAGTGGAGACCCCAGGGAAGGCCACTGCCGCAGACCACCACAAGGGGTGGTGAAGGCCACCTGCTCACGTACCCCAGAGGAACGCGCAGTGGCAAGACTGTAAAACTTACAACGAACAGAGAAAGGGGAAAATAGAGGCAAGACTTAAGAAAGAAAAATCCTAGAGGATCGACCCAGGAGGCCCCACACAGCCCAGCGAGTGTGGCAGAGACACTGGAGCGTGAGAAGGCGTTTCGCACGCCTCGCCAGAGCCGGCGGCCGCCCACCGCCACCAGGACTGCGCAGAGCCAAGGCCGGATCAGAAGAGCTCCTCCCCCACAGCCTTTCCGTGGGGGCCGCCGGAGAATCCGCCCGGCTGTGGAGGGGAGCCCTGGGCCGCTCGGGGACCAGAGCAGCGGGAGGCGTGTGCTGCGCAGGAGACGCGAGTGACAGGAACACAGGAAAAGGAAGACTTCTGAACGGAGGCGGCGGCAGCGGTTCCTTCTACCGAGGAAACCCACGTCCGTGAGGCAAAACAGTGCACGAGTATTGGCCGGACCACCAGCCGAGCGCGTACCCTGGGATAAGGGTGAAGTGCCGGTGGGGAAGGACCGGATGCCCACCGTGCCCCCAGGAGACGGAGGGCTGAGAGGCAGTGGCAAGCCGCAGGCGGCACTGGGTTTAGGGCCCCGCTTGGCACCCAGCCACCGGGTGGCGTGGAGTTGGCGGGACTCCGTTCACACTGCCTGCCGCCTGCACGCACCGTCCGCGTGGGGCTTGTCGGGGACACTGAGGGAGCCCCCAGGCGGACGTCCTGGGGCAGAGGGACAGCACGAGGACTGGCCGGGGCAGCCTGCCCAGTCCCCTCACCGAGACGCGTCCCTCGGGGCCCCGTGCTGTGCCTGGGCCCAACCCTCCCCTCCTTCCCCCCAGGCCAAGAAGCTGCAGGCGGAAGTGATGAAGCTGAAGCTGGAGTCGACCTCGAACAAGGGGCACCCGCTGTCGGCGGCGCTCAGCGGAAGCCGCTCGCGTCACTCACCAGAACCGCAACCCCAAAATGTATTTTTTGACGGGAAGTCGTAAGCCACAGGGGGTCCCGGCAGGGAGCATGCAGAGGGAGCCCCCCGCCCCCGCGGCCCGCGGCGGGGCGAGGCGACGGCTGGGCGGCCCCAGGCCCCGATCGAGGCCGCGGCGGCTCAGCCACATTAAACGAGAGTACCGTGACCCCGCCACGTCCTCGTCACTGCCACACCCAGGGTTGCCCGCACCTCCAGCCCTCCCAGCCCTGACCACACGCGGGCCGGCCGGTGGTCTCATTAACTCTGCGTTCCCCGGGGGGGGGGGGGGGGGGGGCGGGGCGGGGGGAGGGTGACTGGCCTGCTCCTCATCAGACCAGCCGCCAGGTAATGGGCCGCCTCTGGATCCGGCATCCTCTTGGCGTATGGGGAGTGCACAGGCGGTAGCTTTGGGGTGCCGGGGTGGGTGCTTCTCCTGGCTTCTGCTCCGGCGCCACAGTTCTTCCCGCCTCCGCGGTGAGAGAGAACCCCCTCCGATTGGCACGCCTCCTCCCTCTTCTGTCCCAACACCAGGGCAAAGGCTGCGCTCCTGGGGCTGGGGCTAGGTGATGGTCCCGGCCGGGCTAGCCTAGCGAGGTCCAGAGTGGTTGGTACAGTCAGGCCCCGCGGCCGGCACTCGTCCTTGTCGCTGCTTGGGAGGCAGAAATTGGAGGATGGTCGGTGGAAGCCAGCCCGGAAGTAAAAGTTGTTGAGACTCCGTCACATTCAGTGGCTGGGGACCATGCGTGGCTCATGCCTCTCATTCCCAGTGTCACGTGGAAGCACGGAGGGAGGACCCCCGTCCAGGCTGGACAGGGACCGTGACATTCTACTTCGGGGCTGGGGATATGGCCTAGTGGCAAGAGTGCCTGCCTCCTATACATGAAGCCCTGGGTTCGATTCCCCAGCACCACATATACAGAAAATGGCCAGAAGTGGCGCTGTGGCTCAGGTGGCAGAGTGCTAGCCTTGAGCAAGAAGAAGCCAGGGACAGTGCTCGGGCCCTGAGTTCAAGGCCCGGGACTGGAAAAAAAAATAAAAAGAAGTTAAGAACTATTCTACATTGTACTTTGAAAGTGACCAAAGTGAGAAGGCACTGGTGGTGCGGCTCACGTGGCCTGGCGGGGTCGGCATGCACCCCTGGCCCGCCCCTCCCCCGCAGGCAGCAGTGTCCCCGGAGTGAAGCTGCTGAGGGACTCCAGCCCTCAGGGTGGAGCCCGGAGCCGCGTCACCAGCAGAGACAGGAACGCCACGGGCCTAGCGCTGCCCTCCCCCACGGGCCGGACCCGCAGCCGCCGGGGGGCGGGGGGGTCTGGGGGGGGGCGGCCCCGCCCCGGGCAGGAGCCAGTTAGAACCCTGAGGCTCAGCTCCACACAGGTGTCAGGGTGCTGTGTGGAGCCCCGCGAGGCCCTGCGCGTGTGGGTGGAAGCGGAATCTGGGTGAGCGCAGGTGGCTCCAGGGTGGGGTGCGGGCCTCAAGTGGACACGGGTCTGGTCAAGAACACGGCAGCACTCAGGAGAGGCGCAGCCAGATCCCAGGCCGGGGGCCGCGGAGCCGCGGGGCTGCGGGCCAGGGTCTGCGCCCCACGCTGCGGGCCAGGCCGAAGCCGTGGCCTTGCTGCTCTGCTGCCGCGCAGGCCTCCCGTCCCGAAGCCGTGGCCTTGCTGCTCTGCTGCCGCGCAGGCCTCCCGTAGCAGGCCCAGCGGTGAGCTGGGCCCCCCGGGGCCAGGCCGGGTGACACAAGCCTGCATCCTCCCAGGGGGCAGGCACCCCGCCGGTGGGGACTCGAGCAGCAGCTTCCGTCCAAGTGGGAGTAAACAGGCGGCACCGGCCCCGAGCAAACCACCGCCAGGCCCCACCCTGCGCCGGCCCCTGCGAGCCTCCCCCGTCCCGCGTTCCCAGCCCCCGTGACCCGAAGCTCCCCGGGGGCTGCACCCAGCCAGGGCAGACTCCCTCCCCGTGAGTGTGGGGTCTGAGGACAGTGATGTGGGAGGCCCAGGATGTCGCTTCCATGGGCAGAGAGCCCCTGGCAAGGTCCAGCAAGGCCTCCCTTCCCAGAGGGCTGGTGCAGAGCCCCACGCGTGGAGGAGGAGGGGGAAGAAACCCCCACGGGGCTGTGGAGGAATCGTGCCCACCTTGTGGTAGACACTGGGGTGGGGGCGGGGCTCCCCCCCTCAGTCTGGCCCAGAGGCCACACCCTTAGCCAGTTCTCCACACCACATCCAAGCACTTCTGGAAGGATCTGTTCCCTCCCGGGAAAGCCCTCTATCCCTATGACCTGCGGGGCTTGGAGGCCTGAACGGACCCCACAGGCTGCTTGGAACAAAACTGGTCCTACAGGCTCGGGTTCCCCCTGGAGGGCCTTCATTTGGAACAGAACAGAACAGAAGCTCCCAAGGCTCTCTGACCTGGGGGAGGTCCAGGTTCTCAGGCAAGTCCTGCATCCGAGGATGTCCAGCGTGCGGCTTGGGACAGGCTGGGGAAAGCTGGGACCCCCTGCAAACGCACTGTGGTGAGGCCTGCGTGCTCGCGGACCCCTCTCGCTACACCTCTGTGTGCTCAGGCCCCAAGCCAGCCACGAGGCGGCTGGGCCTTGGCCTCTGGGAAGTGTTGGGCCTCTGACCCTCAGCCATGACCTGCAAGGCCTCCGCCCTCACCAGCTTCCTTCAATCCCCATGGCAGATTAGCAGCTCAGGCAGCGAGGCCAGGGGAGCGCGGAGCCCGAGGCAGCGGCAGGCCCAGGAGTACATCGCCGTCCGCGCAGCCCGCGGTCCTGGGATGAACCTGGGGCTCTGGCGGTGGGCGTTGCCATGTCCCGGGGAGGCCCTGACTACTTCAGTGTTCCGTGAGGCTCAGGAAGGGCTGGGCTGGGCCTGCCCAGGTCAAGGGGTATGGGGGAAGGGCTGTTTGAGCCTGACTTGCAGGAGAGTGTCACTGAAAGACAGAGGGGCAGGCACGAGGCTGGTGGCCAGCTGAGAAGGGTGAATCCCAGAGCCCATAACCCAGGGAGAGAGCCGGTAGCTAGCCTTCTTGTGAACCTCTGAAGTCAGCCCCTCCCCCCTGCCGCCCCTCAGGCCTAGAGCCCCTGCTGCCCCCCAACCTGCCAGTCCTGGTTACCAAAATCAGCCCCAGTGAGAGCTGCAAGCCGCTTCCTGTCCCTAGCCACTCACACTTTGACTTCTTACCTGGGTTCCAGCCCAGGCAGGCACAGGGTGGGGCTTCTGGGTGGGGGCACTGGCAACTGGGGCCCAAGACTTTAGGGACTCAAGTCCCTAAAGGCAAAGCCTACAGACCCAGGAAGGGATCCCCGGCAAAGCTGCGGTCCTGCCCAGAGCAGGCTGAGGGAGGCAGGCACATGGCAGCAGTGTGCGCGAGGTCAAATCCTATCCCAGGCCTTCTTCCAGAGAGGCGGTCTTGGGGCTGTTTCCAGAGGAAGCACACAGACATGTCCCCCCCCCCAACACAGGTCAGCGAGGGGTGGTCAGGCACCCTGGACAGCTGAGCACCGGAAGCAGCCCCAGGCCATGCTCATTTTTAATAAGGGAGTCTGGAAACTCCCACAGCCTGCTAGAAACGAGGGGGGGAGGAGAGCAGAGGGGCGCAGGTGGGCAGGCCTGGGCGACAGCATCCAGACCCTGGAGCCCATCGTTTACTCACAATGAAAGCCGATATCTTTTTAAACATTCTACCTAGTGGAGAGCGGTCTTTTAAAAATGGTTCCCAAGTCCCCAGCACCCAGGCTAGCAGAGGCAGAAACAGCACAGACTAGTGGCAGCTTCTCCCTGCCTTCTTTCTTCCATCCTCGCCATCTCTGACAACCACAAGAGGCAGCTGTTAGCTTAGGTTTACTGCTTCTCGGTGTCTGGGGGACGGCTATCCTGCACCCACTCAGACCTTCCCGGATGGAGCTCAGCAGATCTGCAGGAAGTCATTGCCACGCCCAAGCGGCTCCAGCCCCCTCTCCCAGGTCAGGATGGCCCCTCCACCAGGCCCCTCTGTCCACTCCACTCGGAACACCAGCCCTAACCACAGACTCCTCCAATTGCTAGGACTTGTGCTTCCTGGGTGGGACCCCGCGGGGAGGCGCCCTGCGCCCTCCAGCGCCTTTCCTGACTTCATGGCCGTCCTGGGCGGGAGCCACGCGGAGGGGCCTGATCCGCTGAGACGTGTGCCCAGGGAGAAGACAGCCCACCCCTCTCCTGGGGCACAGCAGTGGGCTTCCCTGCGGCAGGCTTTCCTCTCCAAAAGCCACCCTCACCCCACTCTGGCGGAGCCCCAGGCATGCGGGGCCAGGCGCTTGGAGGCCCCAGAGGCCCTGGGCTTCCTGACCCCACCCAGCCGCGTCAGTGCGGGCCACTCCGCCAGGGGTAGGAGGAAGGTCCAGGCCAGGCCCTCACTCCCGGGCGTGGAAGGGCGGGGCCCAGAGGGCGGGTCTTTGGTCCAACCACAGCCCCCTTCCCTGGGGCTTGGGACACGGGGTGGGGTGCTGGGACCTTGGTTACTGCGAAAGGCCAGTCTTGGGGGGCGGGCAGCCAGTGACGGGGTTCCTGGCCCATGCTGGTGGAGGGCCTCGGCGGTCCGCCACTGCCCACTCGTCTCCAGGCCGTGTCCACTGGCCGACTGCGCGCTCCCGGGTGCCCCTCCCCCCCCGCCCCCGCCCCGGGCTCTTCCCAGTGCACAGAGACGGGGGCCTTGGTCCCCCGCAACCGGAGGGACTCGTCCCAGACCTCTGTGTGAAAAGTTTCCGTTCCCCGCCCTAGTGCCGGCCACCGCGGGCGCACCGGGGCTGCCCTGTACCTCCCAAGGGGGTGCGGGATACCCGGGGGGCGGGGGGCGGCCTGCACCCCGTCGGCCCAGTATGTGGCCACAGTGACACTAGGCCGCTGCCTGGCGCCCGGCGGTGCCCCTGGCGCCCAGTTTCCTCGGCCTGGGCAGACCGGCTTCCCCAGCACGCCGCCCCGGACTTCCGCCCCGCAGTGCCGGGGCCGTGCGCCGGGGCGCTGGGCGCGCCAGGCCCGAGGCAGGCCGAGCGGGGTGCCGGGGAGGCGGCCGGCGGCGGGCGGGGGGGGGCGCGGAGGGCGGCCAGGGGCCCGGCCGGGGCTAGGACCGAGCCCGCGGCCCCCCGGGCGGCCGACGTGGCGGCGAGATGCAGGAGACCCGCCGGGCGCCCGGGCCGCCTCCGGGAGCAGGCGCGGGCCGCGGGGCGCGCGCGGCGGACGGACGCCCGCCCGCCCGGGCCGCCGGCGCCGGGGAGCGGAGCCCGCGGCCGCGCGCCCCGGCCGGGCTCGGGGTGGCGGCCGGCCGAGCACGTTGTGACGTCAGGCGGCGTCACGCGGGGCTGACCCGGCGGCGGCGGCGGCGGCGGCGGCGGCGGGCGGGGGCCTCGGGACGCGCGCGGCGGGAGCATGGGAGCCGCGGGCCGGCTGCCGGCTGCCGGTGCGGGTGGAGCAGGTCGTCAACGGCGCGCTGGTGGTCACCGTGAGCTGCGGCGAGCGCAGCTTCGCCGGGATCCTGCTGGACTGCACGAAAAAGTGAGCGTGGCGGGGCGCGGGGCCCGCACCCCGCGGAGTCCCGGGACACTCCCCCGCCGCCCGGGGCCCGCGCGCCGTGCCGGCGGGGCGGCGCGGCCCGGCGGCGCCCGCTTTCGGTTTCCGCCGGGCCGGGGCTCGGGGCGCGCGGGCGGCCGCCCCCCGGGGTGAAAGTGGCGCTCCCCCAAAGTCGCCGCGACTTTCGGGCGGGGACCCCGACGCGCGGCCGGGCGGCGGGGGCTGCGGGCGCCGGCCGGGCGCGCGGGGCGCCGGGCCTAACTCCGCACCGCTGCCGTCGGTCGTCCCTCCCGCACTTTTCTTTGTTCGGACGCCCGGTGGGTCGGGCTGCGTGCGGCGCGGGGTCCGCGCCCGGGGTCTCGCCCCGGCGCCGCGGGAGAGCCCCGTCCGGGTCGCGGGTCCCCGAGCTCGGGGCGCGCGGGCCGGGACCGGCCGTGCCCTCCGAGGGGGTCGGAGTGCCGCCGCGGGCTCGGGAGCCTGCGGCCCCCCGCCGAGGACCCCCGGCCCCCGAGGGGCAGGGCCGGCCGGCCAGCCCGCCCGGGACCACCTGTGCCTCCCGCGGCGCCCGGAGCCTCCGGGAGCGGCCGCCACATGGCAGCGCGCGTCACCCGACCCATGATTAGGCATTATCAGGCCTGGGCGCTTCACTCTGCGGGGCTTCATTTTGGAACTGGAAGCGGACATGCAGCGCTTTCAAAGGCCCAACTTTTCCCTCCTTGAAGACCCCCCCCACACACGCACGCACACACACAACACACGTGTGCACAGAGCCAGCAGAGCCCCGCTCCTTTGACAGTCACCCTGCTGACACCGTGTCTTCATTAGATGTGCCAGGAGCCATTTATGTACGAGTCATGTGACTTCACATATGGCCTCCAGTGTGACTTGTCCTGCGCTGTGGCCACCCTGCAAGTGCCTACACAGAGCTACGGACGGCCGCGGTGCGAGCTGCGCGAGAGCCAGGACTTGGGTGGCGGCAGTGACTTCCCTAGGCAGCTGGGGCTCGGCCCTGGGCCTGCAGCCCGTGCAGGCCCTGCTCTACCTGTGCAGGTGGCCCGGTCTCTCCTCCTGAGAGAGTGGTTGCAGCAGGGGCTCCTGTTCTGGGCTCCCTGACAGTTAGTGGCCCCAGCTTGTGGCAGGGCAGGCTCCTTTTCGGGAGACCCTTGGCTGGTCTGGTTTGCAGATTCTGTGGAAAGATGCAGGCTGTCGGTACTCCAGGCATGGAGCTGGCAGCTGTAGGGTGCGTGGGTGCCAGCCATGTTCAGCTGTAACCAGAGCCACCCCCGAGCCAGGAGCCGGTCCCTGGTGGGCACAGCTCAGCACTGCTGCAGCTCGTCTGACTTTGGGTGACCCTGTGCCTTTGGAGAGAGATGAGGTTTAATCCTAAAGACAAACCTGGCCTCCCCTGCCTCTCCTTTTGTGCAAGGCTTGGCCTGAAATGGCCCTTGTGTCTGCCCACCTTGGGCTTGCCTTCCCTGGTTTCTGTTTCCAGTTCTCTACCCACAATATTGTGAATTGCAGAGCTAGTGTGTACCAGCCGCTTCTCAGGCAGGGTCCTCTGAGTGCAGCTTACAAACTGCCTGGGTATTTGGAGCAGTGAGGGGGGAGGGGGGGTCCAGGGATAAGGTCCACAAGCCAACAGATGTGCCTTGTCCTCCCTGAGTGCCCAGTTCCCCTGTGTGGGCACCGATTGGCAGGCAAGAGCCCCTCAGGGAAGCCTCTGGGTCTCAGAGCAACTGGCTAGCAAGCTGGCCACAGATCAACACGTTGGGGGCTGGGATTCATAGGGCCCCTGGCTCCCCCAGATTAAACGCAGACCTGACCACATGGCTGTCTGTGAGGGCACTGCAGAGGCCCTTGCTGGCTTGGGCCCTGTCACACAGGCTCCCGAGTGGAAGGGCTGAGGCGAGGCCCAGCCCTTAGTGTTTACTGTGCTCCTCTTGGAAGATGGTTTCCTCTCCCTGCTTCTCATCCCTGTTTGCAGAAGGGGGCTGGCTCAGGTCTTGTAGTGCAGCTGCCTGGCACAGTGCCGCACACCCTCTTCCTTCTGTGTCTGGGACCTGCTGCCAGGCTTCTGTGTGGTGGGAAGCAGGTTCTCTGCTGCTCTGGACGCCTGCCTGTCCATGCATTCGTGTGTTCACTAAGCAACTACCTTGTGCTGGGGAGTGGGCTGAGCCCCAGGCAAGCTGCTTTTCACAGTCACTGGCAAAATCAGATTCCTTCCACAGCTTTGCCGAGCCAAGCCGTGCACAAAGGAGTGGCGAGGGGGAATTGTCTAGCTGATGCCAGCCAGGCACTGTGGCTCTGGCTGAGAGGTGATCTGCAGACAGTGACCCAGGGCTTCCAGCGTTGGTCTTCTTAAGCAGTGTTAAACTTGTCCAGTTGTGAGTCACCATGGAGGCCGCACTGCTGGTGGGGTGTCAGGAGGGAAGATGAGCTGGGCACAGGACATCCTCCTTGCTCCTGAGGAGCTAGAGGCGCCCCAGGGATCACAGAGCAGTCTTCGGGGGCCCTGGCTGGCAGGCTGGTCTTGAGAGCTCCCCCAGGCAGTGTCAGCTGAGCGAATGGGGAACTGTTCATATGCGGGGTTGGCCTGGACGGATCTGTTGTGGGAGCCTGAGAGCTTGCGGAGGGAAGATGGACGCTGATGCTAACAAATCTTGGCACTCGGCATGCTGAGGCCCCACCCATTCTCCCCTGGACACCCCCAGATCACTGTCCGGGGTGTGGGGAAGGGCATCTTGTGTACCTGGCCAGGGAAGGGGCGGCTCTGGTGCCCAGGCTGTCGGTTTCCCTTGCCAACCTATTTGCCCTGAGTCTGGAGCGGGGTTGCTCCCGGGAGGCCTCTGTGCGCCGGCAGCTTGGTAGCTCGCCATTTCCTGCAGCTGGCCGCTGTAGGGCCGCAGACAGACTGCAGGTGCCTTCTAAACCCGTCTCGGTGACCAGCTTCAGGGGGCCATCTGGGGCTGTGGGCTCCTGCCATGTAGGCTGCACGAGGAAGTTTTCCACGGGCACTGGCCCAGCTCTGCACATCCGCGTGTTTGTGATCCGAGAATGTGTTGACTCTACCCCTCACAGACAGCAGCAGGATGGCTTCTCCACCAGAGGCTGGAAGAAGGACAGGGACCGCCACGGAGGGAGACTGGAGGACATCACAGCCCCACAGGTCCCGGGGGGCCTGCCCTCTGGGAATGCAGACAGGGACAGCCTGGAGCTCTGGCCGGTGCTAGGACCGCTCTTCCTGTCCGTGGGCCAGCCTTGGCCTGGGCTGCCCTGGGCGGGTGGCTGAGGCCGACCCCCAGGGGAGTCACCAGAGAGGCGGCACGGCCACGGGTGTCCTGCGGAGCCTGGGGCCAGGGCCACACACCCATGGGCCCGGATGTCCTTGCCAGGACACCGCAGGGGCAAGAACCTCGGAGTCCCTGGGAGCCCCTCTGTTCCTTCAGGCTGGAACCATTCCTTTGGGATCTGGCCCCATATTGGAAACCCTGCCCTCCTCGTCCCTGCCCCAGTCACCCCTGCCCTCCTCGTCCCTGCCCGTCTCGTCCCTGCCCTCCTCAGCCCTGCCCTCCGCATCCCCACCCCAGTCATCCCCTCAGCTACCCTGCTCCAGTCACCTCTACCCCGGTCACCCCCGCTCTAGTCTTCCTCAGAGTAATTTCTCCAGCCGGCCCTCACGTTCCCCAAGGATGCGAGTTGAGGCTGTTTCTGGAGCCCCTCAGGTGTCTGTGATGATATCATAGTGGCCAGAGCGGCCTGGGCTCCCCCTCCCCCCGAGAGTCGGCCGCAGCCCCGGGACCCCGTCACCCAGGTTCCCCCACAAGGCTGCCCCCGCCCCGTGCGGCAGACCCTCTCGGCCCGGGGCGGCAGTCCCGCTCGGGCTCGGCGCTAGGTCCCATAGGCCACCCGTGGGCACTGTCAGGCCCAGGGGACTCGGGTCCCTGGGGCCAGCCGCCCGGCCACAGCCCGGCTTCACCAAGGGGGCCAGGCCAGGGAGGAGAGGGCGGGCCCGGAGAGGGCTTGAGGGCTTCCCACACGGAGCAGCCCGTGGGGACTGAGTCTGCAACTCGGGGCTTCCTCGCCCCGTCGGTGCAGTGATCACGTGGGTGATGAGCATCCTAGGGGCTGCTGAAGGTGGAGGGGCCCAACAGGGCCCCTGCGTCGGCCTGCCGGGGCCCAGCACTGCCCCAGCGTGGGGTGAGCCGCTCCGCGGTCCACCCACCACGTTGGTCTTGGGTGTGGCCCGGGCGGTTCCAGGCATTGGAGAATGGCTGCCCGCTGCCAGGTGGTGACTATTTGTGCAAGGCTGGCTTGTCCGAAGCCTGAGCTCTGGGGCTGCCGGGGGCCGGCCCACGGTTCTGTGGCTTGCGACCGGGGGGTGCGCCCCACGATCCCTGCCTGGTGGGAGGGGCGCTGGGCCAAGGCATGTTTGGGTCTCCACCCGGGCGGGGGGCCGAGCCCCTAGAGGGGCCTGTGTCCAGAACTGGCACTCGCGGGCTGCGCCTGCGTGGGGAAAGCGGCGGAGCCCTGGGACAGGCCCGTCCGGGATCCACGCGGAAGACTGGGCCGCAGTTCCAGGAGACAGGCCGGAGGGGGCGGGGGGTGGCTAGGAAAGATGACTGGCAGAAGAAGGGCTTCCGGGAGTCCCAGCTGTCAGAAAAGACTCACCGGCACAGAAGGCGGCTTGGGGCTCGGGCTGGGGGGGGGGGTGGGGATGGGGTGGCAGGATGGGGTGTGGACGGGAGAGAGGGCTCGAGGGAGTCCTTACTTGGAGGCCCTGACGGCGGTGCCGTCAGGATGCGGGCCCCGGGGGCGACCCGTGGTCGGGTCCCCGGTCTGGCCTGTCTCCAGGCCAGCCACCCGCCTACTCTCCCTGCTGTCTGGTCATGGTCGCCCCAGCCCGCAGGTCTCCTGAGGCTAGGGTGCCGTCTCCCGCCACCAACCCCGCAAGAGGGCTGCTTAGGGGAGGCGCAGACCGGCAGCCAGTCCCCAGGCCTTCCCCGGGGGCGTCCGGAACCTTCCTTGCAGGGCTTTGTGCTGGTCGCTCTAGCGGGACCCTACTGCTCCCCAGATGGGGGTTCCCAGCCTCCTCTTTCTCTGGCAACATCCCACCATTGAAGCCCCGTGGTGGCCCCAGCTTCTCCTGGAGGGGAAGAAACAGGCAAGGCCTGTGACCAGGGCTGAGTTTTGAGACAACTGGCCAGACACCAGGAGAATCCCCTCCCCAGCCTGACCGGGCCGCCTCTGAACACAGATCCTGTTCCAGGCTGCTGGCAGCCTTCCAGCCGTGAGCCCTCCTTCCTCTTGCGGCCACAGGCTGAGATTCAGACACTAACCCACCCTCAAGGCCACAGGGATCACGGGACTGAGCGGTGTGAGTCTACCTAGGCACTCCACACTGCAGACCGGAGGCTCCGGGGTGGGTCTGCGGCCTCCGGCGGGCGGGGAGGGGGGGGTGGCCGGAGGCGGCCCTCCCTGGTCTCATCTCCTCACCGCTGTCTCCCTCCCTCGCCAGGTCGGGCCTCTTTGGACTGCCCCCGCTGGCCCCGCTGCCCCTGGCCGATGAACCACCCGCCACCGGCCGCCCTGGCCCGCCGCCCGAGGAGGGGGAAGGAGGAGCGATGCCGGAGGGGACCGGGCTCCCCGCCGCCCCCCTGCAAGGCCCGGTCCCCCAAGGAGGACCCGCCCCTCGGCCCCCGCGCCGCCCCCACCCCCGGAGCCGCCGCTGCCCCGCCGCGAGCCTGCCCCCCTTCCCGCCCTACTCGAGGGCGCCCCCTTCCCGCACCCGCTCTGGCTGAGGAACACCTACCGGCAGTGGGTCCCGCAGCCGCCGCCCCGGGCCGTGAAGCGGACTCGCCGGCGCCTGTCCCGGAACCGGGACCCGGGCCGGCTCATCCTGAGCACCATCCGCCTGCGGCCACGCCAAGTGCTCTGCGAGAAGTGCAAAAGCACCGTGAGCCCCGCCGAGGCGGGGCCCGGCGCCCCCGCCGCCCCCAAGGGCCGCCGGAGGCTGGGCAGCGGCCCCGACGGGGAGCTCGAAGCCCGGGGAGCCGGAGGACGGCGAGCTCCCCGCGGCGGCCACCCCCAGGAGGAGCAAGCGGGAGAGGCGGGAGGAGGACAGGGCTCCCCCCGGGGAGCGGGTCCCTCGGAGCCCCGACATCAAGATCTCCTACAGCACGCCCCAGGGCAAGGGCGAAGTGGTCGAGATCCCGTCCCGGGTGCACGGCTCCCTGGAGCCCTTCTGCCCCGCAGGCTCCGCCCGACGGCGGCCAGGACGCGGAGCCGCCGCGGGACGCGGAGCCCAGGGGCGGCGGGGACCGGGTGCCCGGCGGGCCCCCGGCCTCCATCCCCAAGCTGAAGCTGACCCGTCCCGTGGCCCCCGGCCCCCGACCCGCCGCCTCCCAAGATCCGCCTGAAGCCTCACCGTCTGGGGGATGGCGAGCGCCAGCCCCTGTACCGGGCCGAGCTGGTGGAGGCGCTGAACGGCCGCCCCCCGGGCCCCCGCGCCCGCCCGCCCGCCGGCGCCCCGGAGGGCCCCGACCGCGGGCAGGGGGACCGCGTGTCTTCTGCGAGTTCCGGCGAGGAGGAGGACGCCGCCGGGGGTCCCCGAGGGACGCAGGACGCGAGGGCCCGGCTCTCCCCCGCCCCGAGGAGCCCGCGCGCGGCCGTGACGGCCCCGAAGAGCCCGCGTCGCCCGGCTCCCAGGCGACCGCTCCGGAGACGGGCGACCCCCCTCCGGGGACGCCGCCCCCGCCGCGCCCCGGGACGCGCGGCCCACCGTGCCCCCGCTCACGGTCAAGCTGCACACGCAGAGCGTCGCCCAGTGCGTCACCGAAGACGGAAGGACGGTGGCCGTGGGGGACGTCGTGTGGGGTAAGGTTCATGGCTTTCCTTGTGGCCAGCGCGGGTCCTTGACATCAGCCTTGGCCGGAAGGAGGACGTAGAGACCTGTTGGCAAGAAGCGAAAGTCTCGTGGTTTGGGTCTCCAACTACATCCTTCTTGTCTATCTCAAAACTCTCCCCTTTCTCTGAATTTTTCAAACTGAGATTTAACCGTAAGAAGAAGGGGATGTATCGGAAAGCCATAGCCGAGGCCGCGAGCGCCACTCAGCCCGTGGCCCCAAATAAGGGCGCTCTTGACACAGTTTGAAACCTAACTTTGGTTCTGTGACCAGGTGAGTGTGTCCCCCGGGGGCTCCCTGAGCGTGCGCCCGCGGCGGGGTCCCGGACGCGCCCCGGCTCGCACGGGCTGGGCCGCGGCCCTCCGCGCCTGGGTGGCCTTGGAAGGCCCAGCCGGAGGAGGCCGGGCTGTTGCCGGCCGGTCCCCTGAGCCACCCTGATTGACGGAAGAGGCCGGTTACCCGCGGTGTGTT